>NC_063332.1:51478282-51530721 GCF_021869965.1 Rhincodon typus | reverse complement strand
CCCCGTTTCTGAAGAAGGGTCCAGACCCGAAATGTCAGCTTTCCTGCTCCTCTGATGCTGCTTGGCCTGCTGTGTTCATCCAGCTCTACACCTTGTTATCTCAGTTACCTGTAGGAACAGGATTAGGCCATTCAGCCCCTTGACCCTGCTCTACCATTCAGTAAAATCATGTCTGATCCATGGCCTAACTCCATATACCTGCCTTGGGTCCATATCCCTCGATACCCCTGCTCAATAAAATTTTTTCTATCTCAAATTTAAATATAACAATTGAGTTAGTATCAACTGCTGTTTGAGGAAGACTTCCAAACCTTCACTATTCTTTGCATGTAAGAGTGCTTTCTAACTTCTCTCCTGAAAGGTCTGGCTAATTCTTAGACTATGCTTCTTGTTATAAAATCTTAACCAGTGGAAATAGTTTATCTTTATCCGCCTTGTCTTTTCCTGTTAATATTTGGAAACCTCAATTAGATTGCTGTGGAAGCACAGTTACTATCATTTGAAAGGGATATTAAAGAGACACCGGAGAAATATGAGGTAATCCTTCATCAAACATACAAACTCTCTCAAAGAAATGAGTCTTTCAAAGTCCTATATGTTGTTCATTGTATTTTTTTTAAAATCCAGACAAAGTAGCCAACTGTAGATGAGTGGAGAATTATTCATTGTCCATAAATGCACAAGATTGACTCTATAGACAATATTTAGAGATAAGGTCTTTGAATATCTGTTGTACTTCACAATTTTTGAACAGATTGATAGACACATGAACAGGAGGCGAACAGAGGGATAGGTACCATGCATGTTCAGTAAGTAACTGATCTAATTAAGGACTAGGAATCAGCGCAGGCTTGGTGGGCCGAAAGACCTGTCCTGTGCTGTACTGTGTTGTACTGTTGTATTGATTGACAAATCTAATCAGGAATTATTTGAAATGATTGTAAACTTGTAAAAGCTTAATTTGTATTATTTAGGGGTTTGAGCAATTTTAGGTCTCTATCTTTCCCTAACTTGTGTGCAAAATCCAAGTTTATAAAAAATGCTGCCAATTCTGTCAAAGAAAAGATCTAGCTTTTGATTTGACTGCAACACTTGTAGAAAGGTCACAGATATGTATTTGGTGGTCCACGACTTTATTGGCTTCAGCAAGTAAGCACATATGCTAATTTTATCCTTTGCTACCTGAACATGCAAGGATAATTAACCATCTCCATGAGCTATGATTTGACATCTGCTGGGTTGGAGTATACTTCCTCTGATTTATTGGACCAGCTTTATACAAAGAAAAATAAATTTATGACTTAAGGGGATATTATGTCTCCAAATTGCTTACTCTGCAGCTCATTTTTAACTCTGTGTTTTGAACTTGTAGCCAAGTTATAAATCGTGCATTGGGTATCCAAAGTTTTTTGAAATAAAACAATAAACAATAAAAAGGTAGCCTGATCACACATTGATATTTGTTTCATCTCTGATAGCTTCATGCTTCATTTAGTCTTACTTGATTTTCACCTGAGAAATCTGGCACAAAATTTGCTTCCCACTGACTTCCTGACCCTCAGGATTTGAAAGGTAAAGTTAAGTAATCACCTTAGAAACAAAGGGGGAAATAAAAAAAAAAATTAGCTTTGATGTATGGTTCTGAATGTGAAGCAAATCCTGGGAATTTCAATTTTAGCCACCACTTGACATTGAGCAATTGGTAATTAAAGCAGTAAACGCTGAAACTGCACAATAGCATCTGCATGATGGGTTAGGGTTCTGTTTGTGAAGTTTCATCACCACTGGTGAAATCTCTTTATAACACAAAGAAAACAAGGAGGAAAGAGAAGACCAGCTGGAAGTCAGAGGTTTGATATGGGGGTGCAATTAAGATTTTTGCGCGGTATTCGAGCTTCAAATTGTGCCGAGAGGCAGTGTGCTGCCGACTCCAAAATACCGGGCAGCATTGCATTGAAGTAATTTCATACAGTCGAAAATGTCACCTTGCCCCCGTTTAGGGAGGAAACCCAGTGAGACAAAGGGAATTTCTGGCCCTCAGCTTCAAATTGAATGGATCTTGATCATAAAGGCAAATGCCTGCATGTGGGAGACTATATTTTATGTGTTATGTCAATCTTCAAGATGTATTTTGGCTGTTAGTGAGCCTTTCTTAACAGGGGAGCAAGGAAGAGGAGTAAGATATAGATCTAAGGTAAGCAAAACCATTGCAGAGGGTGAAAACTGATTCTGTGGCTAAGTGACTGAGTGATGCGATGTTTCGCCACCACAGTTCCCAAACACAACGTTTCTTTGTGGGATGGCTAAAGGGTGCAGTTATAGGAGCTTAGTTGAGCTCAGGGGTTGAAGAGTGGCCAAAAGATAAATTATGAGCAGACATAATTTCCACAACCTCACATTCCCGTTACAGTGCTTACAGAATCAGTGGTAGAGCGTCACAGTCCTATCTCTGACTCATAGCTCCCTCGAGAATGGCTTTCCTACCAGGTGTGTGAGATCAAAGCATTTATTATTTCTGCAGTCTGAGTAATGATAATGTTAAGGATATTAAAAGTTTATAGCTGTACTTGAAAAAGGCAGAATATGTTACATTTCCTACATAGAACAAGTTGCTTTTTGATTGGGCATCCAAGTATTTAAAGAGGTGTGTAATTTTACTGTTTTCCATCATCTTAGTTTGGTTTTAGTATTGTCACTGTACATCAACAGTTCATATTATGTATATAAAACTAAGCTATTGAAGACATGCACAATTACAGAGCGTAGCAAGCTCAATAGACAGACATATCATGGGCCATAAATTGATATGTAATTCGGCACAGGAACTCCTTTTAAATGAAAGAAAACAACATTCTTCCACAAAGATTTTATATTTGCTTATTTATGTTTTAGAGCTAATTAAAAATCACCATAAATTAGAACTTGAAACTGCAATTCTAAAGAGTTTAAGCATAGTGCATTCAATAAAATTGCAATTTTTCAATGTCAACTTTTTGATTTAATTAATTTCATTACAATGTACTTCAGCTAAAATAAATGCACTCATTGAAAAAGTTGGTTCAAGGACTTTCATTCCTACATGTTAAAAAATTATGCATAAGTTTGGCATTATGCAATGATTGCCTCATGAGTGAACAGACTTTGAAACACAGTGCTATAAATCCCTGTAATAAAATCTCTGAGATAATGCCATAGAAAATAAATGAAGACTCAAGAAAATCTATTTCAGATATCCTACTGGAAAAGATTCTGGCTTTATTAAAAGGGATGATTTTCCAATCAGGCAGTTCTGTTGAGAAGAGGCACTTTAGAATATTATTGCTGAGGAATTTGGAAACTTGCAGCCTCCAATTTTCCCTTTATTTAAATCAAATGATATAGGCCTGTAATTTTTTTTTGGATGTGCTCAGTTCCCCATGCCTTAGTGAGCACATGAACAATTACTGAACTGTACTGTCCAGTATGTTCCAACTGCACTCCCTAATTCTGTGATGAGTTTGATAATTTTAGCTAAACTGAAAGCAAGATAGTTCAATTATTTCTTGTGTCTCTGATTTCAGGATCAACAGAGTTCCTGGCCAATATTTAATATTATAGTTGAAAGGTACCAAGTAGTTAAGTCTGGGTTAGCTTTGGGAAAAAAAATAGCCACTTTCTGAAATGTAAACCCTACTGGCCTATGCCAGCTGTGTGGCAAGACGTCCTTGGAAGTTCAGTGGAGGTGGCATCCTTCCAAATTTTCAAGCATGGCCAATGACATTAGGAACAGAGATGAGGGAAATCTCATGCTGGCAATTTCTTCAGGTTTCCTCTTGCCAAGGAACACTGGAGTTAACTCAGAAAGATTGAATGGACAGAAATAGAGGCAACTGAGGTTGCCAAGCTGATGTTCTACATAAGAACATAAGAACTAGGAGCAGGAGTAGGCCATCTGGCCCCTCGAGCCTGCCCCACCATTTAATAAGACCATGGCTGATCTTTTTGAGACTCAGCTCCACTTACCCGCCCACTCACCATATCCCTTAATTCCTTTACTGTTCAAAAATTTATCTAGCCTTGCCTTAAAAACATTCAGTCAGGTAGCTTCAACCGTTTCACTGAGCAGGGAATTCCACAGATTCACAACCCTTTGGGTAAAGAAGTTCCTCCTGACCTCAGTCCTACATCTGCTTCCCTTTATTTTGAGGCGATGCCCTCTAGTCCTAGTTTCACCTGCTAGCGGAAACAACCTCCCTGCCTCCACTTTATCTATTCCCTTCATAATCTTATATGTTTCTATAAGATCTCCCCTTATTCTTTTGAATTCCAATGAGTATAATCCCAGTCTACTCAGTCTCTCCTCATAATCCAACCCTCGCAACTCTGGAATCAACAGAGTGAATCTCCTCTGCACCCCCTCCAGTGCTAGTATATCTCTTCTCAAGTAAGGAGACCAAAACTGCACACAGTACTCCAGGTGTGGCCTCACCAGGACCTTATACAGCTGCAGCATAGCCTCCAAGTTTTTAAACTCCATCCCTCGAGCAATGGCAGACAAAATTCCATTTGCCTTTTTAATTACCTGCTGCACCTGCAATCCCACCTTCAGCAATTCATACACAAGGACACCCAAGTCCCTCTGCACAGCAGTGTGCTGCAATTTTTTACCATTTAAAATATAGTCCATTTTGCTGTTATTCCTACCAAAATGGATGACCTCACACTTATCAACATTGTACTCCATCTACCAGACCTTTGCCCATGCACTTAGACTATCTATATCCCTCTGCAGACTTTCAGTGTCTTCTGCACACTTTGCTCTACCACTCACCTTCGTGCCATCTGCAAATTTTGACACACCACACTTAGTCCCCAACTCCAAATCATCTATGTAAATTGTAAACAATTGAGGTCACAACACTGATCCCTGAGGCACACCACTAGCCACTGACCACCAACCAGAAAAACACCCATTTACCCCTACTCTTTGCTTTCTACTGGTCAACCAATCCTCTATCCATGCCAATACATTACCTGTAATAGCGTGCAACTTTATCTTATGTAGCAGCCTTTGGTGTGGCACCTTGTCAAATGCCATCTGGAAATCCAGATACACCACATCCACAGGTTCCCCATTGTCCACCATGCAAGTAATGTCCTCAAAGAATTCCACCAAATTAGTTAAACATGACCTACCCTTCATGAACCCATGCTGGGTGTTCCCAATGGGACAGTTTATATCCATATATATCCAATTTACATTCTGGCTCATAAAATATTACCTAGACACTTCTGACTTCTCTTGTTGTGAAGGAAGCTGATCATTTGTGTGTCTTAGAGTCGTAGAGTTGTACAGCATGGAAACAGACCCTTCTGTCCAACTTGTCCATGCTGATCAGGCATCCTAAGTTAATCTAGTCCCATTTGCCAGCATTTTTGGCCCACATCCCTCTAAACCCTTCCTATTCATGTATCAATCCAGATGTGTTTTAAATGTTGTCATTGCAACCACCTCCACCACTTCCTATGGCAGCTCATTCCATAGACACATCATCCTCTGCGTGAAAAAGTTACCCCTCTGCCCTCAAGTTTTGGTAGGAGCAAATTACTGCAGATGCTGGAATCTGTACTGAAAACAACAAATGTTGGAAATCACAACGGGTCAAGGAGGCTCTGATGAAGAGTCATCTAGACTCAAAATATCAGCTTACTCTCTCTCTCCATGGATGCTGCGTCACCGGCTGTGATCTCCCGCATTTGTTGTTTTCAGTCCCTCCAGTTTTGGACTGTCCTTCTCTTGGCTATTCACCCTATCCATGCCCCTCATGATTTTATATACCTCTATAACATCTGATTAGAGATTGTCAATATGGCTTTGTTTATGGGAAATCATGTCACACTAACTTGATTGAGTTTTTTGAAGAAGTGACAAAGAAACGCCAGGGAAAGTAGCCCCAGTCTACTCAGCCTCTCCTTAAAGCTCAAACCCTCCAAACTCAGCAACATCCTTGTAAATCTTTTCTGCAGCCTTTCAAATTTAACAACATCTTTCCTATAGCAGGGAGACCAGAATTGTACACATTATTCCAAAAGTCATCTAAGCAACGTGCTGTACAGTCACAACATGACTTTCTAATTGGTATACTCAATGTACTGTCCAATAAAGACAAGTGTACTGAACACCTTCTTCACTACCCTGTCTATTTGTGACTCCACCTTCAAGGAACTATGAACTTGCACCCCAAGTTCTCTTTGTTTGGAAAATATCCCCAGGGCCTTACCATTAAGTGCTGCCCTGGTATGTCATTCCAAAATACAGCACCTCCCATTTATTTAAATTAAACACCATCTGCCATTCCTTGGCCCATCAGACCATTTGATCAAGTTCCATTGCACTCTGAGATAATCTTCTTCACTGTCCACTACACCACTAATTTCCGTGTCATTTGCAAACTCACTAACTACACCTCCTATTTTCACATCCAAATTATTTATATAAATGGCAAAAAGCAGAGGACCCAGCACTGATCCTTGCGACACCCCGCTGGTCACTGGTCTCCAGTCAGAAAAACAGCTCTCCACCACCACCGTCTAATTCCTACCTTCTAGCCAATTTTGTGCCCAATTGGCTGGTTCTCTCTGGATTCCAAGTGATCTATTCTTGCTTACCAATCTACTGCATGGAACCTTATCAAACATCCATATAGACAACGTCCACTGATCTGACATCATCAATCTTCTTTGTCGCTTCTTCAAAAACTCAATCAAATTAGTGTGACATGATTTCCCATAAACAAAGCCATATTGACTATCTCTAATCAGTCCTTGCCTTTCCAAATAAATGAATCCCCTCAGAATCCCCTCCAACAACTTACTCACCACTGATGTCAGCCTTACCATCTGTAGATCCCTGCCTTTTCCTTACCACCCTTCTTAAATAATGGCACCACATTAGCCACCCTCCAGTCTTCCGGCACCGCACTTATTGCTATCGATGATATGGATATTTCAGGCAAGGGGCTGAGGGCTGTTAAAGGGATGGAGAAATGGGAATGGGGTGATAAGAATAGAAGGCTAAAAGCCCTTGCAACCAAACATCCTGCACAGCTTTTCCCACACTCCATCTTTTGTGATGCTCCTGAGATGTGCCCATCATGGCACTTACACCCTCCAGTACATTGTAAATAAGATGACCTTCCTTTGAATCCCAGATCTTCCTTTGAATCCCCCTTGTCAGAGCGGAAGTGGTATTTACCAGTTCTGTCTTGACACCATTTCCTACTGCAGTGCAAGGCTTAGGATTTTTAGCTCCGACTGCTGATTAAAGAGAAGAATCTATTGAGCTGCTGGCACTTATGGAACCATACTTTGGCAAGATCCAAAGATGGAAAAGGAGAATATGCTTGGGAAAGGAATTGTGGTACCTGAAAGATAGAATATATATCTATGTATTTAAATGGAAACAAATGCCAAAAATTAATAGCATAACTACATTCTAAAAAAACAGGCCGTGATGAATAATTTTCGAAACAATCAACTTCCTTTCATAGAAACTTCAGGAAAATCCCCAGATTTTTGGCTCTCTGGGATTCAATGGATATGGGGAGCAGACAGGAAAGTGGAGTTGAAACTGAAAGTTCTTGTATATTGTCGAGCAGTCTAAAGGGGATAAATACTCTTCTCCAGCTCCTGTTTCCCATGTTTGCGTGTTCAATCAGCTGCACCTTATGAGATGTTATTCTAGTAAAGAGCATTGCTCAGGAAATCATTGTTTCCCATCTACCTGAATATTATATTTCGTGATATTATCTTGGGTTTTGTTTCTGCCTTTTATCTTATTGTCATCTATTTACTTCCTATGTGTGGTCTTTTGTGAAGACATTTGAAATGAGTATGCTTGTTACATTTAATAAAATATACACCGACCAAGCATTCCAATATCAAAATAAATTAAATGTAAAATGTGTGATATTGAATTGACACACAATCTAAAATGTTGTTAAGGTAGCTATCTTTAAACATAGTGATATCTCTCATTTATTGACCATTTTTATTGCTTTCAAGCTATTGGTTAGAAACAACCAGAAACAGATTTTGTTTAGAAATCTCAGATAACATCATAAAGTTCTGCTCCGTTGACATTGTGCATTAGCTTTCCAACATTGTTTCCATAAGATAAGAGCTTCATAATGTTGAACACAAAAAATTCTCCTCCAGGCTATCTGACTGACAGTTTTAAAGCATAAAACAGGATGAGAAGTGAGGGACTGGGCACACGGATAAGGATGTAGGTCATGACATTTACTTAAGTTTATCTGGTAGAGAAACAGGTCATTTGGCCCAAGCAGTCCATGCCGAGTTAATTGAAAGCAACACGATGAGGTCATAGAGCAGAGTATCAATTTGATTAATAACAACTAGAGTCAATAAACTTAACAGTGCATCAACAAATAGGACAGAGGTTGCAAAAAGAGTAAAACAACCATGTTAAAGGTTCTGTATCTGAAAAGGCAGTGGCATAGTATTAATGTCACTAGACCAGCAGTCCAATCTTTTTTCAGAATGAGTCCTGAAAAAAAGGTCTCTGTCTATTCTCTCTCTACAGATTCTGCCAGACTTACTGAGTTCTGTAGCAATTTCTGTTTTTGTTTGTGTCATAAAAACCCAACTGCTGCACTCATGTCCCTTATTGAAAGAAATCTGCCATCATTACCTTGTCTGGCTTACATGTGCCTCCAGATCCACAGCAATGTGATTGACTCTTAACTGGCCTTTGGGCAATTAAGGATGGGCAATAAATGCTGGCCTAGCTGGTGAAGATCACATCCCAAGATCAGATTTTTAACAATATGTGCAGTATTCATAAAAAAATGGATGAAATGTTAGCAAGACAGAAGTAAGTATTGTTTCTGAACCCTGAAATACTACATGTATTTTAAACCCTTAATTCCAAAATGTGTTTGTTTTTAAAGGGGCAGCTTAGTGACAACGTTACTGCAGATGTAAGTTTAACAGATGGCTATGTGGGCTGATGGAATGAAACATCTAAAAGTGTCAAAAAATCTTCAGAGAGAGGGAGAGTGACTTTAGATAATAAGGGTTGACTATTGTCCCTTATTTATTACATAGACTCGTCTCTGGCAGCTATTTTGATGATTTCCCAGCAATAGGCCAAGGAGCCGGCTAAAAGAGAGGTTCACAACCTGTACATATGTTAATATGAGGCTGCTGTGGCCTATGGTGTGTCTAGCATGTTGTGGAAGCACCTCTCATTGTAGATAAGGAAAGAAAGACTCTCTCACTGCAAACCTTTCGTCCTATGAGAGATTGTTTATTTTTGGGGAAAGCAAATAACTGCTATAAAAAGAGCTACATATCATATGAGATCTCATGCTCCACAGGAATCTTTTAAAAAAATTGTTTTAACATGACCCCAGTTTCCAGTAATGCATGTAATATTAATGAGTTAAAAGACCAACACACACCCGTTCTGAGGAAGGGTCACCGGACCCGAAATGTTAACTCTGACTTTTTCTTCACAGATGCTGACAGACCTGCTGAGCTTTTCCAGTAACTTCTGTTTTTGTTCCTGATTTACAGTATCTGCAGTTCTTTCGGTTTTTAACACATATCTTTTTTTAAATCTGTAACTATCAGTCATCCATGTGTATCATTTATTAGACATTTCTACACTACTTGCGGAATTATTGAGCAAAACTAAATAATAGAAGTAATGGGTCCATCCATCTGTTGGAGAACACAGATCAACATTGCCACAATCAGTTTGGGTCTCTCTGACACAATAAAATGCCAATCAAACATTTACCTGTAGACTTACCAGGTCCTTCATGTTGCTAGAGGGAATTTCCCCTGTACCTGAGAGCTGCCAGCCCATCATAGGCCAGTAGCTCTTCATTATTGACAGTATCATTGTGTGTGGTAGCTATTGCTGATACAGCAGTAAGGCCTTGTTGCTGGGGAGTTGGAGAAAAGGTAAATGAGATAGAAATGCCAAGCAAGTCAAGGATGCCCCAGCAAAGGGAGCAGGATTGAGATGTTTACTTTTAATTGCAGATGGGGTGGTCTTCATATGTGAAAAGATGTAGTTGCTAGTGAGTGCTTCTATTGGTCATGTGCTGCACGAGTAGCAGATGTAGCACTCCCTCAACTAGGCCATAATCATATATGCCAGGCTTTACCTGTCACTTATCCCACACTATGTGCCATCTGCCCATCATTAGTTGAATGCTCGTGGTGGTAACAGGAGGCATTTAAGAACATCAATTTGTCTCTGAAGAGGAAGGTTGTTTTTGACCATTCTGGCTGGACTTATCCAGGAATGTCAGGCAAGTGATGGGGTCTCCAGCTGCAATTCCTTGCAGTTCCTATCTGATTTTACAAGCTTTGAGCTTCATAGGCATCCAAGTGGAGAATTATGCTCTGCTCAATAACTGAGTAGAAACAAAGGAACAGGAGTAGGCCATTCAGACCCTGAAGCCTATTCCACCATTTAATGAGATCATGGCTGATCTGTGGCCGAACTCCATATACCTACCTTTGGCCCATATCCCTCAGACCTTTCCTTAACAAAAATTTTACCTATCTGAGACTTAAAATTGACAACTGATCCTACATCGACTACTGTTTGTGGAAGAATTGCAGCATTTTTACATACACACATATTGTAAGTTTATTTTTGAACTCTGGGTTGCCAAATTGTGTCCCTCAAAATGCTATTAGCATTGGCATTTTTATTTGTTTTACGTTGACAACAGAATGGAAACAAGACATGTTGCATATTGTTTAATTCACTTTTATTGGAGCTAGAGTATTTTAAGTATGAATTTTTGATTTTTGAAAATTGTCAGAAATATCAATTATAAGTGAAATACTTTCGATGTTTAAAATTGTAATTTAAATATATTAAAAGGTACATTATTTTGCAATCAACTATTCTTGTAAAGTTAAATTAATTAAAGCAAAGTTTAATTATTTTCTGTCATGCAACAGTGATAATACTTCTCACCCCAATGATCCTTCGAGCTTGTCTGAATAAGGTTGTCATTTTTGTGACAATCAGATCTAAATTAGTATGTGCTTTGTGTTGCAGACTCGTGTTTGCCAATAATTGAGTTGCAGATGCAGAAACATATTTCATAATCAAACATGAAGGCCCAGAGTTACCATGCCGTGTACACGTCTTGACATAGACAACACACCAGGGCACCAGGGACATGGAGGCCTGGTTAGTCTTGATGGGCAGGTTTCATCTGAATAATGTTGTCACTGACATGACCCTTGGTAATAGCCATTTGCTTCAGGTAGAACAAATTATATTCCTGCATGGTGTGGAATTGTCCACAGTGAATACTACATTTTCCCACCTTCCATCCTCACTGTGGATCTTAAAGATTTGAATGTTTGAAGATATAATTTTCTTTCTCTGGTTTGCTGTCACATCCTTCTACCTTTTTGGTTGCAATATTTTCTTAGTTAGATGTTCTCAAGTCTTCTTATACAGTATTCAGACTGAACTTTGTTTTGGAAAAGCTGCCTATAATTTTCCATGCAGTTTCATTTTCACAGGTTTAAAACCAATGAGTATTCCAATAGATATACAATTGAAATTACCTGGGAATTCACCTGTAACTTTATGCTATTGCCATGTATAATATTTAAAAAGTGCATCAGTATCACTTTCAAGAAATGTACCAATGACGTTCTGGACCACGTGAAGTTATGTGGGTCTCTGCTCCTTTCTTTCTAACTTTCATACTTGGGAAGTAGACACTTGCAGCCACAAAGGCCAGGAGTATTGGACCCGTATCTTTCTGCTAGCCATGACCAGCTTTAACTCTTCAAATGTTTTATTTGAATATTGGCTTTTGGGAGTAAAATGATAATTTCTGATGTTAATGATGAAAAAGAAAGTAATACTACTTAGGGGAGGTGTGCTAAATATTTTCATTTCAATTCAGCTCCAAATCATCCAACTTTTAAATACCAGCAGAGGAATGGAACTAACATGTTTAAATGTTTAATCCAATATTCTCTCTCCTCTCTGACCTGGTTATAAGACAGGACAGCAGTGTCTGTATAATTAGCATTCAATATGATGGAGGAACAGCAAAAGAAATGTTCTTATAGGAAACTAATTCTCCTTAGAACTTAGCTTAATTCATCACCATCTTATTACCCTATGCCACCCAGAGTAAAATCCAGGATTCTAGGCTATCAACAGGACAGTAAAAAATTACTTCCACGCGCCAACAATTTCTTTTCA
This sequence comes from Rhincodon typus, assembly GCF_021869965.1. Lineage (NCBI taxonomy): Eukaryota > Metazoa > Chordata > Chondrichthyes > Orectolobiformes > Rhincodontidae > Rhincodon > Rhincodon typus. The sequence continues at coordinate 51,518,459 of NC_063332.1, read as the reverse complement.
GAATCTATCAGTGAATGTAGGTGAATGTTGATTAAAAAATGCGTATTACTTATTAGTTCCCACAGAATATGGCAGGAAAATAGAAACGTTGAAACAAAAGCAATAATGATACAATAATGTTTGATGCGTTTGCAAAAAAGTGCATGCTTTTTAATGCTTTTGTTCCTTAGTCAAGGGAATTCTGAAAAGTTTATTTGCTTTCCAAAATTAGGTCCAAAGGTTGGAACAACTTCTTTCTCTGTTTGATTGTCAGGCGTCATCAGTTTGTTTTTCTCTCGAGAGACATAATGGACGTTATAGGGTAATATTAATTCTGGGCTTGTATCTTGTCGAACAAATATTTCAAAGGGAATAAATGAGGCAAAGCATGAAAGTCAAGTTACATAAGCTGCCAATCTCCATTCTATTTAAACAATACTCCACTCCCAGCACAGTCTATCAGCTGGCAGTTGCAGTCAGTGTTGAAAGTCAACCTAAGCAAAGAATATGTTTGAATTACATTTTCCTGCCATTGGTTTCCTACCACTGTTAAAAATAGGAGCACATATAATCCTGCGTTTGTTTGAGTGCTTATGAGTAGTTATGAGGAAAAATGATGTGGATATGCTTATGAACAGTGTTTCATTGGGCTGAAGGTGGAATGCTTTGGATTAAATGAAGTTAAGTGAGGCAGCAATAGACAAGTTAGCCTGATGCCACTCATCGAGCATCCATTGGAATCTAGCATTAAGGAATGGTAATGGGTCATTTAGAAAATCTTAATATTTTTAAGAAGCACCAGCATGAAGTTGGAAAAGACAAAAGGCATCTCAATTCATTAGGGGTGGAGACAATATGCCTCGTTCTGGAGGTGGTAAAGTTGCCAAATGCAGACACAAATAGATACGTTGGCTGGGGATTTGGGAAGTGCAATGTCTATGCACATGATAGTGAGGGCTACCAGGAAAGAGATGTTTACATTTTGAGGTTCATCTACATGGAGAGGTTGAGCATGAAACTCTCGATTCAGGGAGCAGCTGCTGTTGTCTTCCATCATCCTGTAAGACGTGTGCAATGGAAATGAAAATAAATGTGAACACACCAGAGGGTGGGCAGGACAAATGTTACCTACTGTGAGGGAGGGGTCTTCACGCTTGAGCAACATGAGGCCCTTCAAAGAGCAACAGCATTACACAGACACCCCTAACACTCAATCTGAAACTTATCTTTCAGCCCTGCATTCCTTGTGAACCTCAGGCATTAGTCTCCGATGTTCAGAACAACTCCTTGCCCGAAGCACCTTTGACCTTATCATTAAGATAATGACAGAACCCCTCCAATTCCTTTGATCATATACTTGGAAATATGGAACCAAAATAGGAATTACCTGCAATTTACCACTCGCCTGCATATGGTGCAGAAGCTGCTCACTTCACACCTTGAACCAGAGAATTACGTGTAGCACAAAGAATGGGTGAGTTCTGTACTTTCAATGTTGCATTTGCTGCTAGACAGAGATGCAAACACATAGATAATAGTGAAAAGAAGATGTACGTGTAACCAATGTGCCCTCAGAAGATCTTCTTTCTTACCTTCCCATGATGACTTCATGCCATCCTGGGGTCCATGGCTCTGTTGTAGGAAGCCTGCCCTACACTGGAGCCATTGGAGGTTTGCTCAGCAAATCCAGTGATGTCTGTCTGAATGGCTCAGACATGCTGACCGAGTCCTGCCCAGAGGCAATTGCACCCTCCATGGCCTGAGCCAACCACAGGCCTGAGGGGCGTGTCTGAGTGAACAACACATGACAACAAAAAAGGAGTGCCTGTTCTGCTGTGATCCTCCTCTCATCTCAGACACACATCGACCAGGAAATGTACTACTGCATTCATCAGAGCCAATCACAAATGCCAGGCACTCACCACCCTTTGTGTGAAAAACTTGCCTCTCACATCTCTTTTAAACTTCCACCCTGCACCTTGTTCCTATGTCCCTTAGTAATTGGCCCCTCCACCCTGGGAAAAAGCCTCATACTTTACACTCTAATCATGCCATTCACAATCTTATAAACTTCTATCAAGTTGCCCCACAACTTCCTGCATTCCAGTTAAAACAAACCTAGTCTACCCAACTTTTCTTCATAGCTAAAATCTCCCATACCAAGCAACATCCTGGTAAACCTTTTCTGTACCCTCTCCAAAGCATCCACATCCTTCTGGTCGTGTGGTGACCAGAATTGTATATTCCAATTCTGGGTTAACTGAAGTTCTATAAAACTGCAGCAAAACTTGCCTTTCCTTATACTTAATGCCCCTTCCAATGAAGGCAAGCATGCCATAGGCCTTTTTTACTACCTTATCTACCTGTGCTGCCACCTTTAGTGATCTATGGACCTACACACCCAGATCTCCCTGCATATCAATACTCCTAATGGTTCTGCCATTCACTACAATTTCCACCTGTATGTGACTTCCAAAATGCATCACCGCACATTTGTCTGGATTAAATTCCAACTGCCATTTTTCTGCCCATGCCTTCAACTGATCTATATCCTGCTTGATCCTCTGACAATCCTCCTCTCTATCCACAACTCCAACAATCTTTGTATAGTCTGCAAACCTACGAATTAGACCAGCCACATTTTCCTCCAAATCATTTATGTAGACTATGAACGGCTGATGTCCCTGCACTGATCCCTGTGGAACACTCCTATTCACAACCCTCCATTCTGAAAAGCATCCTTCCACTGCTACCCTATGTATCCTATAATTAAGCCAGTTCTGTACCCATCCTGCCAGCTCATTCTGATACCATGTGACTTCATCTTTTATACCAGTCTGCCATGAGGAACCTTGTCAAAGGCTTTACTGAAGTCCATGTAGACATAATCAACGACTTTTCCCTCATCAATCATCTTTGTCACCTCCTAAAAAACCTCAATCAGGTTAGTGAGGCACAACCTCTCCTGCACAAAACAATGTTGTCTATCGCTAATAAGTCCATTTGCTTCTAAATGTGTACAGATCTTGTCACTGGGAATCTTTTCCAATAATTTCAACACCACCAACATAAGTCTCATAGGTCTGTGATTTCCTGTATTATCCCTGCTACATTTCTTAAACAATGGGACTATAATTGACTATTCTCCAGTCCTCTGGGATCTCACCTCTGGCCAAAAAGTTATAAAGATGTCTGTCAATGCTCCAGCAATTTGTTCTCTTGCCTCTCTCAATATTCTGGGATAGATCCAATCAGGACCCAGGGACTTATCTACCTTAATACTTTTTAAGAAGTACAACACCTCTTCTTTTTAAACAGCAACTTGGTTTAGAGATTCGTCACTCCCTTCCCTGAGGCCATTCTCCACCAACTCCTTCCCTTCAGTGAATTTTGACGCAAAGTATTTGTTTAGGACCTCACCTACCTCTCTCACTCCACACCTAGGATCTCTCCTTTGTCCTTGAGTGGGCCAACCCTTTCCGTGGCTATCCTCTTGCTTTTTATATATATATATATATATATATATATATAAAGCCTTGGGATTCTCCTTACTCCTGTTTGGTAACTGCACTCCTGCAGTTGTCACATGTTATGTATCCTTTTGGGCAGCAATTGTCGATTTTAAAGTCATTGCCTCTAACTAATGCATCATTGAGACGCCAATGTTTAATTTCCAAATACCAATGGAATGTGCAAATCACCTTTGACCTCAATTTGAACCCTAACCATTCACTCTGAATGCATGGCCAATGTATAATGCAATTACAGCAAATTAAATGTAGCTACACTTTCCAAACTCCACACATTTGCCCCTTCAGCATTCAAGTATCCAGGAGACATGGATCTCGCACCACCCTAAGTATTGTCTCAGCCATTTTACACTCACAGTTAATGTCGAGTGAACAACATGTGATGGCAGGGAATGCAGATCGTACACAATACCATCAGCATTGGGTCCCACCTGTTCATCAGAAACCTCTCTACCAGGAGTCTCCATATTCCCTTTTACTTTGCCCTACCTCATTAGCCCATTTCCACCTGGCTCCCCACAATGTGAATATCTACCACATTGAACTTTCACATCCTGTCCATGTCCATCATAATCTTATACACCTCAATCAAACTAGGGTTAAAGAGAATCCCAATGCATTCTATGCATATGTTAAAAAGAAGACGATAAGTAGCGAAAAGGTACGTCCACTCAAGGATAAAAGGTACTTGTGCTTAGAGGCAGAGGCTGTGGGTGAGATCCTAAATGAGTACTTTGTGTCAGTATTCACCCAGAAGAAGGATATGGAGACTTGTGTGGAACATGCTAATATGCTAGGGCATTTTGAGATCAAGAAAGAAGTGGTGTTGGGTCTCTTGAAGAGCGTTAAGGTGGATAAGTCCCCTGGGCCCAATGGTATCTATCCCAGGTTATTGAGAGGGGCAAGAGAGGAGATTGCTGGGGCATTGACCAAGATCTTTGTATCCTCACTAGCCACTGAACAGGTGCTGGAAGACTGGCAAGTAGCTAATGTTGTTCCTCTATTTAAGAAGGGAAATAGGGATAATCCAGGAAACTAGAGACAGGTGAGACTCACATTAGTGGTTGGGAAGCTATTGGAGAGAATTCTTAGGGATAGGATTTACGGACATTTGGAAAAGCATGGCCTAATTAAAGACAGTCAGCATGCTTTGTGTAGGGCAGGTCATGTCTTACTAACTTGATTCAATTTTTTGAGGAGGTGCCAAAGGCGTTTGATGAGGGTCACACAGTGCATGGTGTCTACATGCATTTTAGTGAAGCTTTTGACAAGGCCCTCACAGTAGGCTCATCCAGAAGATTAAGATGCATGGGATCCAGGGTGACTTGGCCACACGGATTCAGAATTGGCTTTGCCCATAGAAAGCAGAGGGAAGGTTATTTTCCTGGCTGGAGGTCTGTGACTAGTATGTGATCCATACTGGGACCTCTGTTTGTGATATATATTAATGACTTGGATGAAAATATAGATGGGTGGGTTATAAGTTTTCAGATGATACAAAGATTGGTGGAGTTGTGGATAATGTAGAAGGTTGTCAAAGGATATAGCAGGATATAGATATGGGCAGAGAAATGGCAGATGGAGTTTAGTCCTGACAAGAATGAGGTAGAGCAATTTGGGAGATCAAATGTTAAAGTAAAAGCATACAGTTAACTGCAGGATCCTGAACAGCATTGATGTACAGAAGGATCTCGGGATTCAAGTCCACAGCCCCCTGAAAATGGCTATGCAAGTAGGGAGGGTGGTGAAGAAGGTGTATGGCATGCTTGCCTTTATTGGTCAGGGAATTGATTACAAGAGTCAGGATGTCATGTTGTAGCTTGATAAGACTTTGGTTAGACCACACTTAAAGTACTGTGTTCAATTCTGGTCACCACATTACAGGAAGGATGTGGAGGTTTTGGAGAGGGTGCAGAAGGGATTTAACAGGATGCTATCTGGATTAGAGGGTATGAGCCATAAGGAGAGGCTAGAAAAACTTGGGTTGTTTTCTCTGGAGCAGCGGAGGCTGAGGGAGTCTTTATAGAAGTCTATAAAATTATGAGATGCATAGATAGGATTATTGATCAGTTTTTTTTCCCCCAGATTTGAAATGTCTAAAACTAGACTAGGTGAGAGGGAGAAAGTTCAAAGGAGATGTGAGGGGCAATTTTTTTACACAGAGAGTGGTAGGAGTGTGGAACGCACTGCCAGGGGTGGTGGAAGAGGCAGATATGGTAGAGGTGTTTAAGAATCTTTTAGATAAGCACATAAATATGCAAGGAATGGAGGGATATGGACCAAGGACAGGCAGATGGGATTAGTTTTATTTGGTGTTTTTGTTCAGTACAACACCATGGACTAAAGGGCCTGTTCCTGTACTGTACAGTTCTATGTTCTATGTTATAATCAGGTCCTCTCTCAGCATTTTTGTTTGAAAGAAAACAAGCTAATCCAGCTTCTCGTCATAATTAAAAATTTTCTGTCCCAGGCAATATCCTGGTGAATCTACTCTGTAACCCCTCCAGTGCAAACACATCCTTCCTATAGTGTGGTGACTGAAACTGTACACAGTATTCTATCTGTGGCCTAACCAACTTTTTGTATAGTTCCAACATAACCTTGCTGCTCTATCTATGTCTTCCTGTATCCTAAGACCTTCTTCCTCCCTGTCAATCACCTGGCCAATCTTTGTGTCATCAGCAAACTTACTTAGCAGCTCCCCCACATTCTAATCTAAATTGTTTATATATATCATGAACAATAAGGAACCCAACACTGATCCCTGTGGTATACCACTGGACACTGGCCTCCTGTCACACAAAAAACCTGGTACCACTATACTCTGTCCCCTGCCACTCAGCCAAATTCAGACCCAACTCCTCAATTCTTTTACCTTCTCATATTCTTTTACCTTCTTTATTCCACTCCAAAATTGGACCTTGCAAAAGAGCTTGCTGAAATCTGGATAAACTCCATTAACTGCATTACCCTCATCTATACACCTGGTGAACTCCGCAAGCAATTCTACCAAATTTATTTGGCATGAATTCTCTCTGACAAAGTCATGGCGATTGTCCCTGATCAATCCTTACCTCTATAAGTGGAGATAAATTCTCTCCTTCAGAATTTTCTCCAATAGTTTCCCTCCCACTGATGTGGGACTCACTACACTGCAATTCGCTGGTTTATCTCTATCACCCTTCTTGAAAAGTGAGACCATATTAACCTTCCTCCAGTCCTCTGGCTCCTCTATTATTCCAGGGAGGAATTAAAAGAAATTGAGACTGATTTTCACCCCGCCTCCCAAAATAGTACGAAGCTCACAGCAAAGACATTGTATAGTGAGAAAGAAGGATTCAAGGAAGAAGCTATACCAACCGTTGTTGATCAGTGCAGTTAAGGATAGCATCAGATTGAAAGAAAAAGCACACAATGTAGCAAAGATTAGTGATTTTAAAAACCAACAAAAGGCAACCAAAAAAGCAATAAACATGGAGAAAATAAACTTTACAAAAACACCAAAAAACTGCAGATGCTGGAAATCAGAAATAAAAACAGAAATTGCTGGAAAAGCTCAGCAGGTCTGGCAGTCACTGGATCTGAAAACTTAACTCTGCTTTCCTCCTACAGGTGCTACTGATCTGCTGAGCTTTTCCAGCAATTTCTGTTTTTGATTGAGAAAATAAACATTGTGGGTAAACTAGCAAGTAATGTCAATATAGACAGCAAGAGCTTCTTTCAATATATAAAAAGGAAGAGACAAGTCAAGTAAACATAAACCTCCTCAGAAAGTGAGGCCGTGGAAATAATAACATAAAATCAAGGAATAACGGAGCAGTTGAATAAATAATCTTCACAGCAGAAGAAACTAATAATATGCATAAATTACTACATATTCAAAGGATAAAAGGATAGGAAATAAATACAATTACTGGAGAAGAAGTGCTAGGAAGACCAATGGGGCTAAACATGAATAAGTTCCCTGGAGCTAATGAGATGCTTCCTATGATATTAAAGGAAGCAGCTACAGAAATAGTGGAAGCACTCATAATAATCTTCCAAGATTCCTTAGATTCTGGAAAATTCTGAGAGGATTGGAAAACTACCAATACATAATGTGGTCATGCAGAGTTAGCTTGAATCAGAAGGGGAAATCATGCCTGACAAATTTACTAGAATTCTTTGAGGACGTAACAAGCAGGGTAGATAAGGAGAAGTAATTGATACAATATATTTGGATTTTCATAAGGTGCCACCCACAAGGTCATTTAATAAGCTATGAGCCCATAGTGTTAGATGTAGTATATCTGCATGAATAGAGGATTGACTAAGTATTAGAAATCAGAGAGTTGGGATAAGGGCGACATTTTCAGGATGACAACCTGTAACTAGTGGTATGCTAGAGGGATCAGTGCTGGGGCCACAATTTACAATATACATTCATGACTTGGATGACGAAAGTGTATGTACAAAAGCCAAGTTTGCAGATGACACAAAAATAGATGAGAAGGCAAGTGGTAAGAATGACACAAAGAGTCTGTAGAGGGATACATACAGGTTACTTATGGAGTCATAGAGTTATACAGTATGGAAATGGACACTTCGTCCAATCGGTCCATGCGCCCATAGTCCAAAACTAAACTAGTCTCACCTGCTGCACTTGGCTTAAGTGAGAAAAACTTGACAGATGGAATATAATTTGGGGAAACATGAGATCATGCACTTTGACAGGAAGCTTAGAGAAGCTGAATGCTATTTAAATGGAGAAAAACTACAGAAAGCTACAAAGGGATTTGGGAGTTTTGATCAATGAATCACAAAAAGTTATCATCGAAGTTCATCAGGTAATAGGGAAGGTAAATGGAATGTTAATGTTTATTTCAAAAGGAATGGAGTATAAAAGTAGAGAGGTTTTGCTAAAACTGTACAAGGCTGTAGTCAAATCACAGCTGGAATTCTGTTAACAGTTTTGGGCCCCATATTAAAGGAAAGATAAACTGCTTTTGTAGGCTGTCCAAAGGAGATGCACTAGGTTGATAAATATGGAGAGACTGTATGGAAAGTTTGAGTAGATTGGGCCTGCACTCATTGGAATATAGAAGAATAAGAGGTGACCTAATTGAAACATGCAAGACTCTTGAGACCTTGACAGGGCAGATGTGGAAAGGATGTTTCTCAGTGTGTGAGAGTCTAGGTCCAGAATAAGGGTCACACATTTAAGACAGAGATGAGAAGAAATTTCTTCTGTTAGAGGATGGTGAAACTGTGGGATTCCTTACCACAGAGAGCTGTTGAGGATGTGTCATTAAGTATATTTAAGGCTGAGAAACACAGATTTTTAATCAGTAAGGGAATAGAGGGTTATGGGAAAAGACAAAAATGTCAAATTGACAATTGTAAGATTAGCTATGATCTTATTGAATGGCAGAGCAGATGGAATAGACTGAATGGCTTAATTCTGCTCAGACGTCTTATGGTTTTATTTATGTCTCATTTCATTCCCCCTTATGCTTGAGAAAGTGATATTGACCTGCCTTCGTGAGATGCTGCAGTCCACTTGCACAGCTGCAATTAGCTATAATCCACAAATTGCATTGACATCTTCCTCCATTAGTGAGACAATCAGTTATATATAGCTTGAAATGAAGGTGACAAGATAGTTCTCCATGAACTACCACAGTCAGTATGGGGATGGCATCCACACCACTTTTATCATGCTGCTTCACACACTATCCATCTAGCAAACTGAACAAATCAACTTGTGACATTTACAAGATGTAGAGATGTTCAAAAAGCACAACATACAAGTTAAATGTATTCTATTTTGGACATAAAATTGTTACCAACAAGCTTGAGCATATCCTGAAAAGGTTGACATTGAATAGTTAAAGCCACCAAATTCAAAAAAAAGCCATAGAGGACAGATCTACATTTAATTGTGTTATTAAGTTTGTTCTAAGACTAGTTTATGTTATATAATGTAACAAAACATGATGTATTTTTCAAATGGAATGCCAACCTTACTATAGCTCATAGAGTCATAGAGATCTACCGCACGGAAACAGACCGTTCAGTCCAAATCATCCATTCTGACCAGATATCCTAGATAAATCTAGCCCCATTTACCATCATTTGGCTCATATCCCTCTAAACCTTTCCTATTCATATACCCATCCAGATCCCTTTTAAATGTTGTATTTGTACTAGCCTCCACCACTTCCTCTGCCTGCTCATTCCATACACACACCACTGTCTGCGTGAAAAAGTTTCCCCTTTGGTCCCTTTTAATTCTTTCCCCTCTCATCTTAAACCTATGACCTGTTGTTTTGGACACTCCCACCCTGGGGAAAAGACCTTGTCTATTTACCCTGTCCACACCCCTCCTGATACGCTGTCAAAGCTATCAAACAGCGAAACTGATTGCACAATCTCCAGGAGCAGTTTTGATATCAGAAAAGAGATCACAGACAAGCTGATTCTTGTTAGGTGCTGTGACCTTCCAACTTAGTAAGCTGGTGACTTATACCCCTTGTTATTGATTGAAGGAATAATGTACAAACAGATGTTGGGCATTATGAGCGGCTGCACAAAGTTCCATCAAACATGTAAATGAAGGGTCAAAGTGAAAACGAACCACATTGAAAAGCCTTCATCTGTGGTAATGCCACAGGCTGAAGAACATGATCTTCAAACTTGAAAAGTACCACTTTGATGTCCTCCAGAAGTTAGGGAAATTGAGGCCAGATGTAGATGATGCTCAAATAAGCTGTGAAGAAAAAAGAAGAACTCAGCCTGTGTATCTGCACTATGTAACCAAAAACCTGCCCTTATGGTCAAAAACATTGGAAACACTATGCAAGACTGCAAAGTATTTCCACACTGCAAGAACAGATTGTCATGACAGAACTGGTATCAATAGAATCAAGAAGACTGAAAGTCAAGTGTACGCATTGTACAAACTGGATATGGAAATGAAAGTATAATAACATCACTGAGATCAGAGACTTTGCATTAAATACACGCATGGCTTTTTTTAACCTAGAAATCTGTAAAGAAAATGTAGAGATTCAGTTCACTGGGCAGGCTTAACTAGAAACATTCAGGACACTATCTCACTATGTATTATGAATGTTAAACCAGAAATCGCAAGCAAAATCGCTCATGATAATGCAGAAAAATTTCCAATGAGACCCTTAAAGGCTGTGGAAGGCTTCACTTATTGCTGTAAAGGCAGGTAGAGAAACATGTTATTACATCAGAACTGACAGCAAGGTATATTAGCTGAAAGTTTCTTCACAAATTCTAATTCTAGCCTCTATAATTGGTGTTGAGAAAGCAAATCAACATGGCCAAATCTAAGTTACTAGAAAGCACCAAGGAGCAAAACCTGATTAATGGGGAGCTGCCAGAATAAAACTTCAGCCTTGAACAATAGTGAAACAGAAAAGCAGAATTAACTCAGTGTTTCATGTGGAATTCTGAAGCATTATCAGGACATGCAACTACAACTCCTTTCATAAGCAAACCATTGAGTCTCAAGAGCCCCTTATTTGAATACATTAAAATGACAGTCAGGAGCTGCAGCCTTGAGTTTCATTCTTTAACACTTGAAATATATTATTAGTAGTCCAGATTGAAAATTGCAGAGCACAGCTTTGCAAGTGAGTCGCTTCTGAGCTTGATGACTGTGGAGAGGTACACGAGTGATTTTGACAACCGGGGAATGCCTTTGTGATCAGACTGCTGGTCATTGTATTTGCTGACAAGGTAGGACCTCCAAAATGTTTTTCTACATTGAATGTTTCAGCTGTCACCTGCTTTGAGTGTTTCATCCCAGTCTTTCACTATCTGCTCCTTTCAATTGTTTTACTTTCTTCTTCTTCCCCATAGACTGTTTCATTGGTCTCCAACCGAAATGCACTGCCTACCTGGAGTGTTTGTCATTACTTACTGCATATTAAAGGGGAAAGGAGCACTGAAAGAAACTGAAGGAATTGAATTGAATGAATGAAAATGTAAAATCCAATTGCAAAAAAGTCCAGCCAAGGATAGATAAGATAACATGAACAAAAGGAAAAGTAGAGAATTGAAGGGAATATAGTGAAATGGCAGTATCATATTCAAAAAGGCAGAAGACTTAAAGCATGGAAAAGATGAAAAGATCTGGGAACACTTGAACTCCCAATTTCAATTTGTACTTCATCATTAAATCGACTTTTCTTTGTCTTGAATTCTAAACATGGGATTGCCACTTGCCTGATAACAGGAAGCTAACTTCACTCGATGTTAGAACATGCACAATGCCTTAGTTAGACCTGCTTAGAACGGTACGAGCAGTTGATTCCTACTTTGAAGCACTGTAGTTGGGCTTAAGAAGGGCTGCAAGAGTTGGGGCTCTGCACTTCAGTGAAACGTAGGCCTATAGGTGATTGGACCATAGATTATGAGATGATGAAGGGGATAGGTTGTGTTTCGTTGGGCAGCTTGTTTTGTTTATGGTGATGTATGGTTCCAGTTTCAAGTTATGTAAATGCAGAACTAAAGTGAGAAGAGTAGAGGTGATTCCTTACCCAGAAAACAGTGAGCAAGTGCAATAGGCAGCCTACGTTTGCTGTGGGTGCCTATTCACTGAATTCCTTCAAGCAAAACTGGGGAATTTTTCAAGCTAGGGCAGAGTTTGCCTTTACAAAAGGAAAGTGACATGTTTGAGAGGAATATTCCAGGTACTGTTCCTCATCCCAAATTAGCCTGGGTTATTAATCTTTTTTTTTTACTTTTCATAGTGAAGATATTGTGCACAAAGCATTGCAGTTAAAAGCCACAATAGATTGGTCTGGATGTTCTTTTCCCACCCATTATTATTTGTGTTTGTAATCATTTATTACTCTAGCTCCCACTTTGGCTGTGATGTTCTTTGGATGTATAAGCTTCCCAGTTTAACTGCTACCCAATCTGTTCTCTATTTCTCATCCATTGCTCGACTCCATCTAACCTTTTACCCAAATTACTCTTTACAAGACCACAGAGGTTCATTAGTTTTTTTCATTATTTCTTAAATGGGGCCTAGGTCGTGGTCCAGAGCTGCAGCCAAATGTGTACAGGATGTGGCATGGCACTAACATTATCTGCTGTTCATTGCCAGGATATTTTTCAGGCAAACATATGAGCCAGTATAGTCCTCGAGGGGATCCATATCGCTTGGATTATAACTTCATTTAATTCACTGAAAATCTTGATACTAAATCAAACTGCACAGAAAGAGGTCTGTCAACCCATAAAGGACCATTTGCAATTAATCCCACTCAGCTGCTCTTCTTTCATAGCTCTCCAAAGTTTTTTGCTTTTCAAGTCTTTTTTGCCCCTTCTAATTCTCTGACATTACAAAACAAAATGGACGAACTCAGATCTAAACTTACCTTCCAGAGGGAACTGAGAGACTGTTGTGTGCTCTGCTTCATGGAGACTTGGCTCACGTCTGCCATGCCTGACTGTGTCCTACAAGCTGATGGGTTCTCCGTACATCACGTAGAATGCACGGCATCCTCGGGTAAGGCGAAGGGCAGTGGAGTATGCTTCCTGTTCAACACCTCCTGGCACTCGGATGTAGCAATCCTAGAAAGCTTCTCCTCTCCAAACTTAGAATACCTTACAATAAAATGCCGTCCCTACTACCTACCACGAGAGTTCACCTCTGCCATCCTGACAGCAGTCTACATACCACCCTATGTGGATGTGAAGAATGCCCCAGACGAGATTTACACCGCCACAAACACTCTTGAGCCCTATTCGTCATGGCCAGCGACTTCAATGAAGCTAACCTTAAGAGGGTGCTGCGAAAGTGCATATCTCCTGCCCCAGCAGGAGACTGAACATTCTGGACCACTGCTACACAACCATCAAAGACACCTTCTGCTCTAACTCCTACCGACACATCAGAAAATCCTATCACAGTGCTGTGTTCCTTCTCCTAGCTTACAAGCAGAAGCTGTAATGGAGGATCCTTCATAAAAGGAAGTACAGTGCTGGTCCGAGACAGCGGAAGACCGTCTGCGGGACTGCTTGGAATCGGTGTATTCAGGTACACAGCGGAAAACCTAGACAGGTACACCACTACCGTCACAAACTTCATTAGCAAATGCGTGAAAGACTGTGTGCCAAAGACGTCAATCCGAATGTTCCCCAATCATAAACCTTGGATGAACCAGGAAATCCACTCTCTACTGAAAACCAAACATGCAGCATTCAAGTCGGGTGACCCGGACCAATACAGAAAATCCAGAAATGACCTCCTCAAAGGCATCAGGGAGGCCAAGAGGCAGTACCGGACCAAGTTAGAGGCCCAAACCTACTAAACAGATTCCCACCGCCTGTGGCAAGGCCTAAATGACATTACGGGATAAAAAAATGAGGCAGAGCAAGATAGTGGACAATGACATCCCTCCCTGACATGCTCAATGCTTTCTATGCTCAGTTTGAGCAGAATACCAGCGGTGCAGTGACACCTGCCCCGACAGGCCCCAGACACACCTGTTCCCTCTGTCACTGCTGCAGATGTCAGATCGATCTTCCTGGGAGTCAATCCAAGGAAAGCTATGGGCCCGGACGGTGTCCCCGACTGAGCACTCAGGTCCTGTGCGGACCAGCTGGCGGAGGTCACCAACATCTTCAAACTCTCCCTCTTACAAGCTGAAGTTCCTATCTGCTTCGCAAAGACGACCATCATCCACATACCTAATAAAGCACATGCAATGTACCTTAATGACTACCGCCAAGTGGCTCTGACCTCAATCAGAAGTGCTTTGAGAGGCTGGTGATGCCTCACATCAACTCCAGTTTCCAAACTTGTCTGAAGAAGAGTCCCAACCCGAAACGTCAACTTTCCTGCTCCTCTGATGCTGCCTGACCTGCTGTGTTCCTCGAGCTCCACACTGTGTTGTCCCAGCATGTCTCAATCTCCTTCAATTTGCCTACCGATGTAACAGTTAACTCATCCTGCAACATCCGGACAACAAGGACTTATGTCAGACTCCTGCTCATTGACTACAGTTCCACCTTCAACACTACTATCCCCTCCAGACTGATCTCCAAACTGTGTGACCTTGGTCTTGGCTCCGCCCTCTGCATCCTCCATTTTCTAACCCACAGGCCGCAATCAGTGAGAATAGGTAACTGCACCTCCTCCACAGTAACACTCAACACTGGAGCCCCCTAAGGATGCGTCCTCAGCCCCCCTACTGTACTCCCTGTACATTCACGACTGTGTTGCCAAATTCCAAACGAATGCCATCTACAAGTTCGCTGATGACACTAAACCATAGCAGGATGAATATCTATCAATGATGAGTCAAAATACAGAAGCGAGATAGAGGGCTTGGTGATGTGGTACAATGAAAACAATCTGTCTCTCAACATCATCGACTTCAGAATGAAGGGAGGAGAGCACGTCCCCATCTACATCAATGGAAGTGAGGTTGAGAGGGTAAAGAGCGTCAGGTTCCTTGGAGTGAAGATAACTGACGGCCTGTCCTGGACTGCCCATGTAAATGTGACAGTCAAGAAGGCACAACAATGCCACTTCTTCCTCAGGCAGCTCGGGAAATTTGGCATGTCCATAGGGTCCCTCACCAACTTCTACAGATGCACCATTGAAAGCATAATGTCCGGGTGCATAACAGCCTGGTATGGCACCTGCTCTGGCCAGGACCGTAAGAAACTACAGAAGGTGGTGTGCACAGCACCGACCATCATGGAAGCCAACCTTCTATCCACAGACTCTATTTACATGGCTTGCTGCCGCAGAAAGGCTGCCAACATCATCAAAGTCCCATTGCACCCTGGTAATGATCTCCTACAACCTCTTCCATCAGGCAGAAGATACAGAAGCCTAACCACACACACTTGAGCAGATTCAGGGACAGCTTCTTCCTGGCCATTATAATACTGATGAATAGACTCTCTAGCCTCAAATAATGCTGATCTTGTTAACATTGATCTTGCCTAGCACATGCCCTGTGCAATGTAATCTGTATGTCTCTATCTAAGTCTTTTTGATCTGTATATCCTTGCTCACTATGATCTGTCTGTACTACTCACAAACAAAGCTTTCCACTGTATTTCAGTAGACATGACAATCAATCAATCAATCAATACCATCACTGAATCCCCCACCAGCAACATCCTGTGGGTCCACTGACCACAAGCTGAACTGAACTTATATAGTCATAAAGTCTTACAGAATGGCAATAGGCCTTTTGTTCCAACTCATCCAAGCCGACCAAGTTTCCCAAACTAAATCAGTCCCACTGGCATGAGTTTGGCCGATATCCCTCTAAACCTTTCATATTCATGTACCTATTCAAATGTCTTTTAAATGTTGTAACTGTACCTGCATCTACCGCTTCATCTGGCAGTTCATCCAACATTTAAACACTCTCCGAGTGAAAAGGTTGCCTCTCAGGTCCCTTTTCAATCTTTCTCTTCTCACCTTAAAAATATGCCCCCTAGTTTTGAACTCGGTCACCCTGAAGCAATCGTCTGTGTTGCGTATCTCATCTCCTTTCTCCCCAAAGCCTGTTCACCCACCTACAAGGCACAAATCAGGAGTGTAATGAAATGCTCTTAACTTGCTTGGATGAGTGCAACTCTGTGACAACACTCAAAAAGCTTGACGTCATCCAGCACAAAGCAGTCGGATCGATTGGCACCACATCCAACACCTCAAACAACTACTCCCTCTATCACTGACGCACAGTGGCAGATGCATTGCAAAGAAAGAACCAAGACTCCTGAGACAGCAATTTCCAAACTCACAAACTCTGTAGCCTAGAAGGATAAGGGCAGCAGATATATGGTGACACTGTCACATGCAAATTCCTTTCCCAGCCCACACACCATCCGAACATGGTGCCATTCATTTGCTGGGCGTCAATCCTGGAACAGCCATCCGAACAGCACTGAGAATGTAACTACATCCCAAGGACTGCAACTGTTTAAGAATGCAACTCACCACCACCTTCTTAAGGGCAATATGAATGCTGGCCCAGCTGGTCATCCCCACATCTTGCGAATGAATTACAAAAACAGGAGCAGAATATGCAATTAGAACACAGTTGGTGGAATTTACAATCTTTTTCTAAGCTCGTTGCAATCCCCACTGGAGGTAAACATCAACGGCAGACCCATCTTAGTTCTGCATGGTGAGTTTGAAACAAATAACTATGTCTGCTATACATCCAACCCAGTCTGTGCCCTTACCCTATGGCTCAGTACTGTCCAAATGGAATTTACTGAGGAGATTGCAACCTTTCAGTTACCTGCTGCCAAGCTTCGATTTGTTCAATCAACAGACTGCTCACCATGTACTCCTGCCTTTAATTTGGCATGAATAAAAACAGCATACTGCACTGTGGTCTCTTGTATACCCACTCTGTTGGTAATTTAAATGCTCTGAATGATTTATTTGTGACAATTTTAATATATTGACTCATTGGAGGAATGCAGGTGCAAATTGTCCACTAGATTTACTGCACTATTTTCATTTTGGGGGATGTAGAATGGAATTTGTTGCATTTTTGTAGACTAACATATGAGATTGGATTTCAATTATATTTCACATGATTGAATGTTTTTTTTCTACAGTTCCATGGTGCAATAAAAGCAAAACATTACTACAATTTAGCAACAATCTTTCTGATGAAAATAATTCAAGGTCATGCCATTTTGTTAAATCATTGCTCAGATGTAATTTGAAAATACAATGATAAGGTGGTCATTTTCTTGTTGTTGTTTTTATCTGGATGATAGGAAAGGAGTAGCAGTTCAGACTAGGTTTCATGACCTCAGGCCAATTTTTCCAAATAATCCAATACAACACTTTAATTAAAAGTGGACATTGATAATTAGAAATATACAGAATAATCAAATATTCAGGGAAGTCTGCATATTCACTCAGAGCACAGTAAAAGATGAGATAGGCAATTATTAAATGACCGTGTGTAGTCAGATTGAGTTATTAGACTTGGACAAATATTCTAGGCTGATATTTTGGTGCAGTGGTCAGGAACTATAATAATGCTGGAGGAAAATGTTTCCTCAGTGGTTCCCCTTATTTCTGATCCCAAGCGGATGGATAACTGCTTGATTGGCACTCCATCTAACACCTTCACCATTCACTCTCTCCATCACCATACATAGTGTTTGCTGTATTATTAGAAAGATCTCAGTCCAGATTGGCAATGTGCCTTGAAGACAGTTGGTTGACATCACAAATTATGATGTTCTAGTATAAATGTACATGCCTCAACTTATTAGCAGCAGTAGTGACAGTGCTAATGGTAACAACCCGTTTGCAATTACTGTATCTTTCTATACGTAGCCCAAAATACAGACCATGTGCAAGTCTGAGATTTATAGCAGTGTAAATCAACAGCATCGTTAATAGACATTAAGACACTTGTCTCAATAGGAATCCAATCACTGGCATAAATTATTTTTTCCTTTATTCATTCATGGGATGAGGGCATCACTTTGAGCAGCATTTATTGCCCATCCCTAATTGCCCACAGGGCAGTTAAGAGTCAACCACATTGCTGTGGATCTGGAGTCACATACAGGTGAGGCCAGGTAAGGATGGCAGTTTCCTTCCCTAAAGGACATTAGTGAACCAGATGGGTTTTTCCCAACAATCAGCAATGGATTCTTGGTCATCATTAGATTCTTAATGCCAGATACTTATTGAATTCAAATTCCACCATCTGCTGTGGCAGGATTCAAACCCAGAACTTTATCTGGGTCTCTGGATTAACAGTCTAGCGATAATACCATTAGGCCATTGCCTCCCCTGTTGTTACAAATGTTTCAAAACAGCACATATAGGAATACTCAGATCATATCATACTGGCAGCAGTGTTTTTTCCAGAAACCTTTTAGTGGTTATCTGGATGATAGGGAAGGAATAGCAGTTCAGTCTAGGTTTCGTGACCTCAGGCCAATTTTTTTCAAAATAGTCCAATACAACGCTTTAATTAAAAAGTGGACATTGAGAATTAGAGATATACAGAATAATCAAATACTCAGGGAAGTCTGCATATTCTCTTAGAGAACAGTAAAAGACAAGATAGGCAATTACTAAATGACCACTTGTAGTCAGATTGAGTTATTAGACTTGGGCAAATATTCTCAGCTGACATTTAGGCTGACAGAATGTATTGCAACAACTTACTGGGCTCCTTCGTCAGCATCTACCAAATTCACAACTAAATTTAAATAGAGAAACAAAGGCAGCTGATGCCTGTGACCACTGCCACTTGTAAATTCTCCTCCAAGTCAGACACCATCTTAACATGGAACTATATCAGCATTCCTTCACTCTCACTGGGCCAAAACCCTGGAACTCCCTTCTTAACAGCGACATTAACCCAGTATTAACGTAGACAGTGGGCGCAAAAAGCCCAGTCAGCAAAAAGAGCCCTCTCGACTGACATCTGGGGATCTGAGTCACAATTAAGAATGTTTCCCCATTGAGGAAGGCTAATCAAACAACAATCTAGTTACACTCACAGATGTGGAAATACAATGGTATGCATTCCACAGGGAATGGCTCTGGGACTTCTTAACATTAACTCTGAACCCCATGACCTGGCAACAAATCACTTGGCTGATTACCACCTCCATGCCCACAGTCGTCAGCAGATGGATCAGTTGGGAAACCACATGAAAGGAGTACTGAAGAAAGCAAAAACGTGGTTTATATGTAGAACTTCAATGTACTTTAGCAAGATTGGCTTAGTATTGCCACTACTGACTTAATTGCCAGGCTGGGTCTGCAGTAGATGGTAAAAGAACAAATACAAACCTGTTTCACCTCACTGTCACCAGCTTACCTTCAGTAATATTTCTGCACGAAAGCATTGGGAGGAGAGACCACTGCAAGTCCTTGGGAGCCTCTCCTTTGTGTTGTGTGACGTCACTGCTATTGTGCCAAATGTGATAGGTTCAGAATAGAACTAGCAGCTCACAAAACACTTTATTTACTGTGATGGCAGAGTCCAAAAAGTGATTATAAATAATAAAGCTGAACAAAGAATCTGAAACCACCTTCGGCCAGAATTGCTGAGCATAAGATCCATATTCGCCTCTTCCTGATGTCCCACCATTACAAATGTCAGGCTTCAGATAATTCAATTAACTTCAAATGATATGACAAAATGACTGAGGGCACAGCACAGTGCAAAGTTCATGGGATCTAACAGCATCTCAGTGATCAAACTGGAACTCATCGTCTGAGTGATGTAAGCTGATGTTGACAATGATCTCAAGTAACACACATTTAATAATAACCTTGACACAGAAGCTTAGTTTGGGTTCCATTGTGATAAAATAGCTCCAGAATTCATCACAACCTTCGTTCAAATTAAAGAGCCGCATTCTAGAAGTGAGGTGATGTTTATTGTCATGGTTTTCAAAGCAGCACTTGACCAAGTTTGACATTAAGAAGCCATGGGGAAATTGAATTCAATGAAAATCACTGGGCTTAGGGGGGTGGGTAATTTCCACGAGGTGAAGTATCTTTTTTAAATTGATCATGACATGTGAGCATCACTGACTGGCCAGCATTTATTGGCCATCCCTAATTGACCTGGAGAAGGTAGTGGTGAGCTGCCATGTTGAAATGCAGCAGTCCATTTGGTGCAAGCACACCCAGAGTGCTTTTAGGAAAGGAGTTGCAGGCTTTTGACCCAGTGACCCTGAAGGAATGGCAAAGCAATTTCCAGGTCAGGACAGTGAGTGCCTCGTACAAAGGAAGGTAGTTGTGGCTGTTGGAGGTCGATCACCTTGGAACTGTTGATGATACCTTCTGAGCTCACAAGCTCTATCATGTAGAAGATGAATGAACAAACCAGCACCACCTGCAAGATTCCCCCCCAAGCCGCATGCAGTCTGAGTTAGCATTGTATTGTCGTTCTTTCATCGGTGCCATGTCCAAATTCTGGAATTCTGTGTCTGACAGAACAGTGCAAGCATCTTCACTCTACTGACATGATTGGTTCCAAAAAAATTGGCTGTATACTAGTTTCTTTAGGGAAATTAGAGATAAGCAATAGACTTTGGCTTTGACAGTGAGGCTCATATCCCAACAATTAATTAATAAAATAAATATCTTGACATTGACAACTGAATGGCATTGCTTCTCTAACTGGGGATGAACGTTAGCACAGGCCCTTATGGCAGTTTTTGTGCAATGACTAACTGACTGACTGCTAGTTTAAATGGTACTTAACGAACAGCGACTTTTGATAGTCTAAGAGCCACCTGTTTTTCCAGCAAAACTACAAGGTGATGACAGGCATAAATAGAGTGGATACCCAGAGACTTTTTCCCAGGGCAGAAATGACTATTACAAGGGGCAATAATTTTAAGGTGATTGGAGGAAGATATAGGGGAGATGTCAGAGGTAGGTTCTTTACACAGAGAGTGGTGGGTGTGTGGAATGCGCTGCCAGCAGTGGTAGTGGAGTCAGATACATTAGGGACATTTAAGCAACTCTTGGATAGGCACATGGATGATAGTAAAATGTAGGGTATGCGGGGTAGTTTGATCTTAGTAGGATAATAGGTTGGCACAACATCATGGGCCGAAGAGTCTGTACTGTGCTGTACCGTTCTATGTTCGATGTTAACTCTCACTATCTATTTTGCGGTCATCTCAAAGATAGTAATGATCATGACTTTCATGTCATGGATGCTTCTTTCATGCTGGAAAATGGAGCAGGACAGAGAACAAACTTGCCTTCACGATTTCTGAAACTACAGTTAAGTTAATGTGTGCTTAATTACAGACAAAAGATTGTCAATCTAGTACTACTAATTAAAGCAGGAGGTATTCCTTTTCTACTTCAAGATAAACCTTTAGTTTTCTTTTGTATGGAAGCAAGGCACTTGGCATTTTTAATTCATTTGTGTGATGTGGGCATTGCTGGCTGGCGAGCATTTATTGCCCATCCCTAGTTGCCCTTCAGAAGGTAGTGGTGAGCTGCTTCTTGAACCATTGTGGTCCACGTGCGGTGGGTTGACCCATAATGACATTTGGGAGGGAATTTTGGCATTTTGGCCGAGCGACAGTGAAGGAATAGTGATATATTTCCAAGTCAGGAAAGTGAGAGGCTTGGAGAAGAGCTTGCAGGTATTTTCATGCATCTGCTGCCCTTGTCATAGAATTTGAAATAGAATCATAGAATCCCTACAGTGTGGAAACGGGCCCTTTGGCCCAACAAGTCCACACCGACCCTTGGAGCATCCCACCCAGACCCATCCCCGCATAACCCACGTCAGCTACACATGCCTGGACACTACGGGCAATTTAGCATGGCCAATCCACTTACCCTGCAAATCTTTGCACTGTGGGAGGAAACCGGAGCACCTGGAGGAAACCCACGCAGACACGGGGCGAATGTGCAAACTCCACACAAACAGTTGTCCGAGGTTGGTATCAAACCTGGGTCCCTGGTGCCGTGAACCACTGAGCCAACGTGCCGCCCTTGTCCTTCTAGTTAGAAGTGGTTGTGAATTTGAAATTGCAGTCTAAGTATCTTTGGTGAATTTCTGCAGTGCATCTTGTAAATCATATACACTGCTGCTACTGAGCGTCGGTGGTGGAGGGAGTGGATGCTTGTGGATGTGGTGCCAATCAAAAGGGCTGATTTGTCCTGGATGGTGTCAAGCTTCTTGAGTGTTATTGGAACTGCACCCATCCAGGCAAGTGGGGAGTATTCCATTACACTCCTGACTTGTGCCTTGTAGGTGGTGGACAGGTTTTGGGATATCAGGAAGTGAGTTACTCGCCGCAGTATTCCCAGCTTCTGATCTGCTCTTGTAGACACTGTGTTTATGCGATGAGTCCAGTTGAGTTTCTGGTCAATTAATAAGCCCCAGAATATTGACAGTGGGAGATTTTGTAATTGTAACACCATTCAATGCCAAAGGGCGATGGTTAGATTGTCTCCTATTGGTGATGGTCATTGCCTGGCATTTGTGTGACGTGAATGTTACTTGCAACTTGTCAGATGTTGTCCAGAACTTGTTGCACTTGAACATGGACTGCTTGAGATTCTGAGGAGTCACAAATGGCGCTGAACATTGTGTAATCAATAGCAAACATCTCCACTTCTAACCTTGTGATGGCAGGAAGTTCATTGATGAAGCAGCTGAAGATGGAGGGTGAAGGATGAAGAACTTCAAGGATGAAGAATAGAATGTAAGCCATTCAATAGGAAAAACAGCTATGAAGGATGGGCCTCTTAATGTTGTGAATGGTACACCTATGTCTAGGTTAGTTTTCAGCTTACCACACCAAGACCTTAAGATCATAAGAAGTAAGGGCAAAATTCAGCCCATTAAATGTAAACAAAGATGAAAGAGCTCATGCTGATCTGATAACCCCCAAATTACTTTCTTGTCATTTTCCCATAACCTTTGTTTCTCTTAATGAATAAAAATCTCTCTCTCTCTTAATCTTGAATATACTTAATGACCCACACTGCCTGGAATTCAATGGAATATTAGCGAATGGGCCAGTGACTATTGCTTCTATACCCCTTAGAATGGTAGCTTGTATTGTCTTCCACACATTATTAAGCATTTTTGTTAGTTGTCCCTTGCTTACTCTTGAATACTCTACAATTTTTGTTATCCTCTGGCCATGATATCAACTTTAGCTGGTGGGATCTGTACTGAAATGTCAACACTTATTGGGCAGCTTTGCTAATTGAAAAACAAGAAATGGGCCCAGTCACAAGCATCTCTTCTCTTGTTCTACCCCCCCTTTAAATGTAGCCACAGTTTGAAGATCATTTTGTAAAATCAATTTCCAAAATCTGTTGAGCATTTCTGCCTCATTCAATGATTGCCCCTCCTTCTGGAAGCAGGATGTCATTGGCCCACACTGGCATTATCTAATTTTCCTGCTGGTCAGTACTAGTATTTCAATGGCACATGGAACCCTGCCAAGAAAGCACAATCCTCATTTGATACACCTTGGCCAAAGCAAATAGGTCAGACTCTACTGTGTTCAGGATGCCTTGTGACATGTATCTCAACTTAAAACATTGTATGAATGGTACAACAGTTGATACTTTTCACCACTTGCCTTTGTATATCAGCAAAAGCCTGTTTACTTGAATTAGATGTTTGAAAATGTTTCCTTTTTCACCTATTTTCCATGTCTCTTATGTGCAGGGGCTTATATGGACAGATGTTGTCTGAATGACCATGGTCCTTACTGTAATGATTTGACCAATGACACATTTGGCCCTTCTTCATCTTTCTTGATACTTTATTTGTTATCATTATTGTGTTTTTAATAGAATCTGTGCCTTAATTGAATCCCAGCTGTTATTAATCATACATGACTTGGATATATTTATCTTTCAGATATGAAGATTAAATTCATGAAGTGCTTAAAATTTAATGAGGCCTGGTACACACCATCCGCAGGCAATTTGTAATCCCATCTCTTCTTTCTATCATATTAACAGCCCGTCATGATAGATAGCTGAACGGGTCGCTTGGGATTCCTATAGCCCTTCAGTGTCAAAATAGATGTGATTTACAAGTAATCATTGATGGAGGAAACAGTTATTAGTGTTGATGATGGTAAATCCTGAAGTTGTCGACATCTGCAGCCAATATTTTGACTCTTTGATGGGTTAAAAAAACACAGAAATGTAGTGGTGCTTTAGATTTGATCTTATTGAATCTCTGATGTGCATCATTAAGTTTTCAAATACATGCCGCAGCAGAAGTGCAGTTTTTCATTTGCCTGAGGAGATGACTACTGTACTTGTTTCTGTTCAGTACTTTTTATTGCCTAATGTGCTTAACATGAGGTCTGCATGATTTCTATATTTTTTATGTGCAATGAAATTGTATTAGCATTGCAAATGCACCAACACTCAAGTATGTCATCATCACCTCTTACTGTGGATCAGAACGACGTGTTGTACAAATTCTCTTTATTCCATTCTGTGAGCACACCCTCACAGTTCACTGGAAAAATAGACAAATTGACAATGATATCAATCATTCTCACTGCTGGCAATAAATCTGGCCTTGGCCATTTCACTGCAGCACCTTGAACATTCAGGATTTAGGATTTATGATTAGTGTTCGATGATATTTAAAGTTATATTTTCATTTTTATTACATAAATAGGTACATAAAATGAATCACTTCACATTAATACAGTATAAATTCATCTGTGTTTTATGCATACATGCTTTATGTATGTGGTAGCAATTTCGACAAGCATTACATAAATAACATATTAAGGTATTAGGAGTAATTTTTTGAATCATTGTATGTGTCATGATCTGGAAACTTGCCCTGTTTTTTAAAAAAATTGATCTAGTACATGCAAGATTGACTGAAATATATCTTGTGGATCACTTATATGTACAAACAAATGGGGAGCAGGAGTTGGGACTCAAGCCTGCATGAATCAATAAGGAGAGATGATGGTCTCAAGCCTACACGCATCAGTAAGGAGAGGCAATGGTCTAGTGGTATTATCACTGGACTATTAATCTGGAGACTCAAGTAATGTTTTGGCAACCTGGGCTTGAATCCTGCCATGGCAGACAGTGCAATTTGAATTCAAGAAGAAAAATAAAACAAATCTTGAAGTGAAAGTCGAATGATGACCATGAAACCATTGTTGATTGTCAGGAAAATCTCATCTGGTTCACTAATGTCCTTTAGGAATACAATGTGCCATCCTTACCTGGTCTGGTCTCCATGTGACCCCAAACCCACAGCAACGTGGTTGACTCTCAAATGCCCTCTAGGCAATCAGAGATGCACACAAGAATGCTAGCCTAGCCAGTAAGGCCACATCCTGTGAATGAATTTAAAAAAAATCATGGCTGATCTAATTACTCCACGTTCTTGCATACCCTGGATAACCTTTCACTGCAATATAATAAAAGCAAAATACTTCAGATGCTGGAAATCGGAAATAAAAACAAAAAGTGTTGGAGAAAATCAGTAGGTCTGGCAACAGGCAACATCTGTGGGGTGGGGGGGAGTTAAAATTTTGAGTCCAATATGATTTTTTTTCAGATATCCAACTCAAAAGATTAACTTTGCTTCTGTCTCCACACATGATGCTAGATCTGCTGAGTTCATCTTTCAGCACCTTATCACAAATCTGTTTAATGCAGCCTTAAACATATTCAAAGACTGTGTTTCCACACCTTTTGAGGAAGAGAGTTTAGTATCTTCTGTCACGCAAAAAAAAATTCTCTTTACCTTTGTCTTAAATGGGTGCCGCTTTATTTAGCTTTTAGTTCTAGAT
This sequence comes from Rhincodon typus, assembly GCF_021869965.1. Lineage (NCBI taxonomy): Eukaryota > Metazoa > Chordata > Chondrichthyes > Orectolobiformes > Rhincodontidae > Rhincodon > Rhincodon typus. Next base: position 51,492,621 of record NC_063332.1, on the reverse strand, counting down.
TCTCCCACACAAAGAAGAATCCTCTTTAAACCCACCAGGTCAGGACCCCTCAGGATCTCAAATATTTCAATTAACTCACCTCTTACGTTTAAACTCCAAAGGACATAAGCCTAGCCTGCCTGTCCTTGCCTCGTAAGAACCTCCCACCCATCCATTGCCATTCAAACCAGGTATTAGTCTAATAAAAATGGAAAGAACAGCGGATGCTGTAAACCAGAAACAAAAGCAGAATTGCTGGAAAAGCTCAGCAGGTCTGGCAGCATCTCTGAGAGAAGTCAGAGTTAACATTTCGGGGCCGGTGACCCTTCCTCAGAACTCCGTCCTCAGAGTTATCAGGAAGGGTCACTGGACCCAAAATGTTAACTTTGATTTTTCTCTGCAGATGCTGCCAGAGCTGCTGACCTTTTCCAGCAATTTCTGTTTTTGTATTAGTCTAATAAATCTTCTCCGAACAGCTTTTAACACATTTACTTACAGGCGTTTACAGCACAGAAGGAAGTCATTTGACTCTGCCTGAGAGCCTTAGACTGTCTTAAGTTTCCTGCTAAAATGTTTTAATTCTAGCTTTATAATTATTTCTGGGATGTTACTTGCACTCACTACAGTGAAGACCAATGCAAAACATTGGTTCAATACATTTTCTACTTCCTTTTCTAAATTATTAGCTCGCAGACTCTCTACTTATAGAATCAATGTCCAATTTACTATGCCTTACTGTATTTTTTAGATATCGATAGAATCTCTTTTGGTCCATTTTTATATTTCTAGCTGGTTTCCTTTTGTACTCTAATCTTCATCTTTCAACATTCTTTGCTTTCATTCAATACAATCTTCTGATCTGCCACTGTTTTTGGATAGATTGGATTGGTCAGGACAAAATTCACTTGAGTTTAGAAGAAAGGTTCTAACAAGACTAGACAAAATAAAAGTGGGAAGGATGTTTGCGATTACCAGAGAGTCCAGAACTAGGGGTTACAGACTAAGGATATGGTGTAGGCCACTTTGGACTGAGACAAAGAGAAATTTCTTCATCAAGAGAGTGCTGAGCCTGTGGAATTTCTGCCACAGAAAGAGGTTGAGGCCAAAAAGTTGAATGCTTTCAAGAAAGAATAGATATAGTTCTAAAGGGATCAAAGGGTATTAACTCTTCATTGAGGCTGCATTTGCCTATCTGATTTTTACAGTCTACATGCAGATTAAAGTCCCTTATGATTATTGCTATATCTTTCATACAATCTTCATGTTTTTTTCCTTTATATGTCATCTGACCATGTGACTACTGTTAGAAGGGCTCGTACACTGCTGCTGCAAGTGGATTTTTGTCTTTAGCATTTCTCATATCTACCAAAACCGGACCAGGTGAGAATGGCAGATTTCTTCCCTGAAGGACATTAGTGAACCAGATGGGTTCTTCCCCAGCAATCATCAATGGATTCATGGTTATCATTAGATTCTTAATTCCAGATATTTATTGAATTCAAATTCCATAATCTGCCATGGCGGATTTTGAACCTGGGTGTCCAGAATGTCAGCTGGGTCTCAGGATTATCAGTCCAGTGATAATGGCACTAGGCCATCACCTCCCCCTGAAGTAGGAGCTGAATAGTAATGGGAAACCAAGAAATGGCAAAGGAGTTAAATAAATACTTTGGATCAGCCTTCACGTTAAAAGCATTCCAAAATTACTAAATATTTAAGGGTCCAAAGGGAGAGAGCAAATAAATACAATAACTACCATTAGATAAGAATTGTTAGGGAAATGAATGGGCTAGACACTGACAAGTTCCCTGACTCTGATGGAATGCATCCTTGGATATTAAAGTAAGGAGCTGCAGAGATAGTGGATCTTTAGATTCTGGAAAAGTAGCAGAGAATTGGAAAACTGCCAATGGAACACCTTTATTAAAAGAGTGGAGGACTCAAAAACAGATAACTATAAACCACTTAGCACATTGTCTGTTACTTGTAAGGTATTGGAGTCTATTGTAAAGGATGTAATAGAAGAACATTTAGAAATACATGATATGATGGAACCTGTCACTAGTGGATGCCACAGTGATCAGTGCTGAGGCCACAATTTTTTGTTGTATGTATTAATGACTTAGATGAGGAAAGTGGATATACTATGGCCAAGTTTGAGGATGACACAAAAATAGTCAGGAAGGCACATGGTGAGGGCACAATCTCACAAGAAGTCTGCAGAGGGATATCAATAGCTTAAGCGTGTGAGTAAAAACTTGACAGATGGAATATAATGTGGGAAAATGTGAGATTATATGGTTTGTCAGGAAGAATTAAGGAGCTGAAAACTATTTTAATAAAGAAAGCCAGCAGAAAGCTACAGAACAGAGGGAAATTTGGGGATCTTCGGTCATAAATCGCAAAAAGCTAGCAGTAAAAAGTTTTGGGCTCCTTATCTAAGGTATGATATACTGACATTACAGGCCATCCAGAGAAGGTTCACTAGGTTGTAATCAGGTCTGAAGGTACTGTCTTATGGGAAGAGACTGAGAAGATTAGACATGTACACTTTGGAATTTAGAAGAATGGGAGGTGACCTTATTGAAAAATAAAAGGTTGGTAAGGGATTTGACAAGGTAGATGGGGAGGGATTGTGTCCCCTTGTGGAAAAGTCTAGAACCAAAGGGCACAATCTCGGAGTAAGGGGTTATAAACTTAAGACTGAGATGAGGAGGGATTTCTTATCTCAGAGTATAGTGAACGTGTGAAATTCTTTACCACAGAGTGCTGTTGAGGCTGGATTATTAAGTATATTCAAGGCTGAGAAAGACACATTTCGAATCAGTTAGGGAACCAAGGGTTATGGGGAAAGGGCAGGAAAATAGAGTTGAGGATTATCAAATCAGCCATAATCTCATTGCATGGCAGAACAGACTCAATGAACTAAATAGCCTACTTCTGCTTCTTTGTCTTATGATTTTATGGCCTGAAAAGACCATGCAAGCAATTTGGTTTTATAAGATAATGCAGAAATTTTGTTTAAGAATAAAGCCGAATGGACCATCCAATATTGTTGAGCGTGTGTGAAAGTATAACAGCCCATTCTGCCCAGTGAACCCCGAAAAATCCTCTTTACTAACATCCAGGGACCAAGCAAAAATTATTCTTGGAAATTAGCAAACAATTACTCACTACTGACTCTGGTCATTGTGTGCCAATGTCCCCCATAATGAGTACAGAGTGTGGATTTTATTTGATATCCATTTCTAGAATAATTTTAAATATATTTATTGTTACAAAGAATACAACTGCATTTTACCAGAAATATCATCAGAGGGAATAGCCCTGCTTTCTGTAGAATTTCTCCAATACATTGATGACAAAGGGTGGTCAACCTCCTTATCACCGATGATGCTGGAGGCCATAGGAACATTAAAAACATTCAAACCATGTCTGCTCATTATTGAAATTTTAATTCAGTGATGGATGAAACACTACCATCATTATTTAGAAAGTCACTTTCAAAATTACAGGAATTGAACAGAACACGTACAGTTTCAAAAAAATGCACAAAGTAACTATTAGAGTCAAGCTAAGTGACGATGCCTCACCTATATTATTCAGATAATCTGCAGCACATATACTGGTGTTGGGGTGATACAGGGAAGATTAGCATGGCCTTTTCACAAAGATGTCACGTAAATTTATGTTGTATTCCATATTTAAAACAAAGTTATTCATATGGGGATCGAGGACCAAAAACACAGTGACAATATGAAGATCTTCTTAAAATGAAGCTTGGAACAGAACAGAAAATTGAAACTAATATGAGCAGGATGATGATAATCATAAAACCACACTCAGCAGAAATTGTTGAAATGAAGCTCATCATCATCACCTCTTGCCTGAAATTGTCTAAGAAACTCAAAATAATTTATTTTAAGACTTTTGTTTGGCTTGCAGAATGTAGAGTTAGTGTATCCTTTGATTTTTTTAAAGTTGGTATTTAATTTGTTTTCATGTAAAAGTTTAAAATTAGTATAAGCATTATATTTTTAAAAATGACCACATAAAGGCATAATATTGACAAACATGTTATAAAAGTGAAATAATAAAAATATATATCTGGTGTAAAAGTTCTCATTTTACACAATTGTAATTAGCTGTAATAAATCAGTGTACATTTCTGTCGTTCTTTGAATACCTTTTCTTCATGACATTTGATTTGATTTTGATTTTATTGTCATGTGTACCAAAATACAGTGAAAAGCTTTGTTTACGAATGGTACAGGCAGATCACAGCAAGCAAAGGATGTACAGATCAAAAAGACTTGGAGGCATACAGGTTACATTATTTGAGACTAGAGTCCACTCAACAGTCTGATGACGGACAGAAAGAAGCTGTTCCTGAACCTGCTCATGTGTGTGTCATGCTTCTGTACCTTCTGCCTAATGGAAGAAGTTGTAGGAGATCATTACCAGCATGTGATGGGTCTTTGATGATGTTGGCTGCCTTTCCGCAGCAGCGAGCCGCATAAATAGAGTCCATGGATGGAAGGCTGGCTTCCGTGATGGTCTGGACTGTGCACACCACCTTCTGTAGTTTTTTTATGGTCCTGGCAGAGCAGTTGCCATACCAAGCCATTATGCACCTGGACAGTATGCTTTCTTCAATGATTTTCGCTGTAATGATTTTCATTCTGGAAATGACCTTTCAATATTGCCACTTGACCCTGGCGACTATAACAGGTATTTCAGGCTTTTGCTGTTGCTCTGTTTTGATCAACTTGAAGGTCTTTATTTGTAGGGATGGACTCTGAGCAATAGAAATCAAACATTGATGCTTCTTTTTGTTTGCTTTCTGTACTTCGATTGCAAATCTGTACAGAGAACATTGTGATGATTTTGTCGCAATGACTATGATTTCACAGAGTATTTGCAGATTATTCACTATTTATCTACGCCAATAATTTATACTGAACATCAGAGTTCATTGAACTGAAAAACAATGATGGATTCACAAATAAGATTTCAGAGGTGAGGAACTTAGGTTACCAAGATAGACTGAAGAAGTTGGGATTATTATACATTGAAGACAAGAAGACTGAGAGGAGATTTGGTTGAGGTATACAAGTTATGATGAGCCTAGACACAGTAGATAGGGACAAACTGCTCCCTTTGGTGGAAGGATCAAGAACAAAAGAGCAGGAGACATGATAAAAACAAAAATTCCATGGTGAAAAATAACTATTTGAAGCAAATTTCAGTTTTCTTCTAATTGTTGATGGAGTTGGGCCTCATTGGAGAGGTAAACATTTGTTGCCAACACTCATTTTCCTTGAGTAGGCATTATTGAACTGCCTTCTTATATCACTGCAGTCTGTGTATTGTAGAATTGTTGCTGTTAATTGGGGAGTTACAGGTTTCGACTTCCAACAAAGATTTTTCTGTATTCTTTCATGGGATTTGGCCAACATTTGTTGCCTTTCCTTCATTACCCTTGAGTGATTAAATGGCTTCCCAGGCCATTTCAGAGGACAGTTAAAAATCAACCTCATTGCTCACACGTCAGCCAGATTAGGTAAGGCTGACAGATTTCTTACCCTAAAAGCTGTTAGTGAAACAGATACATTTTTGAAACAATTTATGATAGTGTTTTGGCCATTATTACAAGCTTTATAGTCTAGATTTATTAACTGAATTTAAATTTCACCAGCTTCAATCATGGGATTTGAGCCCTTGACCTTAGAACACGAGCCTGGGTTGCTGGATCACTACACCACTATCTCCTCCTCAATAAGTGAGCAGACTAATAGGGTAGTAACTCGTCGGGTCAGATTTGTCCTGTTTTTCCTGGACAGAGTGGATTGTGAGCGGGTTTCATCATTTTCTTGCAGGTAGTATTCTGGTAAATGTGACCAATAGTTTCATTTAGACAACTACGGACTTTAATGTACCTAATGCACATTTGTGAGCACTTTATTTCTCATTGCTATGTTCTCACAGATATTAACTGGAATTTTACCAGCCCTTTTGGGGATGGTTTGCGATGCTGGGAATATGCAGGTGGAAGGCATCACAACAGAAATTAGTTTTCCTGCTACCAGGTGTTAGATCTCACCTTTTTGACACATCGTTGCAATTAATTTGCCTTAAATTATCAAATTGTCCTGTACATAAAATTTTTAATGCAAAGTTTTAATTTGTAAGCATTATTTGGATAGTCCATAAATTTTAAGAAAGTCTTGAAGTTGGCTTCAAATGCTGCAATGTAGTTTTAAGAAAAAACATGAGGATCCTTTGTGAGTGAACTGGGGGTATAACTCAGACAATTTGCATATTTGAGCTCCAGTACATCTAGTTCAGTGTAAAGACAAGCCAAAGTTACAATGCTGATTGAACAGGACGGTAGCTGGATGTCTCAATGTTTCAGTGTCTCCTGTCAATTGACACAACTCATAAATTAGCAGTGAGAAAAATACCAAGGTTGCAAAGCTGATTGGTGGGAGGAATGGTTTGAAGCATAGATATTCTGAGAACCTCCAATTTGAGAATACAGATTAAGGTACAATCTGCCTGTATAGCATGCAAAACAACACTTTTCTCTGTACCTTTGTACATGTGACAACAATAAATCAATGAATTAAACAATCAATCAATTAATCACTAGTTGTCTTCATCCAGGTACACATACTGAGGCTAAATGTTGCAAAACTACCTGCAGAAATGATATAAAAATAGCTCTGCATCACTGAGAACTCTACATCTGTCAAGGGACACATGCTGAGGTATGCTTATCAGGAGCAAGGCACTTGTTTGGAAATTAGTGTTTGCATCAGACATTGCTAGCCAATAACTAAATTTCATGGAAGGGGTTGTTATAAAAGTTGATTATTAACCCTAGTTAGTGACTAAAGCAATTGTCACAGGGTTAAGAATTGATGGAAGAATCCAGTATTAGAGATCGACGAATCTAATACAAACAGGATTGCCAGGGCTAAAGTAATGGTCTTAACGGGGAATGAATAGAAAACGTAGAGCTGCTTAGCCCCTGAAGAATCCTTCAGTCAGTGATAATCTAGCTTGGGAGAATCAGTATTAAACTACAATCATAGTTATTCTAGGAAAGCTCCGGTCTTGGTTTGAAATCTCTTTTAACCAGAAGAGGGATTCTCAGCAGGCAGCTTTGACATTTGCAGCTTCAGCAGGTAAGGCAGAATGGAAATTTCAGTAGCTAAGGTGGATTGTGTAATTGTGAGTGGGAGAAGGATCCGCAACGGTTAAAGTCCTAAAGATGCAAAGATGATTGCATTTTTGATTCAGGCCCATCCTTGTCCTTTTCAATAGCAAGTTCTGAGGAAGGGTCAATCGACCCGAAACGTTAAGTCTTATTTTTCTCCATAGATGCTGTCAGACCTGCTGAGATTTTCCAGCAATTTATATTTATATTTCTGAATTGAGATTCTCTGGTCTCTAATATTGGGTTCTTACAACAATCGTGAGTCTGATGGAGTTATGATCACTGTTTGCAAAATGCTCTCCCATTGATACTTCAACCATTTACTTGTCTTCCTGACCTAAAATGAAGCCCAGAATTACCCCCTCTCTTGTAGGACCTTCTACATAAGAGTTTAAAAAACTCTTCTGAATGCATTTACAAATTCAGCTTCACCTAAATTTCTCACACTGAGTACTCAAATTAATATTTGAGAAATTTAAATATCCCACTACCACCAGCCTGTTACTTTTACACTTCTCTGAAATTTGCCATCATATCTGCTCTTCTATTTCTCTCTGACTGTTAGCGAGTCCATTGTACAATTCCTGTAATGTGACTGCCCCTTTTGGTTTAAAATCCCACATTGAGACTGACAGCAAATGCAAGAGACCATGTGATCCAAGGAATTTTGGCTAATTGGACCCAGAATTGGTTGGTATCAGGAAACAGAGAGTCATGGTGTTTTTGTGACTAGAAGCCGATTTCTACTGGGCTGCCACAGGGATCATTATCGGGGCTTTTGCTATTTGTGGTATTTGTCAATGATGTAGACTTGAATGTAGGGGGGTTGATCAGTTAATTCATAGATGATATGAAAATTGATTGCACAGTTAATAGGTGGATAGCATTAGATCACAGTAGGTGAGATAGATGGGCTTGTCAGATGGGCTGATTAGTGGTGCATGGAGGTAAATCCAGATAAGTGCGAGGTGACGCACTTGACCAGGACAAACAAGGCAAGAAAATACCTGATGAATGGAAGGATCCTGGGAACCACCAGGATCAAAGATACTTTGGTGTGTACGTCCACTGGTCCCTTAAGGTCGCGGGACAGGTAGATCTAGTGGTTCAGAAGGCATGTGCGCTATTGCCTTTCTTGATAGAGGCATAGAATTTAAGAATAGGGAGGTTATTCTGGAACTGTATAAATTGTTAGATTACAACTAGGTTATTCTGTGTAGTTCTGGAATCCACATTATAGGAGGGATGTAATCACACTGGAGGGGGAGCAGTGAAGATTTAGCAGAGAGTTTGGATAGACTGGTGCTGTTTTCCTTGGAGCAATGGAGAAGAGGCGAGGGAGGACATGATTGAGGTGTATAAAATTATGAGGGACATAAATCGGGACATGGATAAATATAGACAGAAAGGAACTTTTTCTGTTACTGAGGGTTTAATGACAGGGGGCATAGATTTAAGGTAATGGCAACAGGTTTGGAAGGGATGTGAGGACAAATCTGGAATCTGGAACTCACAGTCTGAAAGGGTGGCAGAGGTAGAAACCCTCATAACATTTAAGAAATATTTAAATATACACTTGCAATGCCAAGACACACAAGACTGTGAGCCAAGTGCTGGAAAATGGGATCAGAATAGTTCAGGGTTTCTTTTTGACTGATGTATACTTGATGGACTCAATGGCCTTTTTCTGTGTTGTAGGCTTCTACGATTTTTGATTCTGTTTCTATGTTAGATTTGAATTGGCTGAGAGATTAGATACAAGGAACCAAGAAGAGATGTCCCATTGACTACAAGAACCCACAAGAACGACAAAACATATGTTGAACTTAGGCAGTATGCCATGCCTTGACTCATGAAACCTAAAGTATCAATCTTTAGTATTTTGTTAGTTTGCAATCTAAAATTGGGGATTTTTCTTTTCTGCCAATATGGTTACTCTTCAGCAAAATATTTCTTACTCTGGAATATAGCATATACTCCAAATCTCACATGTTAGAAGAAAACACAACAGGATGAGAAATAAAAAGGTAAGTTTCTTCAAGGGCAAGTTGAAAAATAAAAGAAAGGTAGTTTTTTTCAAGTTTTGCCTGATCATCAGCCTTCGCTTAGGGATGAGGTATGGAAAACAGTAAGTTAAACCAGTTTGTGTGACAGTAATGTAAAAGCTTAGACACTGGACATTTCATGGACCTAGACATCATTAAGATGAGTTGACATGGTTAATTAGAACTGATAGTAGGTGCAATCCGTCATGGATAATGGATATCCTAAATTAGAAGAATTACCAAAGCATACACAGAGAGATCCAAGGATTACATAATGAAATGCTAAAGAAAGTAGACTTGCGAACCCTTAGAGCAAGTAATGCAGTTTATTCAGAAACAGTTGGACCAAGGAAAAATTAGAACAGACAAGATTGATTCCACATGCATCTTTTTATTGTGTAGAAGGAGGTGAAGTGCACTGTTGAGGGGTAAAAGAAGAGAATGAGAAACTAAAAACAGTGCAGAATTTAGCAAAGGAAGTGACACATTCATCAGTGGTGTTACAGTAACACAACATTATGACTTTACAGTTGCAGGAGGTTAAACCAATTGTTGAAATAGGATTAGAAGGAAAACAAAGGTCTCAGACAGGCATTGGAGAATGCATTCCAGGAATCAATTAAATGTTCTTCCAGGGAGACAGATCATAGATCATAGAAAGTCGAGGTTGAGTAGTTGAACAAAAAGCTAGAAAGCAGGTGATTGTTTCAGAGATGAATAGTATATCCAGAACATAGTTGATAAAACTCACGTTTGTAAGGTAATAGAGATAGTACAGAGATAAAGAGGCTTTTGTTTTCCTTCAGTGGCTTTATTTCCAGTATCCGTAGAACAGACACAGCAATGACATAAATGCTATGGAGCAAGGGCACAGAATGAATGTGGACAGCTCGACACTGAATGCCTTAAAGGTGTGTGTTCTTCAGGGACTTATTGAATGGCATTATATACATCGTATCAGTATTTCAGGCTGCGATACCCAAAGTTAGAGGACGAGAATCAGAAGACAATGATTCTTGCAGCTTGCAATTCAGTATTTAAGATGGGAATTCATCCTGGTTTCTATTAAAGAATAGCAAATTTAATATTTAAAGCAGTTCTTAAAGGGATGGATAGACATTGAGTAAATGGACATTAATGAAAAGATGGGGGCTTGTCACCAAGGATAAAAGAAACATTCAAGAACATTTGCCCTGTGTGTTTTTACATCTTATCACCAGACAGTCTCCTCCCGCAGTGACAGGCAGGTCTTGAGCATGTACTTTCTGAGCACTTGCCTTAAGCAAACCATAGGCTAGGAGTACCACAGCGTGCAATTTTCCTCCTGACTCCCTAAAGCCTGTCCACCATCTACAAGGCACATGTCAGAAGTATGATGGAATACTCCTAAAGTGCCTTTAATTTAGGCCTTTCAGCCCATCTGATTGGCAATGGTAGTCTACCAGACTGCCCTCCTGACTTGATATCTGGAAGACCTCCTCCAAGCCCAATGGCTCAGGCCACCTATTCTAATAACCTCTTCCTTTCCTCAATGATGATCCACAACCTTCGTTGGGGGGCCTCCAGCCCAACTTTGGTAGCCATGAGACCTTTCCCTCCATTCTGTAGCCTCCTCTGCTGTAACTGTCCCTGGTCTACTGCAAACCTGCTTTGGTACTACTGGATCTGACGAGATGCTATCTTTCTGAATGGTCTGTGGCACCTCATGGAGGTAGGATTTCCATGCTTAAAGGGGTGGAAAGACCAAAATCAGGCAATCAACAAAGATTTGATGGTCAAAGCCTTGAATCAAAGCTTCATGAAATGGTCACAAATGGGTTGCCTCTGGCTTTCTGGCTGGTGGATGGAGGCAATGTCACAGACATTAAATTCAGCCCATATCTTCAAAATGTTCACTTCCATAACATCACATAAGGCCCAGCTGCTGCTGAAACTCTCATATATAACAATGCCACCATCGATGATGTCCTGCAGGATAGGCTTTTGAGCTCCACATTTCATAAACATTATGGATCATTCTGCCGCCAACCCCTGGTCAGCTATGATTCGTGTCTTTAATAAAGTACATTCACTCCCAATCCCCAAATTTCAGATACCCATTTAAAACATTCTGTCCCAGTCCTGACAAATAATCTAATGATGTAGAATGTGGAATGAGTCCAAATAAAATCAATGTTGTATTACATGGTGTGATTGAATTGAATCTATCATCAAAGGCCCATGTAAGTATTAATCTGCATATACTTTATGCTCCAAATTGCTGTGCTCTGTCCCGGGTGCTTTACAAGTAGTTCCAAATGGTGCTAATATGTTTGAGTTAGCAAATGAAGAGGCTGCAGAGGAAATTTACTGGAATAGTACCAGAGTTGAGAGATTTCAGTTAAATTAGGGAATCGAGAATGTGGGATTATTCTCAGCTGGAAATTTAATGCAGCCCTCAAAATAGTAAGTGGATTTGATAAGGATAAATTCCATTGGCAGGAATACTGTTAACTAAAGAATACCAGACACAAAATAATTCAACAAAAATCCAGTAAGAATGAAGAGAATTTCTTTTGTGCAGCCAGGTCTGGAATGTATTGTCTGATAAGGAGAAAGTAAACTCAGTCATAATGTTCAAAAGCGTATTAGATAAACACAATACTTTATTTTAAAAGGCTTGGTATAAACAAGGTGGGTCAAATGGCCTTCTTCTGTACTATAATATTGTGTGATCCAATCATGTTATAATTATATTATAAAATGTGCAATTGTAAAATGCTACAGCTTTTAGAAAGACCATATATGTCTGTAACTCTAACTTGGTCATTTCTGCGTAACAGAATATTAAAACATTAACTCCAACACTGCCAATGAAATATTATGAAGACCATAGGATTTATATCATTACTGAATGGCGCAAGTTGATTTATTGACAGCTTTTTTACCTTTGGCACTCTGCTTGAGATGAATGAAATTTAATTTGCCAACAATGTTCTCTGCACTGGATCCGCACAGGATCATTTCCGAAATGCATGTTAGCAGTTACAACTACCTCCGTTGTTAACATCAATCTAATAAAACAAAATAATTCTAGAATTTAACATCCACTCAGGAAAGATTAGAATGAGACAGGGAAACATTATTCAGGTAAAGTTTAACAACAGCAACTTACATTGTGTCTAATTGTTTTTGCAGATTTGCGGGATATGAACATTGCCAATAACAAGCAGCATTTCATGTTCATCCTTAATTGCCTTCAAACTGATTGGCTTGCTGGCTTATTCCAGACAATGGGTAAGAGTCAACTACAATGAGTCATTGAGTCAATCGCATTGCCAGAGCAGGCAAGGAGATCAGATTTCCTTGTCTAAATCAGATGGATTTTTATGACAATAGCCAATGTTTTCATACTCACCATTACTGGTGACCCCAGATTTAATTCAATGCAAATTTCACCATCTATCATGGTGGGATTCCTGGAACACTAACCTGGATAACGTCCATATTACTACTATGTTACTGCCTCCCCTACACTTATGTCAAAAGAAAGGCAGCAGTGAAACAACAACAAAATTACACACACCATCCTGTGTAATTGGGACCTGTCTTCTGCTCAAAATGTTTAACAAATGAATGAACAAGGAGCAGGAGTAAAGCATTCAGCCCCTCAAGTCTGCTCCACAATTTGATAAAATTGCAGCTTATCTGATTATAACTCCAAATCCAAATTCTTGTTTGTGTTTAATAACCTTTCTACTCCTTTCTTACCAAGAATCTATCCACCTCTGATTTAATCCGATTCTAGTCCATTTGACCAGCAGATGAACTCACCACTCGACAGATATCTGAAAGTCTGGCATCCCTTGTGCCATCTTTAGTAGATTACTGGGCATCCAGATAAGCATTGGCCACGTGGCATTGGACCCATCAGCAACTTAATGGCAGAGCAGTCATAAGGCCACACTACTCATGGCACACGGCCGGCATGCTAACAATCCCTCACACATACAATCTCATTCTCTGTTTAGCTTGCAGCACCCAACACAACTGACCTTTCTCATGCACAAGGAGACTTCCTCCTCCATAATATCCTTGACCTCCTCAGAAGACTGGTCCCATTTCCCCAACACCTCAACACCTATCACATCATCTCGTCACCAGCTCCAATAGCGCAGAGAACAGACAGTAGATTTAAATCTCCCACGATTATTATCAGGCATTTCAAACAAGCTCCTATGACGCCTTCCTTTATCCTTCCCCCTGCTCTTGTTAAATTCTCAGTATCCTTCACTATTCAGGTCCCAGTCCATGTCTGTATAATGGCGACCATATCATACCTAATCATTTATTTTTGTGCTCTCAGTTCATCTGTTTTTCTTTGAATGTAGTGCTCATTGAGATACAGAGGCTTTACTTTTATCTCATGATTCTATTTGTAATATATAGTCTTTTGACTTATCTGTTTTCTATAATTTTCCATATCTTTCTGTCTTGGCTTGACTCTATTCTTTAATTCTCTACATTTTCCCACATTAGATTCCTTCTCTTACTATCTTAAAATCCTCTCTATTTCCCTTGTTATGTGATTTACATGAATGAAGACTCCAGCTGGTTTGAAGTGGAGAGCGTCCCATTGGTACAGATCCCACTTTCCCCAGTACAAGTGGCAGTGTCCACAACCCAAGCTTTGGGTTTGGGTCATGCATTCACCCTTCTAATCAGTTTTCTTATTCCAGTTTGTACATTGTACAGGTAATGATGCAGATATTATGATCTTTGATGGTCTACTTCTAAATTTGGCGTGAAGCTCTTCATACAGACTATGTAGGACTCCCTTAGAACATAGAACATAGAACATTACAGCGCAGTACAGGCCCTTTGGCCCTCGATGTTGCGCTGACCTGTGAAACCAATCTGAAGCCCATCTAACCTAAACTATTCCATTATCATCCATATGTTTATCCAATGACCATTTAAATGCCCTTAAAGTGGGCGAGTCTACTATTTTTGCAGGCAGGGCATTCCACGCCCTTACTACTCTCTGAGTAAAGAACCTACCTCTGACATCTGTCCTATATCTATCACCCCTCAATTTAAAGCTATGTCCCCTC
>NC_063332.1:51462108-51478272 GCF_021869965.1 Rhincodon typus | reverse complement strand
CCCTCCATACCAGGCAACATCCTGGTAAATCTCCTCTGCACCCTTTCCAATGCTTCCACATCCTTCCTATAATGCGGTGACCAGAACTGTACACAATACTCCAAGTGCGGCCGCACCAGAGTTTTGTACAGCTGCAACATGACCTCATGGCTCCGAAACTCAATCCCTCTACCAGTAAAACCTAACATATTGTACGCCTTCTTAACAACGCTATCAACCTGGATGGCAACTTTCAGTGATCTATGCGCATGGAGATCCTTACTATGTCATTGGTACCTGCATGACCCATGATGACTAGATTCTCACACTCTCACTAAAAGTTCCTCTCAAGTCCTGAGTAGATGTCCTGAACCCAGGTACTGGGCATGGGTCTACCTCATTAAATCGAACAAATGTGCTCTAATCTATGTACATAAACAATTTTCTCACAGTGAAACTCATTCTCAACTATCAAGAAGACCAGAAATGTAGTGTTCATTGAGAGAACAAGATGCCAACCTGACTGCTGAATGTCATCCATCAATTCTTCTTCTTTCCAGCACAGTCTGAGGGACCACATTGTGGATTCATTCTTCTCTGATGCCGAGAACATGTTTAAATTGAATGTCTAATGAAACCACCAGTGCTTTTCCCTAAAGAATAAAACTGAAGTCAGAAACTTGGTCAGAGATGTAGTATAATGGGTAAAATCATAGACTTGAGGAGAGATATAGTACAAGGGCTTAGGTCTGACTGTGTGATATGTTCATGAAACACAGTGTGCATTATCAAGACATGCAATGGCTCAAGCTCTTGGTCTTCCTTGAAGTCCCATAGCAAGATGAAACCATAGTAAAATGTTTACTAAATAAAGTTAGTGTTTCAGTAAGCTCAGCTGATTCTCCAAACATTATTTCACAACATAACCAGACCAAGTATACAATAGAAAATGGGCACGGCTAATTAAAAGTAATCTCTATTCAGCATCAGGGAGATCTAGTGCCAGTTTATCCAAGGGTTTATCCACTAAACTATTGGATGCTTTGAAGATTTTGAGTATCACATCATGGTTGAAACAGTGAAGAAATCAGTGATCCATCCCTGTGTAAAGTATTAACAAAACTGAAAGGAAAGCTTGAAAGAGAGCTTTAAGAGATGAAAGAAACGAAATTGATTGCCAGAAGCACAGAGCCTATAGATTGGTTAAATTCCATCTCGGTGAGAGAAAAGCTAAATGGGCGGCTAGGAATTAGCCAGGACTCGAAAGAGCTTGATCGAGCAACAAAGAGGAATCGCTAACCTATTCCAACATTGGAAGCGATCATGCCAGCATTGGCAGAGTCAAAGGTTTTCAACAAGCTTTCTTGCAGCAATAGCTAATGGAATGTGAAACTTGGCAAGCAATCTTCTCAGCACCATTCAACACATCCTTTCTTTTATAATAATTCCTTAGTCTACCCTTTAGCCTTAAAGTGAGCCAGGACATTCTCCTGTGGAAAAGGGATGAGAAATACCAAGAACGTGAAAAGAAAAGGATTACGATTGAAACAGTTATATTGAAATAGAAGATCTTTTTTTGAAAAAGAAAGAATGATATCATAAATTAGAAAGTTGTGGAGCTGGAGGAACACAGCAGGCCAGGCAGCATCAGAGGAGCAGGAAAGCTGACATGTCCGGTTGGGACCCTTCTTCAGAAAGAACTTGCATTTTCTGAAGAAGGGTCTCCGGCCGAAACATCATCTTTCCTGCTCTTCTGATGCTGCCTGACCTGCTGTGTTCCTCCAGCTCTACATTGTGTTATCTCTGACTCCAGTATCTGCAGTTCTTGCTATCTCAGAAATGATATCATGTTAGTTTATAATTCAGAAAGTGTTACACAACAATTGTTATGCCAGTATGCATTCAGGGTGCCGCAGTTACTGCAGCACTGGCGTCAGGTACAGTGAAACAGTGACCCAGAAATTCCATCCAGGCTAGGAACCCCATTTCTGAACACTGGTCAGATTTTAAAAAGAAACCTTTAGATTTGTTCTGCCCCAGCAATTCATCTAGCTACAAAACAGCTGGGACCTGTCCAGGAAACATCAGCACCAGCAGACTGTCATCGAAACAAGCATCTTCTTTTACAGCAGTTAGTGCATGGTAGGCTGAGGTTAAATGCCCAGCAGCACAGTCAGCCATTTTGACAGCCACATTGAGAAGGTAAGTATGTGAGTGAAGTGTGGGAGTTAGGTGGATGGGTGGTATTGAGTACCAGGCAAGTAGATGAGAGCTGAGAGAGGTCACTCAGTCTGACAGCTAGGTTTGAGCTGGCCAGGCAACATCAGAGGAGCAGGAAAGTTGACGTTTCGGGTCAGAATCTTTCTTCAGAAATTGAGGACGGGGAAGGGAACTCCAAATTAAATAAAGAGAGGAGGGGTGGGACTGGGGAAGGTAGGTGGGATGGTGATAGATGAGTGCAGGTAGGGAGTGGTAGGAATTGGTCAGTGAGGTGGGAGGAGTGGATAGGTGGGAGAGAAGATGGACAAGTTGTGTCAGGTCAAGGAGGCAGGGATGAGAAGGAGAGTTGGTATGGGATGAGGCCAGGGGTGGGGAGATTTTGAAACTAGTAAAGTCTACATTTAGGCCCTCAGGCTATAGGCTCCCGAGGCGGAATGTGAGGTGCTGCTCCTCCAGTTTCCAGGTGGCGTCATTGCGACACTGGAGGAGGCCCAGAATGGACATGTCCTCCAGAGAGTGGGACATCTATTTCAAGCCCACCAATTCCCACAGCTACTTCGATGGATTCTGTGATTCTATGAATACACCTCCTCTCACCCACCCTCCTGCAAGAATGCGATCCCCTACTGCCAATTCCTCTGCCTCTGCCATGTCCGTTCCCAAGATGGGGCGTTCCACTCCCGAACATCCCAGATGTCCTCATATTTCAAGCATTGCAACATCCCCCCTTCGGTGGTCGAAAATGCTCTTGACCACATCTCTTGCGATTCCTGCACCTTTGTCTTCACATCCCCTCTCCCAAACAAAAATAAAGACAGAATCCCCTTGTGCTCACATATCACCCCACCAACCTCTGTATCCAATGTATCATTCTCCTCCACTTCCGCCACCTACAATCTGACCCCACAACAAGAGATATATTTCCCTCTCCACCCCTATCTGTCTTGCATTGGGATTGCTCTCTTTGCAACTCCCTCATCTGCTCCACACTCCCCACTAGCCCCACCACCCCTGGCATCTTTCCCTGCAACTGCAGGAAGTGCTACACCTGCCCCTACACCTCCCCCCTCACCCCCATCCCAGGCACCAAACAAACCTTTCACATCATACAGAGGTTCACCTGCACATCCATCAATGTGGTCAACTTCATCTGCTGCTCCCGATGTGGCCTCCTCTCCATTGGTGTGACCAAGCGGAGGCTCACTGACCACTTTGTAGAGCACCTGTGCTCTGTTCATGACAAACGACAACACCTTCCAGGTGTGAACCATTTCAACTCCCCCTCCCACTCCCTGGATGACATGTCCATCCTGGGCCTCCTCCAATATCACAATGACACCACCTGCAAACTGGAGGAGCAGCACCTCATTTTCCACCTCGGGAGCCTACAGCCCAATGGCCTAAACATGGAATTAACCAGTTTTAAAATCACCCCACCCCTGGCCTCATCCCATGACCAACCCTCCCTCTCACCCCCTCCTCCCTGGCCTGACACAACCTGTCCATCTTCTCTCCTACCTATATGCTCCTCCCACCTCACTGACCAATCCCCACCACTCCCTACCTGCACTCACCTATCACCAACCCACCTACCTTCCCCAGTCCCACCCCTCCTCTCTTTATTTAATTTGGAGCTCCCTTCCCCATCCCCCAGTTCTGAAGAAAGGTTCTGACCCGAAACGTCAGCTTTCCTGTTCCTCTGATGTTGCCTGGCCTGCTGTGTCCCTCCAGCTCCACACTGCGCTTTCTCTGACTCCAGCATCTGCAGTTCTTGCTATCTCTAGGTTTGAGCTATATTGTGGTGGGAGATGGTGTTTGGTTGTGTTGGAGGCCGCTTGAGATCAAGTTATGTGAGGAAATGTGGGCTTTGGCGGGAGAGAAATGCCAGTTTTCAAAGAGGGATGTTGGCTGGGCTGTGGGGAGTGAGGGTTAGTTTGAAAGGTCCAGTGGGATCAGGGGTATCAGTTATCAGGAGCAGTGATAGGGTTCAGTGCTGAGATGTCAGGTTCAGCAAAGGAAGGGGAAGTTGAATTGGGGAATGATAGTGTTAGTTATGGTATACTAGAGGCTAGCTACAGTGGTGTGTCAGGAGTTAGAGTAGATTTTTAATCTCTAACTTTTCCCAGGTAATTATGAAGGGTAAATGAACTGAAACTCTCCAAGCTCTCTGGCTTTAAAGGGTGGCACGGTGGCTTAGTGGTTAACACTGCTGCTTCATAGTGCCAGCAATCCAGGTTCAATTCCACACTCGGGAGACTGCTCATGTGGAGTTTTGCACATTGTTCCTGTGTTTGCAAGGGTTTCTACCGGGTGCTCCAGTTTCCTCACACAGGCCGAAGATGAGCAAATTAGGCGGATTGGCCATGCTAAATTGCCCATAGTGTCCAGGGATGTGTAGGGTAGGTGCATTAGCCATGGGGAATGCAAAGTTACAGGGATAGGGTAAGGGGATAGGTCTGGGTGGGATGCTCTTCAGAGGGGTGGTGTGGACTTGTTGGGCTGAATGGCCTGTTTCCACACTGAAGGGATCCTATGGACTTTTTCTGAGAGTTGTAGATGCAAGGAATGTGCTCCTCTGAATTTTCAATTTCCTGAAAAATTTCCATGGAGTTGGCAGCCTCAGGATTGCTGCATGACCCCAAAGTGCAAATCCAGCTTACAATGCTGCAGTGACTATCAGGCCATCGCAGTATCTGGATAAATGTACTGAGCAGCTAGCCACATAGAGTATTGCAAGAAAAATATTGAAGAATGTCCATCATGTTGAGTCTAAAGACAGAATCTTATGGTTTTGTAGCCAAGATCAAATTGTACTGAGGGACTCTTACAATGTGCTTAAGCAGGTTTTCTGGCCATATCTTACCAAATTACCCTGTTTAGTTGCCTACCATGCCCCTATGGTGTCTCTCACACCTGATTTCTGCCCCATCTTATCAAGCACCATTCACAAAACAACTTGCCCTCGGCAGATATCCCACAATTCACCAGCATAACTACTGCAGGCACTATCTTCAAAAGGATCCCCTGCAGTGGTCTCCAGCATCACCGATGCCAGTCTTCAGGTTATTCATTCATTCCACGTGATATCAAAAAATAGTTTGAAGCACTGGATGCTGTAAAGGCTCTGGGTATATCAGAAGATGGTTGTGGTTGTTGGAGGTCAGTCATCTCAGCTCTAGGACATCTCTGCAGGAGTTCGTCAGGGTAGTGTCCCAGGTCCAACCATCTTCAGCTGCTTCATCATGACCTTCCTCCATCATGAGGTCAGAAATGGGGATGTTCACCAATGATTATACAATGTTCAGCACCATTTCTGACTCCTCAGATACTGAAGCAGTCCATGTTCAAATGCAACGAGATCTGGACAATATCCAGGTTTGAGCTGACAAATGTAATGAACATTCGTGCCACACAAATGTCTGGCAATCACCTTGTCAAATTACAGACAACCATTGACATTTAATCACGTTACCATTACTGAATGCTCCACTATCAACATCATTGAGATTGCATTGATCAGAAACTTAACTAGATTCACCACAAACACACAGTGGCTATAAGAGCAGGCCAGAAGCTAGGAATACTGCGACTCAACTCCTGACTCCTCAAAGTCTGTCCACCATCTACAAGGCACAAGTCAGGAGTGTGATGGAATACTCCCCACTTGCCTGGATGGGTGCAGCCCCAACAACACTCAGAAAGCTTGACACTATCCAGGACAAAGCAGCCCACTTGATTGGCACCACATCCACAAACATCTACACCTTCCACCACTGATGCTCAGTAGCAGCAGTGTGTATTATCTATAAGATGCGCTGCAGAAAATCACCAAAGATCCTCCGACATCACCTTCCAACTCATGACCACTTCCATCTAGAAGGATGAGGGTAACAGATACGTGGGAACACCACCACCTGCAGATTTCCCTCCAAGCTAATTGCCATCTTGACTTGGAAATATATTGCCATTCCTTCACTGTTGCTGGGTCAAAATTCTGGAATTTCCACCTTATTGGCATTGTGGATCAACCCAAAGCAGGTGAACTGCAGCGGTGCAAGAAGACAGCTCAACACCACCTTCTGAAGGGCAATTAGGGATGGAATGGGCAATTAGGACTTTGTGCCTTCAAACAAACACTGTCTATCTGGAGCTGCCCTGCACCGTTCCTGACATTTTCCCTGGAAATGGCACGAATGAGGAAACAAGCACCCCACTCTGTAGGCAGGATCCTGGAGCTTCTGTTGACCTGGGTGGTGCAGAGGCTCTCCTTCACACAGGACCAGCAGTGGAGGCTGTAACATCAGACCATGCCAGCCTGGTCTAGGTTAACATCCAGGTTAAAGCAGTTGCAGCTGTGTGGAAGCATGACTGGCATTATAGGAAGATGATCAATGATCTTCTCTCCTCTGATGTGGAGATACCAGTGTTGGTCTCGGGTGGACAAATTTAGAAGTCACATGACACCAGGTTATATTTTGAAATCCCAAGTTTTCGGATCGCTGCTCCTTTGTCAGGTGGAGGAGCAGTGCTCTGAAGGCTTGTGATTTCAAGTAAATCTGGTGGACTATAACCTAGTGTCATGTGACTTCTGACATTCCTGCTCTGTAATCGTAAGTGGCATAATCTTCTCTCTGATTCTTTACACTGACTCTCGCTTTGCTTTTGTACTCACCTCCCAATAAGCCTCAATGTTTACCACTCACATTATTACCTGCAACATCATCCCCAATTGCATGCTCTAGCCCTTGATGCCTCCAGCTCTCCATGCCTTCTGCTCTTCCTACTCATTGGTTCTGCACACCTCACCAACTGCATCAGCAATTATAGCAGTGCGACCTATTTTCATCTCTTTTAATACCTGCCTCTCTCAGACTCTAAGAGTAAAAAAAACCTACAACAGAACAGAACAACTTGGGGCAGATGGTGTGCAGCCCATCATTCAGCTCCTCACCCATCCTGAGCAGAGGATCCTGACTCTGACCATCCTGAGCAAGCTCTGGCCTGGAGTTAGAGGCTGCACTTGCATTTCTGCAGCCCACGAGCAAAGTCTATTCCCCATGAGCTGACAGAGACAACTGACAACTATGACAAGATTCCTGGATTTTTTTTGACTGCACTAAACATCACAGCAAGATAGTAGTAATATGAGCCTTGTATTGATTGTTGAGGGGGCAAGGAAAAGCAATACAAGGCAGGGATGTAGTCAGCATCAGGCAGGCTCAGAGTGATTGAGCACAGTGACAGCAGGCAATAAGTTGGGAGTGCAGCCTGGTCCTGTTGGTGAGCTAGGTCCTTGGACTGAGTGCACAGTGGCCTTGCAGCAGCGTTACAATGGTGGCTACCAGTGCAGCTCAAAGTGCAGCATGGAAGTACAGAAGCATCTTGTAAGTGGATCAGAGATGTGCCATGAGGGTTCTTAGAGGTTGGCACATATTTGTCAAATTTTGTGGATGTGCAGTGTGTGGGTGGCTGGTGGCTATTTAGCGTGCCCTGCACTGCTGGTGTTTAATGTCTACCATGGAGGTCATTTGGAGCAATCCACCAAGTATCTGCTCTGAGCCACATGTTGGGTTTTCCTGATGTCTTGTTTGTTGGGCGCGTTTGGTAGGATTGCAACAGGAATATTAATGAGGTAGGCTGCACCATCAACAGTGAACTAAACTAACACTAATTGCTGTAAAATGGCATGTAAAAGTGTAAATCCCAAAAGGCAAGATGATCTCAATTTCAAGTTGTGCCATTCAATATATATTTCACCAAATTTGGAGGAATTTATAAAGACATACACCAAGATGGCCAAATCATATCTAAAGCGATATCATTACGCACTTGAGATACTTCAAAAATGTGGATATATTACAATAGATCAATGTGCTCACCTCAGCAATGAGTTACATGAATGTTTGTTACACTTCCTTGATGGTAACTATATTCTTTAGAATTAAATTTAGACTTTATTGTCACATGTAGTCAAGTACAAAAGTACAGGAGTACAGCGAAAAAATTATCAATGTCACCACACACAACATCATGTTATGTAAAAAGCTCAAGAACAAGGTAGAAAGAAATAAGGAACCAAGTTAAAAGTTAAACATTACAGTCCTTCTGAGTGTTAATTCAAAAAATAAAGAAATAAATCTAGAAGTTCAACCATTGCAGTCTTCCTTAAGTAGTCGTCATACTGGGACAGCACTTCCTACAAGGGCTCAATCTTCTCCACTTTGGCACACTTTCCCCGCACTGATTCGATCTCCTCTGGTCTCATCATTGCTGCAGATATAGGGGCAACCTCCATTGTGGCATTGGCCTCATTCCTGAGCTCTCAGACCACCAAAGTCCCAATCCAGGCCTTCAGCAGCTGCCACACACTTTGTACACACGCTGTCAAAGTCCTGATTCAGGCGCTGTCTGTGCAGGGGCTCAGCTTCGCCTTCAGTCCATCGCCGATCTTCGGTCTTGCCTTCGATCCATGTGCCGGGCATTGGAAACTCACTGAGCATCCTGGGTCAGGCCCCCAGCCACTGCCTAGGACTGGAGATCTAGCTGATTGCCAAATTCAGCGAGCCCAATACTGCCATCACCACTGCTGCCACTCTCCAGGAGGGAAGTTAGGAGAAAAAAAAGTAAAAAAAAAGAAAACTAACCTCTTCTTTAGGCAAGAAGAACAGTCCTCAAAATCTGATTTTGCCAATTCTTTGTTTAATTCAGTTAGACTTCTTTTACTCTGGTGCTATAATTGCTTTGCAATAAGGCTATCATAGCCATTCTGAGGAAATGTTAACTCTGTTTTTTCCTTCACAGATGCTGCCAGACCTGCTGAGCTTTTCCAGCAACTTTGTTTTTGTTCCTGATTAACAGCATCCGCAGTTCGTTCAGTTTTTATTAAGACTATCATATCATTTGCTTCTTGAATTGTTTGCTGTACCGTTATGCTAACATTAGGTGATTGATTTACAAGGAGCATCAGATTTCTCTGAATATCAACATTTCCCGAGTTCTCACTTGTTAAAAAATGGGCAAAAAAACTTTCTTATTCAAGGCATGGTAATAATTACTTAGTTTATATACTTCTCTCTATTACTGTTCAAAGGAAACAAGCTTCAACATTGATGATTGAGTATTATTATACGGTTCAGTTTATTTAAAGACAATTTTATAACATAGATAAAGGCACATCATCCAGTTCAATTGAGAAAGTTAGAATAAATTTAAGTGTACTTCTCCTCCTCATTAGTAAAAACACAAGCATATCCATTATAGATAATTAAAAGAACTTAGAGTACTGGGTAATCCGAGAGGATGGAAACACTGACTACGTCATGGGATTGCTGGAAAATTAAAGTGCTCTATGCATGCACTTGTGTAATTATAGTGCACGTATTATTTAATAGCATTCAGAATATATAATTTCATCTGTTGCTACTCCCAGCATTGATTTTAAAATAACTGGAATTGGGGTAATTCAGATATGTTGAGTAAATTAGAGATTGCAACAAGACATATGCATTGTTATAGATTCTTGAGTTAGGTGTAACTAACGGGAATAACAGCGACCTACTTTATGCTCATCCATTCTTCATATATTTAGCAACTGAAAAGAGACCTCTGTATGATGTATTTATTTCTAATTTGTACTCTGTTCTGTCATTCAATTGGCCATTTCAATTTCAGCCTGTTGATAGAATGCAAGACTATGTAGGATATTCCTCGTTCTGTGCATCAACAAAAGATTTATTTTCTGATGGTCGAATGTGATTATTTCTGGATATGAAATGGAAGAACCATCTACTTGTTGTTGCTTTTTTTGTTCAATAATTTGAAAAAAAAAAAAAAATTTTAAATTTTATTTTGACTAGGTTTTTGTTTTGGAAATAAAGTAGAATAGGTCGGGTATGTGAAAATGATTGCTAAAAATAGAAACTGACTTTTACATTAACTCTAGTTAACATTAGATTATCAACGAAACAAACAGACCTTATCTGCAAGCCCTGCAATTATTTTATGATTATTATGCTCTGTGCACTTTCTAGCCAGTCTCACTGGAAAGAGGCCCCAGAAAGTTAAGTATAAAATTATATCTTTTGGTCAGGAGCTGTGGAAACAGCAGGAACCAAGAGACAAAAGTATGGAGTAGACATCCTAAAACACTGTGTACAAAACTGGTTGCACATATTGAAGCTGATGCCTTTTCTGTATGGCTCTGAGATATTAAATATATGGAAATAATTTTACATAAATAATTATTGCATTTTTTCTCTCTTTCCCCTGGATATCCACCCATGTTAGGGGATGAATGAATTTCAGAGTTCCAGACCCAGTTGCTTGCTACAGTCCAGATGTAGCAATCATGCACAAAGAGAGAACATTTGTACTTGAGGGCCAGAAAATGTTTGAGAAGCTCACAGAAGACATGTCTACACTTGACACAGTGATAAGTACCCTTGATAACTGCTTACAACCAAAGAAATGTGTGATGATTGAATGATATACATTGTGTGAGAGATACCCAGGAAACGGTGAGCCTATTAAACAAAATGCGATAGCACTGTGGTGAATTGGCCTCTATATGCACATTTGGCATACTAACCAACAAACTAACTCATAACCAATTAATTGAAAAGATTTCAATTCCACACACAAGATAACATCTTCTCATGGAGGACAATGATACAACTTTGGTAGAAATATTGTGTGATTCAAAGACATTACACAGAAACACATCGTCAGACCAGGTTTCAGATATGACCTGTCCAAACAGTACAAGAATTATAGACAAAAAAGCAATCCTTGGTTAAGTATTGTTGAATCAATCCCTAAGTTGTGAAAATGTTAATTTATTAACAGTGCTGTATACAGCTCAAGGAAAACAAAGTAGAACTCATGTTTAAAGTCAAAGCATTTTTAAGGTGTACAGAAGAGAATACAATCAGTCTCACACATGGATGAGTCTCTGCCTGAGAACGAGGCACAGAATCATGAAAGTCATCTGCTCATGGTTGCTTAGTTGAAGTTTCAGTGTCTCTTCTAATCGAAGTTGATGCAAAATGATCTACTTTGAACTACAAACCTCACCATCGATAGCTGTTACAACTTTCTCAAACTTGCACGACAGACATTGTTTAATCTTACGATGTCTGAGTTATTCCAGGATTGGGAATGATCAGAGTTTCAGTATGCCACAAAAACATAATGTTAATGTAAGAACATAAGAACTAGGAGCAGGAGTAGGCCATCTGACCCTTCGAGCCTGTTCCGCCATTCAATAAGATCATGGCTGATTTTTTTCATGGTCTTACCCACCCTCTGACCATAATAATTCCTGTACTCTTCAAAAAATTATATACCTTAGCTTTAAAAACATTCAATAAGGAAGCCTCAACTACTTCACTGGACAGGGAATTCCACAGATTCACAAGACTTTGGTTGAAGAAGTTCCTCCTTAATTCAGTCCTAAATCTGGTCCCCCAAATTTTGAGGCTATGTCCTCTTGTTCTAGTTTCACCTGCTAGTGGAAACAACCTC
The DNA here is from genome assembly GCF_021869965.1 of Rhincodon typus. NCBI lineage: Eukaryota > Metazoa > Chordata > Chondrichthyes > Orectolobiformes > Rhincodontidae > Rhincodon > Rhincodon typus. The sequence goes on along the minus strand of NC_063332.1, from coordinate 51,466,551 downwards.
CCTGCCTCCACCTTATCTAATCCCTTCATAATTTTATATGTTTCTATAAGATCTTCCCTCATTCTTCTAAATTCCAACAAATATAATCCCAGTCTATTCAGCTTCTCCTCATAAGCCAACCCTCTCAACTCTGGAATCAACCGAGTGAATCTCCTCTGCACCCCCTCCAGTACCAATACATCCTTTCTCAAGAAAGGAGACCAAAACTGTACACTGTACTCCAGGTGTGGCCTCATCAGCATGCTATACAGCTGCTACATAACCTCCCTGCTTTTAAACTCAATCCCCCTAGCAATGAAGGATAAAATTTTCTTTGCCTTCTTAATTACCTGTTGTACCTGCAAACCAACCTTCTGCGATTCATGCACAAGGAGACCCAGGTCCCTCTGCACAGCAGCATGGTGTAATTTTTTACCGTTCAAGTCATAGTCCCTTTTTACTGTTATTCCTACCAAAATAGGTGACTTCACATTTATCAAGATTGAATTCCATCTGCCAGACCTTCGCCCCGTTAAGTAGTGATATTCAATGATAGTAAAGGCAGACATCTTTTGGGGGTAAAACTTAAATAGGCTTAAAATGAACCTGCAATGATTGCTCTGCAGTACACATTATAATGATCAATAATACAGACCATATACACCAGTATCTTTCCTTATTTACCAAATTTAGTCAGATCAGGTGATTAGTCATGCTCATCATGCCAACATATCAATTCTGCTAGATTTTCAAATTTTAAGTTACCATTTGTAATCTGTGCTGAAGTGTGACAGAAGCTGAGTCAACTCAAAGCAGACAGTATCATTGAAAGAATTGGCACATCACCATGAATATTGAGACAACAAGGTGCAGGGCTGGATGAACACAGCAGGCCAAGCAGCATCATAGGAGCAGAGAGGCCGCCTCCCACTCTCTCCCTATTTATTTCAAAACCCCCTTCCCCTCCCCCTTTTCTGATGAAGGGTCTAGGCCCGAAACGTCATACTCTCCTCTATCCCTCTTCTATCCGCCTCCCACTCTCTCCCTATTTATTTCAAAACCCCCTTCCCCTCCCCCTTTTCTGATGAAGGGTCTAGGCCCGAAACGTCATAAGCCTCTCTGCTCCTATGATGCTGCTTGGCCTGCTGTGTTCATCCAGCCCTGCACCTTGTTGTCTCGGATTCTCCAGCACCTGCAGTTCCTACTAACCATGAATATTGAACCTAGTTATTTCACAATATAAAAATGATTCACCTAGACTATGCCACAATCTGAATGTGGGCAATGTGGGCATCAAAACACTCATTCCAAGTGAGTTTCCACTTCCTACCATCTGAAATCTATCAATATCATTTCATGATATCAAGGTCTTCATGAAGCTTGGCACGAGACAGAGGTATTTTCAGATACCAACAGAACAAAGCTGATATCTCACAGCATTTTTTGCTACACATTAAGGTATGTTCCAGTACTGCAACATGTCCTTTGGATTGAGTTCAGCACCTACAACATCCCAGAAGATTTGTTCTTAAATCTTGTCAGATATTTAGGGGCTGCATAACCTACTTGATGACCTTATTGCCCATGGAAGGGACAAAGCAGGACATGATCAGGGCCCTCATTTGATTTATACAATACAACTCAATATTCATCAAGGACAAATACACATTTGTGATAATCAAGATTGACTTACAAGAGTATACAGTGACAACAGCTGATGTAAACGATATTGAAGTATTTCAGGTTCCTCCAACCCAGTCTAAAATAAGAGTTAGCACTTTCCTTCATACTGGTCGTTGACTACAGCTCCACCTTCAACACTATTATCCCCTCCAGACTGATCACAAAACTGTGTGACCTTGGCCTCGGCTCTGCCCTCTGCATTTGGATCCCCTGCTTTCTGACCCACAGGTTGCAATCAGTGATGATAGGTAACTGCACCTCCTCTGCAATAACACTCAACACTGCAGCCCCCCAAGGATGTGTCCTCATTCCCCCCTACTGTACTCCATGTACACCTACAACTGAGTTGTCAAATTCCAAATGAATGCCATCTACAAGTTCGCTGACGACACCACCGTAGTGGGAAGGATATCTAACAATGATGAGTCAAAATACAGATGGGAGGTAGAGGGCTTGGTGACGTGGTACGATGAAAACAATCTGTCTCTCAACATCAGCAAAACTAAAGAACTGATCATCAACTTCAGAAATAAAGGAGGAGAACACGCCCCCATCTCGATCAATGGACCTGAGGTTGAGAGAATGAAGAGCATCAAGCTCCTCGAAGTGACGATAACCGACGACCTGTCCTGAACTTTCCAAGTAAATGCGACAGTCAAGAATGCACAACAACGCCTCTTCTTCCTCAGGCAGCTCAAGAAATTTGGCATGTCCATAAGGTCCCTCACCAACTCCTACAGATGCACCATTGAAAGCATACTGTCCTGGTGCATTAAGGCCTGGTATGGCACTTGCTCTGCCCAGAACCACAAGAAACTACAGAAGGTGGTGTGCACAGCCCAGACCATCACAGAAGCCAACCTTCCATCCATAGACTCTACTTACATGGCTCGCTGCCGTGGAAAGGCTGCCAACATCATCAAAGACCCATCGCACCTTGGTAATGACCTCCTACGACCTCTTGCATCAGGTAGAAGATACAGAAGCCTGAACACACGCACAAGCTTCTTTCTGGCCATTAGCAGACTGTTGACTGTTGAACTCTAGCTTCAAATAATATAACCTGCAATGTAACCTGTGTGCCTCCAATTCTTTTTAATCTGTACATCCTTTGCTTGCTATGGTCTGCCTGAACTGCTGGTAAACAAAGCTTATCACTGTATTTCAGTACACGTGACAATAAATAAATTAACATCAACATCAACTTTTATCACAAAGTTTTCCCTACATATGTGTAGATCATATATCTTATTTCAATGCTACTATGCAAAAATGTACAATAGAAATGGGCATACAGCAAAGAATATTTTTATATCTTGAAAGTGAAAATAGCACAAATCTCTGCCAGATGCTATGCATTTCGACTCATGTGGAAACATATGTCACAACAGGAAAACAGAAATGTGATTTTAGCTGTAGTTCACAGTTTATTAAAGGAAGCGAACAATCAATTGCTTATATACCGCACCTACTGCCGGACAGTGAATACAAATATTCTACTGGAGAGTGGGAAGCAGTAGCCTGCATCTACCCTATGGACATTGGCGCATGCAACTCTATGGTAGCAAGTTCACTCTGATCACTAACTGCTCATTACATTGCTAAACACATCAGAGTCTGGTCATCACATCTTTTCATATCATCAGATGGTCAGATCATCTTCATTCATGCAACATCAAGCTCGTGTATCTCACACGCTTACACGTCTGACATGATTAGTTGAAGAAGGATACAGACAGCCAGAAGTAATTTTGTGAAGATTAAGGATGTGTTAATGGTAAGTCAAGTTTTTAACAAGGAAAAAACTCATAAGACATTTTAAAGTAAATGAAGTTCCTATACACATATAAACTGCTTGTCAGCTCTGCAAAGATCTAAGGCTGTGATCTCCAACATGTCGATCACAGTCAATTGGTCAATTGCTTCGAAAGATCAACAGTTTTTCTCTAAAGCAGTGGTAAAGTGTAAAACCTGCATCGGGCAAAGAAGCATCATTTTGTATTTGTCATCTGTTAGCAGAACACAAGAAATAATTTACAGATGGTGAAGTATTTAAAGATGCAGTGATTGTGGCCACTGATTCTTTATTTAAAGACTTTAAGCACAGAAAGGAAATAATAACAGCAATCCAGAGCATGTCACTTACCGCAAATGTAATATCTTGGCGAGTGGAATCATTGTCTGCATATGTCTTTCAGCAACTGCAACACGACCTGAAGGACTGTGGCTGCTTCTCACTGCAGATCGATGAATCTTTCGACATGACCAAAACAGCCTAGCTGATTGTTTTTGTGTGCGTAGTTCTTAAGAACATAATAATCAAAGAGGAACATCTCACCCTTTTCCCTGTTAAAGACAGAATAAGGGGTGAGGATATTTCTAAAAAATTCTAAAGGTATGTGCTTGAGAAAAACATTCCATCAAGAAACTGGTTTCCATTCCAACTGATGGTGTACCAACCATGCTTATGCAAATATAAACTTTGTTGCATTTTCAGAAATGATCCTGATTTCCCCTTGCTTGTCAACTATCAGTGTATAATCCACTAACAGGTATTAACTAGTAAGTTATGGACTTTTCTCCGTGATGAAAGTTGTGATTAAGATTGTAAATTTGATTTGAGCAACTGCCTTCAAAAACTGTATCAGAGATAGTAGGAACTGCAGATGCTGGAGAATCTGAGATAACAAGGTGTAGAGCTGGATGAACACAGCAGGCCAAGCAGCATCATAGGAGCAGAAAGGCTGACGTTTCGGGCCTAGGCCCTTCATCAGAAATGGG
>NC_063332.1:51438891-51461708 GCF_021869965.1 Rhincodon typus | reverse complement strand
TCCATTAGGTGTTGATTTATAAAGCAGTGAAGTTGATATGGAGCTAATTACTGTGCAAAATGATACTAAGCTGAAACTCAAATCAAAGGACAGTGATTTTGGGGACTTGTAAGCGTAAGAAAATATCCACTGCTATCATCCTGTGCTTTTAAAGTGAAAGCTTACTTTGACTCCACATCCCTCTGTGAGACAATGTTCTCCGAAATGAAGATAATCAAGTCCAGGTATTGCATCCCCTCACACATACCCATTTGATGAACACTATACAACTAGCAGTCTCAAGCTACAGATCAGAATTCAAGACTGGCTGAAAATGTGCAGTCACAGGTATCACACTGTGACTTGGTGAGTAGAGGACAAAAGTAATAATTATGTATATATCTGATTTTAGATTTATATAATTAAAAACAGTTTATTCTATATTTTCTCCTGGTTGCAATTCATAAAAGTGATCTTGTGCGGTTGGAGATCATTGATCTAAAGTATAAAATATACAAGACCAGGACCTTCAAGAACATTATTTCATCCTTCCAAGTGATGTTGGCAATGTTGGTTAAGCCAGCAGCTGTTGCCCATCCTGAGCAGCTGGTGGGGATCCACATTCTTGAACTGCCGCAGGCCATGTGCTGAAAGCTGCTACTGGCAAAGACTCCCCTTTCCTCCACACCCACAACAGCCATTACAGTGAACTTACTGTAGGCTGACCAGCAATCAATTTGCTTGGTGTTATCTCAGGCTGAATCGGTTGTCATACATTTAGCACTTCATTGAGACGGGCAACTCACAATTTAATTTGAATTGAGTCCAGCGAATCTTAAAATGGTTCAGTCCCTTCATTGCCAGTAAGATTATTGTATACAATTGCTTTGCGCCTTTAATTCAAGTACGCAGGTACAGCTGAGTGCATTACATTGTGACCTGCTTGTAATATTTGCTTGTGCTTATCTGTGAAATGTGATGCCCCTTTTCAGACTTTACTCGTTTCCATAACAACCATGCACTGTCGAGTACAGTCTGTACAAATCTTTGAGATAGCCTTTTTTTGATTAGTGCATAACTTTCACTCCTGTCTTCATTTCAAATATGCACTCACCATAACAGGTTTTAAAAAAAACCCTTAAAACTTGCAGTAGTTTTCAGCAGTAAGACTATTCAATTGTCTTTGAATAACCAGAAGGCAATTGTTTCCAACAAATAAAAGTAATTTTCAAACAATGCCAGCATTGATATTGCATGTGATAGTTTTAAAATTTTACATTTATTCCAATTTGTTTAATAAAAAGGAATTCTGTAAATTAGGATAATCTCACAACATACAAAGACCAGTAAATGCAGTTGCACAAATACACAATATTTCAAATGCGTTTATTTTCTTGTATTTTGGGGACATTCTAGCTGTATATTTCTGATAGCTGCAGCAAATTATCTGAACAAAGGTTTCACTGGTAGGTTTCAGTTGAGGAATTCTGCTGTTAGTATTGCAGAAACAGCAGGTGAGTTTTCATCTTCGCTTGTTTACTCTCTCTGCAAGTCATTTTGTATATATATTTGATTCTTTCAGTAGGGAAGGTAAAATAACACTGTGGTGATCCCAATGGATGCAATCTATGCTGTTTCAGATCATCCAGAGCTTGAAAATTCAAATTCCACCAAGAGGCAACTGATGAATTTGAGTTCTGCTTTTGAAAAAAATAATGGGATTTGGAAAGCCAATGTCATGATTAGAACAATGTCTGACGATCATATATACTGTCTCACTCAAGGGAAGGTAAACTGATGTCTCTACTTGGTCTGACCTCAGTGATTCTGGTCCCTGTCTGTTGTCATTGACATGCTCCCCTTTGAAGTATTTTAGCAAACCTCACAGTTATATGAAACACTCCCAGGCAGGCAAGGATAGTAAATTAATGTTAGTCTTGCAAGAGATGCCTCAATGTTATGTCTGTGCATCCAAAGAGTGTGAAATAATCACACTTTTAGAGTACAAATGCTGGAGCTCACGTCAAGGTAATCTTTCTGGGTCTCCCCATGTTGGGGGTGGTGGTGGGGGAAATGAAACACTGTTGTTTTGGTATACTGACTGAAGTGTAACAATAATTGACGTGGCACTCCAGATACAGCAGACCATACGTGGCAACAAAGTCCATGTCAGATGGTCCTCTGGAGAATCTGATGCCCCACTGTCTCCAGCAGGATTTCTTCAGGTTTAGAAAGTAGTAACAGGAGAATGCATGTCAGGATTTTTTCTTGGTATGGACAAAAGGGAGAGACCTCAACAGTTTTTCACAGCATGATTCGAAGACCTCATTAGGGCCACAGGCTTTGTTTTTCTAAAAAAATCTGATTGCTTGTTGCAACTGTCCGACCATATGCTGATTCACCAAAGGACTCTATCGCATTATCCTGCAGGATTGTCTGGCGAGTATCTGCAGACAGTGTATGTTCACGGTTGAGGAGTCATTGGGAGTGTTTTTTCCTCAGTGTTGAGGGATAGCATTATCATCAACAACTCCCTGGGAAAGAAGACGATTTTGTCCATTTATCCCGGTTCTCTAAATGGCCTGGTAACTTTGAAAAACTTTGTGTGCTGTGATGGTCAGCACGCTACTTGAATTGTTGGATTTGATGGCACTCTGCCCACCACTTGCCCTTTATAGTATGAGTTTGCCTGTGGGCATCAGCCTTTAGCCAGATGCAATGCTGTCTGTATTCTTCAACTTGTGACAGTGGGCTTTTCTGGCAAACAGTGAAGATTGCACATTTTTGTGACACCATAAGGTCTCATATTTCTGCATTGTCTTTGTTAAATTAGTCCTGAATACAATAATCTTCCAACACAATGAAATCACCTGGATTGTATATCTACAACACGTAAGAGTGCTAGAGATATTCAATCAGTAATGTCTCTGTCGCATTATCCAGATTCAAAGGGAAGGCAATTGAATTGGAGTGGCACGTTTGTTCAGTGGTTGGCACTGCTGCCTTACAGTGCCCAGGACAGGGTTTGATTCCAGACTCAGGTGACTGTCAGTGTGGAGTTTGCACGTTCTCCCTGTGCCTGTGTGGATTTCTCCTGGGTGCTCTGGTTTCCTCCCACAGTCTAAAGATGTGCAGGTTCAGCGAATTGGTCATACTGAAATTGTCCGGGGGTGTGTAGGCTGTTCGGATTAACCATTGTAAATATGGGATTATGGAATACAGTAAGGGGGTGGGTCTGGGTGGGAAGCACTTCAGAGGATCGGTGTGGACTCATTTAGCCAGATGGCCTCCTTCCACACCGTAGGGGTTCTATAATCCTATGACTAAAAGCTAATATCTTTCTTGAAACGTTTGGGCAAAACTCCTGTAAGTCAATGCAACGGAATGGATTCTTTGTGTGGATGGTCAAGAAAGTGTCACCCTGGCCAGACCTTGTTTTATCAAGTCGTATATAGATTGAGCTCCAGGGGGAGGCACAGAAAAGGCTACAAGACAATCTTTGAAGCACAAGGCATTGATATTAATGACTGGGAAGAACATGCTACCAATTGTTCAAAATAGTGACAACTTGTCTGTCAAGCTGCATCAGTTTGGAGTTCAAATGACTTAATGATTTGTCAGAGTGGTGGCAGACGGGGAAAGCAAAGGGAGAGATCATGTACTGTGGACCCCACTGCACGTGAAACACTATGCTGTAAGTGCCAGAGATCTGCAGGTCAAGAATTAGCTGTACAGTCTCATAATTACCCCTGACAGAAGCCCACGAACATACATAGACATCATCCCTAAATCAAACGGCAGCCAACCGTAATGATGGCATAAACCAATGTGGTTCCCAAATCAACCCTAGAAAAATGCAACAGTATAACAGGTACTCACATCACAGAAATCATGTTTCAATGAACCAGGATATGGTGCGTCAAGATGCTGATCCAGAGATGTTTGTCTTATACACAGCACTATCCAATGAGAAAGAAAGGATTTTGGCATTCAAAATACAAGCCACAGTACTCTAATCTAAAAGGGGCCTGGGTGATGTTGCTTATGGCGAGGTGTGAAAGAATTGGATGAAAAGTTCAGTGAGGGGCATCTCGACATTGTGATCACCTTGTGCCATCTTTTACATTTTTCACAAGCGGTATGGCTTTTGACCTAATGTCTGGCGGTTGCTGATTCATGGCCTATTTTTTTTAGTCATCTTTTGATTGTTTTTGAAATTTTCTGAATCCTCTGGTTTGCCTTTAATCTTTAAATATATTTATTTCTTTCAAATGGATACTATCCTTAATAATCTATCTTTTAATTGATACTATCCTTAACTTGGTTAGCAATGGCTTATCCCCTCCTTGGAGGCCTTCTCTCTCATTTTGTTTTATCATTCATTGGATGAGAGTGTCACTAGCTAGGCCAACATTTATTGCCCATCTCGAATTGGTCAGACAGCAGTTAAGGGTCAAACACATTGCTGTGGGTTTGGAGTCACGGGTAGGCTAGACCCAGTATGGTTTGCAGATTTCCTTCCCTAAAGGACATTAGTGAACTAATGTCAGGCTGAAGTGAGGCCTGATGCACACGCAACTGACTGACAAAAGGGGAAATGGGAGAAATTGATGAAAGGAAATTGTGGGAGGAATTTGGCTGAGTGCAGACCAAGACCAGGCAGAGTTAGAAAAAAATCTCTAAAGGTGGAGAAGGATAGGAGGAACCTAAACTTGGTCAGATATTATACAGGGTTAATAACAGATACCACCTTGATCCCCTCTCCAGGATGACAACATACAGCCTGTTGGTCTACATTGTTGGCTAGATTACCAGGATGTGATTGTTGGAAGTGTTAATTACCCTGGGTATATATGATTTGACCCACTGGAAGCAGGTGAATGTGAAGATGGTGTTTTGTGGGTCCATCCTAACAAATCTGTGATGTTTGGGTGTAACAATCATTAGATTGTGTGTAGGAAGACAAATAGGAGCTCAGATTATTGCTACCTGACAGGTGACTGGTGGGATTTTTTCCACAAATAGATATACAGAAAAGTGACATTTGGCTACTGCCCCAGAGAAATTAGGCAATTATGCTGCAGGAAAGTATGGGGGAAGCCAAGTTCTGTACAAAATTATAAATGGGCTAAAACCAGCCAGAAGTGTAGCCCTAGATGTTTATCCAAGGACTACCTCAAGACCACAAAATGGGGTGTTTTTAAACACAAGTACAAGACCATTTAAGGTAACATACACCACCAATTGGTTCCAGTGGTGTTAGGGCATATAGCAGCTATCTGTTATGGAGAACAATAGAAATTAAGGTCAAAGAGGTCATTAATGTTCAGTAGGAACCAATTTCACCCTGCCTGAGGGTTTCTGTTCTTGGAAAAGTAGTGATCAGACTTTCTGGCAATGTGCCTGAAAACGTGCACTTTGCCCCTCACCGGCATGGCCCCAGTGAAGGATGTTGGTGCAACCCCATTGGACGTTGAACTCTGTGTATGATCCCATTGGCCAATAGCCATGGGACCTTCCAACAAGGGCCAGGTAGAGGGGGATAAAAACACACATTTAGAAGCCACCTCATCAGTGAAGACCGGCAGCAAGACTCATAGTGGAAGTCTGTGCAGTAACCCAGGAAGACCCAGGAGAAGATCTGCTCTGACTTGCGAAATCCACCCTAATGGAAAAGAGTGAGCCCGACGTCAGACAGGAAGGAGATTGCAGCAGCTTAGCTCCAACATGTAGATCGTTGTGGATAGCATCCTTTCTCTATTGGATAGACCTGGAGAGACAGTAAGTATTGTGGGAATTTGGGAAATCCTCACATGATATTTTTAATAAGGAATATTTTGTTAACAAAATCAAGTTGAACTCTAAATGGAATTCTGAGCCCCTTTGTCCACCTCATCAATAAGAGTAAAGTAGTTTAAACACATAAACTGGTCAAAGTGTCCAAAGTATGGATAACAGTCATTCATAATTTTCTTAAAAATTTGCCAATATTCCTTATAATTCCTGCTGAATTCCTTTTCCAGTATGCTGCAGTCAAATCATTCCTCATCCCAATGTAATTATATTTATTTACAGTTAGCACCATTGTTTCTGAATCAAGTTTCTCACTTTCAAACTGAATGCTAAATTCTATCATCTTATTGTCACTGTTCCTTCAGGGGTCTCTTAATCTGAGATCATTTACTAAATCTGCCTCATTACAGATTACCAAATCAATAATAATTTGACCTTTTTCAAAAAATCATTCATGTGTGGGATGTGAGCATCGCAGGCTGGCCAGTATTTATTGTCCATCCCTAGCTGCCCTTGAGAAGGTGGTGGTGAGCTGCCTTCTTGAATTGCTGCGGTCTACCTGCTATGGGGTAACCCACAATGCAGTTAGGGAGAGAATTCCAGGATTTTGACCTAGTGACAGTGAAAGAATGGCAATATATTTCTACATCATGATGGTGAATGGCTTGGAGGGGAACGTGCAGATGGTATCTGCTGTCTTTGACCTTCTAGATGGAAATGGTCATGGGTTTGGAAGTGCTGTCCAAGGATCTTTGGTGATTTTATGCAGTGTATTTTGTAGATTGTACACACTGCTGCTACTGAGCTTCGATGGTGGAGGGAGTGAATGCTTGTGGATATGGCGCCAATCAAGAAGGCTGCTTTGTCCTGGATGGTATCGAGCTTCTTGAGTGTTGTTGGAGCTGCACTCATCCAGGCAAGTGGGGAGTATTCTATCATACTCCTGAATTATGCCTTGTAAATAATGGGAAGGCTTTGGGAGTCAGGAAGTGAGTTACTTGCTGCAGTATTCCTAGCTTCTGAACTGCTCTTGTAGCCACTGGTTGATGTGGTGAGTCCTGTTGAGCTTCTGGTTGGATCCAGACTATTTAGTTGCAGGAAACTGCCCCAAATATATTCTATGAATTTTTCTCCATCACCATTTTCTTCATTTGATTTTTACAATCTACATGAAGATTAAAGTCACCCTTAGTGTACTGTCTTTTTTACATAAGCTCATTATCTCCTGAATTATTCTTGCCCTACAGAATAGCTACTTTCTCGCAAGCAGGGTTGTGTAGTTCTTATTGAAAATTTGATAATTTTGCAAGGCAAAGCCACACAATACTACAGGGCATTACCCAGAAAGAAGAAACAATACAACAATACAAAATGGCTAGTGCTGGTTCAGTCTGATCTTCTACCCATTAAATGAAACTTCAATGTTGATCAGTGCAAGTTATTTCGAAGTTGACTGGTTTTTCAATCAAAATTGTTTTGAGTTTTGACCTGGATGATCTACATTGATTGATATTCAGTTTATAAATGGAAATGTTTATAAGAAGACACATGCATGCAAGCATTTCTGGCTTATCGACCTTGCTTTACTGTGTACAGTGCAAAGAGATGTTTTTATTGGTATAATTCAGATTGATTCCATTGTGATTGGATGGGCCCTGGTCTGCAAAGATAAACAGGCAACTTTCCATGCATCTAGAAAATCTGCTTTTGCTTTATCCAACTGTGCCCAGCAGACTATCTAAATGTGGCAGCAACCAAAAAATAGATCAATGTCTGCCATGCACAAAAGAAGGATGCACTAGACGTTGGAGAATTGCGCTATAAAATTAACAGAATCGACTATAGTCATGCCAGTGACCTTCCAAAAAGGAAGAAGTACATTTCAACACTAAGAGTCTGGGCAGCCAGGCATACATTCTAACAAATACAATACAATTGGAAATAATAGTTTTTGCCAAAGTAGGAGTACCAGAGCCAGAAAGACTGAAAAGACTTTCATACTAGCCAATGAATAATCTCGACATAGCTTCATATGTAATTGCTATTTGACTCAATCTCTCACATTTTGGAATGGTTATGAAAAGCATCAAAAGCATTTGAAAAGTGGAATAAGTTGGTAAATAGGAGAAATAAAATATGGAATGATTTTGTAATCTGCACCCTGTGGTATGAAAACATGAAAATCTCCTCTTTAAGATGCCAAATGGACACTGTATGACTCTCCTTATGGTGTGTCTATTGCCCACAGGCGCTGGCCTGATAGGATCTGTCTCATAACCTTTTGTCAGTGAGAAGCTGAAATATTCTTTGCTTTGGCCTTACACCAGATCGGGCAGGAGAGTGGAATGTCAGTAATTGGTGATAAATTAGCTGGTGGTGGTTGTTGTTGTTCATGTGCTTCAGTATGCAACTCTGTGAGGCTGGCGTCACTGCCTGTGGCCTCAACCAGAGATTATCAAGGTTTGCTGCTTCTAAAAAAAATTAGAAAATGTGTCTGAGATCCAAAGTGAATGTTTTTCAAGCAGTCAGCATGCAGTTAATCCCTTTTCTGTAAGCCTCCTGCCTCATCCAGAATTGGCAGGCATAAATCAACCAAGAGTAGTTATTTTTTTGTGAATTAGATCATGCTGTACCAGTTAATTTGCATGACATTAACATTTTGGAACAAAGATGCTTCATAATGGCATATGTCATGCAATCAATTCAACATCAAAACAAAGTGAACAGCGTAAATTAAATCTCAACTCATTTATATTGAAATAGCCACACATAATAAATGAAATATTAAAGAAAGCATTTCATGAAGTTGACAATGTTTGTATGTAGGATTGGTTGCAGCAAGGTTAACATGAGTGAACACCCTGTTCTTCTTCAGAGAATTTTGCACTAGAAAATTATTCGGTGCATCATCCATTTCTCCTGATAAAATCTGATTCACAATAACCTAATGTGTTACTAATCATAGCATTAAATCAAGTGATTCACAACTTATATTAACACTCAAATCAAAGTTATTCTTATTAATATGCATTGAGCGGTAATGACCTGGAATTTGCTGTCTAAGTTGGTAGTGGAAACAAAACCAAGTTGGTGGCAATTTTAAAATCAATGATTCTAGGTAGTAAAATAAATTAAGAAGATGACATTAGGAAGTTACAAAGACATATAGTTTGGTTAAGTGAGTTGACAAATATCTGGCAAATGGAGCATAATGTGGGAAAATGTGGAATTGTTCATTTTGGCATAAAGAGTAAAAAGAAGCAAATTATCTAAATATCAAGAGATGGCAGAGGTCTGAGATGTAATGTGATCCAGATGTCCTAGTGTATGAATTGCAAGAGCTTAGTATGTAGGCACAGCAATAATTAGTAAAGCTGATAGAATGCTACCATTTATTGTGAGAGAAATTTAACACAAAAATAGAGAGGTGATGCCTCAGTTATACAGGCCACTAATGAGGCCGTACCAAGAGAAATTTGTACATCATTAGTTACCATATTTAAGGAAGGATTCAAGTACATTGGAGGCAGTTGAGTGAACGTTTATAAGACTAATACCTGTAATGGGTAGGTTGTCTTATGAGGAAAGGTCAGATAGGCTAGGATTACATCTGCTGGGGTTTAGGAGCAAGAGATGACTTGATTAGGGTCATGGAGTCATACAACACGGAAACAGATTCTTTGACCTATTTGTCCACACCGACCAGGTTTCCCAACTTAAACTATTCCCATTTGTTTGCCTTTGGCCCATATCCCTCTAAACCCTTCCTAGTCACATACCTATCCAAATGTCTTTCAAATATTGTAACTGCATCAGCATCTACCACTTCCTCTGACAGTTCATTCCACATGTGAAGTACCCTCTATATGAAAAAAAAGCCCCTCAGGTCCTTTTTAAATTTTGCGCCTCTCACCTTAAAAATATGCCCTCTAGTTTTGAACTCTCCTACCCCAGGGAAAAGATCTTTGATATTTACCTTATCAATGCCCTTGATGATTTTATACACCTCTATAAGGTCACCCCTATGCTCCAGCGAAAAATGTCCCAGCCTATCCAACCTCTTCCTATAACCCAAGCCTGCTAGTCCGAGCACCATCTTGTAAATCTTCTCCAATTTAATAATATCCTTCCAATAGCAGGGCAACTGGAACAATAGAGAGTACACCAAAAATGGCCTCACCAACATCCTATACAACTACACCATGACGTCCCAACTCCTATACTCAATGGTCTCAGCAATGAAGGCAAGTGCACCAAACCACCCTTCTTTACCAAATAAAAACCAAAAGATGCTGTAAATCAGGAACAAAAACTGAAGACACTGGAAAAGCTCAGCAGGTCTGGCAGCATCTGTGAAGAAAAAAATCAGTTAAAGTTTCGGGTTTGGTGACCCTTCCTCAGAACACCATGCTTTTCCAGCAACTTCTGTTTTTGTTCACACTTCTTTACCACCCTGTCTACCTGTGATGCAACTTTCAAGGAAATATACACCTGAACTCCTAGGTCTCCCTGTTCGACAACACTATTAGCTATAAGTCCTACCCTTGTTCATCTTACCCAAATGCAATATCTCACATTTATCTAAATGAAACTCCATCTGTCACACCTCACTCCATTGGCCCAATTGATCAAGATCCCTTTGTACTCTTGGATAACGTTCTTCACTGTCCATTATACTGCCAATTTTGGTGTCCTCTGCAAACTTGCTAACCATACTTCTGATACTATGATTCAAATCGCTTATATAAATGACAAACAACAGCGGACCCTGTGAAACACCATTTGCTACAGGCCTCCAGTCTGAAAAACAACCGTCCACCATCATCCTCTGTTCCTTACTGTCAAGCCAATTTTGTATCTAATTGGCAAGCTCTTCCTGTATCACATGAGATATCACTTTACTAACCAGTCTACTATGTGGAACATTGTCAAAGGCCTTGTTAAAGTCCATATAGACAATGTTTTGGTTACATACTCAAAAAACCCAACCAACTTTGTGAGACATGATTTCCCATGCACAAAGCCATGCTGACTATCCTTAATCAGTCCTTGCTTCTTCAAATGCTTGTGAATCTTATCTCTCAGAATCCACTCCAACAACCTATCCATTCCTGATGTCAGACTCTATAGTTCCATTGAAACATATAAGATGCTGAGGAGTCTTGGGTGTTGAATATGGAGAGTATAAAGATCACAGTTGGAAGCTTATAGGTGTTTGAACAATGTAGGCTATGGTAAGGAATGTAGCAAAGTTACTCAAAAAGTCCAATGATGCTTATTGCAACATTGAGGACTACTGTTGATGGTGATGAGCCTTTGAATGTAAGTGGATCCACTAATTGCAAGAAAATAAAGGAAACCTTTCACCCTAAGTTATGGGTGTTTCCCTTAAACTAAACAAAAGCTCTCCTGAACTTGTAAACCAGAGATAGGTCTCTTATTCAATTACAAACCTTACCAATGCATGCAAATAATATTTATTTTAAATTTAGGCCTCCAAAATGCTCAAAAGAACTCACTATGACTACAGAAATACTTACAAGTTAATTATTAACTTCAGACACACTGAAAAGCCAAATATTACCAATCTAAATCCACAATAAATGGTATATATTTGGGACCATCTTCTTCTCCTTGAAACCCATTATTGTGTTCCTCTGGCCTCTTCCTGACCAGAGGCTGCCTCTACTGAAGCTTTTCCTCATTAATCTGTCAAATGTCAGAGTTGCCTGTTTCCACCTTTACTCCCACAGCTGCTGATTGTTTGTACACTCAGCCTCCTTGTACCAACTCCGATGCTCAAGTCATACAGTCAGAGTCGTAGAGATGTGCAGCACAGAAACAGCCCCTTCGGTCCAACTTGTCCATGCCATCCAGATATCCTAAATTAAACTAGTCCCATTTGCCAGCATTTGGCCCATATTCCTCTAAACTCTTCCTATTAAATGTTGTAATTGTACCAGCCTCCACCACTTCCTCTGGCAGCTCATTCCATACATGCACCACCCTCTGAATGAAAAGGTTGCCCCTTAAGTCCCTTTCAAATCTTTCTGCTCTCACCCAAAATCTATGTCCTTTAGTTTTGGACTCCCCCACCCTGGGGAAATGACCTTGTCTATTTACCCTATCTATGCCCCTCATGATTTTATAAACTTCTATAAGGTCACCGCTCAGCATCTGACACCCCAGGGAAAGTAGCCCCAGCCTATTCAGCCTTTCCCTATAGTTCAAACCCTTCAACCCTAGCAACATCCTTGTAAATCTTTTCCGAACCCTTTCAAGTTTCACGACATCCTTCCTGTAGCAGGGAGATCAGAATTGCATGCAGTATTCCAAAAGTGGCTTAACCAATGTCCTGTACAGCCACAACATGACTTCTCAACTCCTATACTCAACGCACTGACCAATAAGGACAAGTATACCAAATGCTTTCTTCACTGTCATATCTACCTGTGACTCCACTTTCAAGGAACTATGAAGGTGCACTCCAAGGTCTCTTTGTTCAGCAATAGTCCCCAGGACCTTAGCATTAAGTGTATAAATCCTGCCCTGTTTTGCCTTTCCAAAGTGCAGCACCTCACATTTATCTAAATTAAACTCCCTCTGCCACTCCTAGGCCGATTGGCCCATCTGATCGAGATCCCATTGTAATCTGAGGTAACCTTGGCAGACTTAACACCCTCTCAAGAACCTAAACAAACACATCTCACAACTGCTAGGCTAACCATACCAGCAATGGCAGCTCTGTGCCAGTGCATGAGGATTTAACTTTAAATCTTCCATTTCTCAAACGTCAGGCAAGCCACAACCTCTCCTGGCTCCCACTGTGGTCCTGAGAGTTGTACTCTATCATGCTCCTTTGTTTACCCACACTTTTCAAAGTCTGTTGATAAGTTGAAAATTTGTTTACTGGAGGTATGTGGGTTGCTGGATTCCACCCCACTTCCACCCCACTCTGAAGATCACCTCACCGTCTACAGAATCTACTAAAAAGAGTTGCTACCCCCAGCTCAGAATTTTCCATGTGGTTGTCCAATGATTCCATGTGTAATTATCCAACAAGCTTCGTCTGAGTTTCTTTTAAGGAGAATGAAAGATCAATGATGGAGAAATGACCATGAGACTGGAAAGGGGAAATAAAGTGGCCCGAGAATTTGGTGTGACGCTGACTGTGCAAATATAGCTGTCTTAATGAAGAAAAATCAGAGTTAACGTTTCAGGCCCGGTAAACCTTCCCCATTTCCCATGGTAGGGGCTATGTTTGGGACAGATGAAATTTCTGTCTGCCCAAGACCCTATTTTTTAAAAAAAACTGAAAGAACTGCAGATGCTGTAAATCAGAAACAAAACTTCTTTAATTCTGGGAATAAAGTCATATTTTGAAGTATTATATGCTGCAAAAGCACAAAATACACCATATTTTAAATCAATCAATTAATGGAAAGAGGATTATTATTCTTATTTTGGAATAAATAAAAATATATCTTAAAACTTTATCAGACTCAAATGTATAAACCTTAAAACTGAGAGAAATGCAAAGAATCCTGAGAACACAGAATAGGTTGCTCAGCAGCTGTGTGGAGAAAACAAATGTTAATACCGCTAAAAACTGAAAGAACTGTGGATGGTGTAAATCAGGAACAAAAACAGAAGTTGCTGGACAAGCTCAGCAGGTCTGGCAGCATCTGTGAACAGAAATCAGAGTTAACATTTCGGGTCCGGTGACCCTTCCTCAGAATTAAAATTCACTTCAGAACACAGGATCTTCACTTAGAATCCTCATTCCTCAGAACTTCTGAGGGAGGGCCACCAGACCCGAAACGTTAACTCTGGTTTCGGTTCACAGATGCTGTCAGACCTGCTGAGCTTTTCCAGCAAGTTCTGTTTTTGGCCTTCTTTTTTAAATTGCTGCAGCTGGAGGAAAAGGGATTCTAAGTGAAGCTCCTGCGTTCTGAAGTGAATTTTATTAATTTGGCCTTCTGATCCAAGGATTTTTATATCTGGCTTCATATGTTAACTCAAAGTGCCTAAATAAATGAATAGATTCCACTACATTCTGATAATGATAATGGTAATACGAAGCCTAAATGTGTAAAGTATACTTAAGGGTCACCAGGTACTCTTTTCATGCTCCAAACACAAACAAGTGGTACTCAAATGAAACACAGAAGCTCAGCTCACTATTAAACATAATTCCTGTGCCTCATTGAAGCTTGCATCAAAACAAATTCATAGACAAGGGAAGAAATGTGGTGTTGATGAGAGATCATAGTATGACTCACTGATCATTGGCAAGGGAATCACTGCAGTGGTGGCTGTGGTTTGGGAGAGGCCCACTAATATTTCGTAATTTGAATTGCAATCAGTAATGGGAAATATCATTGCTCAACTCAACATAGAGTGTAAACAAGTGAAGTAATGATATTCTTCCTGTCCACAGCCATATTGTTAGGAGCTGGAGACTGTCACAACATTTTGATATATATTGGGGAGTGGGAGAATTACTCTGGTTGTTCTGCATAGCAACATCATATATACATTTGAAAAGAATATGTTTAGGATAAATTCTTTCCCCAGTTACATTATGATTGCTTTGCCAGAGAGTCTGCATACACAAGAGAGGTCAAACAGATCTCTAAGTTACAAGTTTCTGATGCTGCTATGACAATATTTAGGAACAGGAACAGACAAAACCTTCTCATCGACCACCCAGATCTACTTCTCCGTTACCATACGTTGAATCCATACAAGCCACCCCATTGGCGTATCCTAATAGTTTTGTATTTGTCAAAGGACAGGAAAATTGCCTTGGTAGTGTCTGTTTTTTATGAAGTTTAAATTCCCTTAGAGCTTTAAAGTGTCATAACATGGTTTCAGAAAATGCATGAAGTGCAGGACTGTCATTTTGGAGTTGACATTAAAGCATGCAAAGTGAACATCAACCAGAATAATGCAGGATAGGCAGATTATAATGTCAATTAGTATCCAAAGGAAAATATTCTCTTATACCAAAGGTCAATGTGATATTAGTCTTCCCAGTTGCTTGAAATGCTTACACGTTAAGTTTACCAGTTCCTCGTACAAGCACACTCAAATCTGCCTGAAGGAAATTTCACACTTTTTAAAAGGCGTTCTGCTTTTCCGTTCTAAAGATCAAAGTGAATACCACACACTTCCTCATGTTATACTCCATCTGACACCTTATTGCCCATTCACTTAACCTGTCTATATATATTTGAAGCCTCTCTGTGTCCTACTCACAATTTATATTTCCATGTGGCTTTGTGTTGTCAACATACTTATGTACATTAATGCCTGTCTCTGCATCTACGTTATTACTAGAAACTATAAATAGCTGAGGCCCCAGCATTGATCTTTACAGTACTCCACTAGTTGTACCTTGCTAATTTGGAGATACTCTGTTTATGTTTACTCGTTGCTTCTTGATTGTTAATCAATCCTTTAGCCATGTTAATATAATGGGACTGTGGTAGTGTCCCTACCTGTAACCAGTAGGCCTGGGTTCAAGTCTCACTTTCTCTAGAGGTGTGCAATATCATCTCTGAGTAGATTAATATCTACTCTTTGCTTCCTGTCTGTTAGCCAATCCTCTACTCATGCTAATATATTACCCCAACTCCATAAGCCTTTACCTTGCCTATTAACTTCGTACAGCACCTTATCGAATGCCTTTTTGAAATCTTTGCCTTTTTGAGTATGCTGTATCTAACGGTTCCGACTAATTACATCTTCAAAAAACTCAAATAAATTTGAAAAAAAAACTCACATTAAACCACGTTAGCAGAGGCAGAAAAGCCATCAAAAATCAAATTTACAAAATAAATCTGTCATATTTCATATCAACCTTAACTATTCACCTTGCATACTCCATGACTATCCAAATTCTAGTATTTTTATTTTTAGGATGAGGAAGGGCAAAATGTGTCGGCGCAGGCTTGTAGGGCCAAAGGGCCTGTTCCTGTGCTGTATTGTTCTTTGTTCTTTGTTCACATTTCTTAGTCCTTTGTCTGTCCCAGTGCTCTGATTAGTTCTGGTTAGTTAAAAGCAAGTGGTTCTAGCATTACCGGTGAAAGATGATTCTGGTGCATGCCCCCAAGCAGTTTTCAATCTGGAAGTCCAGGCTTTGGACTGCACCGTCTTGACATAGGCAGCAGCAATTTGAGTGGCTGGTTGACAGACAACTGCAAGGATGCTGGTGATTGGCAGAAGTAGGAGAGCTGATGTCATCTTTGGTGGTCCATGGAACTATTAGCTCTCCACCTGGGGTGCTTCAGCAATCCTGGTAATCTGTTGAGCACTCTGCCTGTGCTTGCCACCTTCAACTCTTTTTCTGCTTTCCCTGTGTCCAATGCAGCTCACACAGGACACCCAACATCTGTTTCAGCCATATTGTACCTTCCTTTTAACAAGTAAGTGAGTTTAAGTACTGCCAGCACACTTAAATAACATTAGTAATTACCAATTTTGGACTACTTTCTACACTTACAGTCAATCGACAACATATTTTGTGCTGGCTACACATTGAAATCACAGAGATGAATGGTCAGCACAGAAGTTGTGTGCTGGTCAGGTTAAACAGTGCTTCACAATTGTTCAGGGCTATTGTGATTAATCCTTTTTTATTTTGTATGTAATTTATGTTGGCAGAGTCAGCACTCAGTGAAAAATAAAGCATTCAGTGATCAGACAGTGGCTACTTTTGACTGTTCTGAAATATTAGTTATACACAATGCTGCCAAGGAACAAGAGTGAGACATGTTGAAATTGCAAGAAAGGGAGTCATTTGGCCTAGTGATATTATTGCTAGACTATTAATTCAGAGACCTGGGTAATGTTCTGTGGACTTGAGTTCAAATCCCATTGTGGAAGATAATGAAGTTTGAGTTCAATGATAGAAAAACAATCTGGAATTAAGAGTCTAATGATGAATGTTAAACCATTGTTGATTGTTGGGAAAAAACCCACATAGTTCAGTAATGTCCTTTAGGGAGGAAAACTGCCATTTTTACCTGGTTTGGCCTACGTTTGATTTCAGATCCACAGCAATGTGGTTGAATCTTAACTGCCCTCTGTACAATTAGGGTTGGGCAATAAATGCTGGTCTAGTCAGGGACGGCCACATCCCGTGACTCAATACAAAAAGAAAATTCTCAGTAGGTTACTCAGAATAGTTCTGAGATCACTGAAGATAAATTCTGGGATCACAGTTAGTTGGCGAAGATGACAGGTTAATATAGAGGCAGGCCCAAGTAGAAAACACCTATTGAGCTGTCCTTCTGAGAAGGTAACCTGAACTACACAGAATGGAGACTCAGTGAGAAATCACAAGCAGTTGGATAGCTCTTATGCTGTCAAAACTCTGGAGCTAAGTGTTAGAATTAGGGTTCAATGCAGTTGTGAACAATGGTGCAGGATTCACACAAGCAGCACTTGCTTTGTGCAGTTGAGCAAGTGTAGAGCTTGGGAAAATTAGAGAACAGCATTAGCTTGGTGAAACCTTCTGTTTGTGATCAGCCAGAGTTATATCTCCAAATAAGTGTTGGAGTACGGGATCCTGAATTTAGGGGGAGCATATGTCCAAGTAAGCAATACTGGTGCAGCGGGAGTGTGCTGGGCCCCTAACTCAATGGATCAAAACTGATGTTCTGCCTTGTACCTTGCATTTTTCCAGACGAATGGGGCAGGGTGCATTTTGGAGGATCAAATTTAGGTGTGAATTATATTGTAAATGGCAGAACCCTTGTGAACACTAACATTCAGAACGATCTGGGTGTGCAGTTCCACAGTTCCCTGAAAGTGGTAACACAGGTAGCCAAGGTGATTAAGAAGGCATGTGGCATGCTTGCCTTCATTGCTTAGGGTGTGGAGTACAAGAGTTGGCAAAACATGTTGCAGCTAAATAAAACCCTTGTTAGGCTGCATTTGGAGTATTGTGTGCAGTTTTGGTCACCACACTACCAAGAAGGATGTGGAAGCTTTGGAGAGAGCACTGAGAAGATTCACCAGGATGTTGCCTGGTCTCCAGGGCATTGACTATGAGGAAAGGTTAAAAAGACTAGGATTGTGTTCACTGGAAAGACAACGGCTGAGAGGAAACCTGATAGAGGTCTACAAAATTATGAGAGGTGTAGATAAGGTGGATAGTCAGAGGCTTTTTCCCAGGGTTGAAGTTTCAATTACAAGGGGGCACAGGTTCAAGGTCAGAGGGAGAAAGTTTAAGGGAGATGTGCGAGGGAAGATTTTCACGCAGAGAGTGGTGGCAACCTAGAATGCACTACCAGAAGAGGTGGTGGAAGCGGGCACATTGAAGACATTTAAGAGCCACCTAGATGGGTACACGAATAGGGAGGGAATAGAGGAATACAGATCAAAAAATGGCAGGTTTGTTCTTACATTAATTAGGGCATGATGGTCAGCACAGGCTTGGAGGGCCGAAAGGCCTGTTCCTGTGCTGTGCTTTTTCATTTGTTCATTTGTTCATTTGTTCAAAGGAGGACAAACCACCAGAACAAGAATAACCATTAAAGCAACTGATTTCACTGCAACTTTTGAGAGAGTTTCAAGGCCAGCTTGTTAAAGTGAACAATTAGAATCTCTAATGAGATTTCTTGAAAGTGTCACTATGTCTGGACTGAATTTCTGAGAAATCAGTTGAATCTGTCTGTATCACGTTTGCTGTTTGATGATTTCTGGAGGCTGTTCAACTATAGATTGCTTGTCATTAATATTTGCCTCATGCTAATTTTTGCATGTTAGAACATCATTTATGTTTATACACAATCTAAACCTTTTCTTGGTCAATAATACTTGCATGTTTGCTTGAGTAAGTTTTGCTTGTAATAAGCTAATTATTTTCTCACTAAAAATACCTGACAAATTTGTTCCTGACACTAAAACAAATATAGAATAAAACCTATATAATTTGCATTATCATCATCGTTCTGGTAAAATTTAAGATCATAGAATCCGTACAGTGTGGGAAAAGGCCATTTGGCCCAATAAGTCCACACCGACCCTCAGAGCATCCCACCCAGACCCATCCCCTTATAACCTAATCTACATATCCCTGAACACTACAGGCAATTTAGCGTGGCCAATCCACCTCGTCCGCACATCTTTAGACCCTGGGAGGAAACCATAGCAAACTCTACACAGACAGTCATCCAAGTCTGGAATTAGCCCCAGGGACCTAGGTTCTATGAGGTAGCAGTACTAACCACTGAGCCACCATGCCATTTAGCTTTTGCCCATGGAGTGAGTTCAGAAAACATCTGGTGAATTTGTTGAACCTGGGTGATAACAATATCCAAGTTAGATTGGATTTGGTTTAATATCACCACTGATTAATCTTTTCAAAGTTGTAAATCTCAGACTAGCATTTAGAATCACATTTTTAGCAGAATCATTGATAGTTTTTTGCTTCTTGTCAATAAAAAAACTCAATTTTTCACAAAACATATTTTGACTTGTATTATGCTGTGATGTTTTATTGATTACTTGACTGAAATAAGTTTCCAAAAGGGTGTACACTCATGTTTCAAAATTAGGTCATTGGGATGTTTACTTTTATTAAATTTGTTCTTGGGACTTGAGTGTTGTTAGCAAGGCGAGTATTTAGTATTCATCCGTAAGTGCCCGAATGAAAGAGGTGCTGAGCCGCATAGATCTTGTTGAGGGATTATTATTCCTGTCTAACATCGTAGGATCCAAAAGCAGAGGTGTGTTTAGAAGGGGTTTAGTTGTGGAGTGGGCTGGGGGGGTGGCGGGGTGGGGTGCGGCGGTGAGGGTCAGGTTGGAGGGGTGATTAGCAGATTGGCCAGATAGTAAAACTGACACAACTTCTGGCATTTTCCTATGTGCAGAAATTGATGGATGTGGGCTGTGCTGACAAGGCCAGCATTTATTGCCCATTCATAATTGCCCTTGAGAGGGCTTTGATGAACTACCTTAAAAATCAGTATCATCCATGGGATGTAGGTTTTCCCTGCTATGCTGTTAAGGAGGAAATTCCAGGATTCTGACAGTAAAGGAATGCCAAGTCAGAATGGTATTTCGCTTCAAAATGCAATGGATTATTTTGAATAGGTAAATGACAGGAAATCAGAGTTAGCTTCAAACTGTGGCATTTAACTAATCTGTCATTAAAATTAAGTTGGAGCCATCAAAAATATTCTTTTAAGAAATCTTTGGAAGTAACTGAATATTACCTATTAGAATGCCAGAAGTCCCACTGAATTACATACATTACTGTACTAAATTTATGGTTTTGGTTCACTCAATTTGGCCCAGAAAAGCCTGCTCTCACAACACCTGCAGTTTAATTTTGACAATTGTATGTAAAACAAGAATGTTTGTAAGTTTAATGACTGGCTAACCCAAATACAGCTTTAGAATTACTTTCTGAGACTGGTTGCTTTCAACATCCAAGTAGTTTTTACATTTACAAGGAAAGAAAAGTAAAAAAGCTATGACACATGTGAGAGATGATGTGAATCAAGCTCAGTAACTGTGATAGTCATAGCACAAATCTATTGAAAGCCACTATCACTGTAAATGTTGTAAATAATGAAAATAAACAGAAAACACAAACAAATCAGTTTTGATGTTTTGACAAACCTATGTAATTTTAATTGTAATATTATTAACAGTGCAGAATTCTGTTTTTGTGCTCAGCTGTACTGCCAACTACACTGAAAAATGCCTGATATCACATACTCACTGTCTCATACAAGAATTATGGGCTGTTTGAAAAAATTGCAGAGGGTGACAGGTATTCAATAAATGGTAAATGCAACCAGGAGTCAACACCTTCATGAAATTTAGGAAGGGCAAACATACTTTTTTAGAAAAGGGATAATAAATGCATTTTCTCTCTTCACAGAACACCAGGATATAAGGAATGAATCACGTCAAAACCTGTTCTTGTATTTCTAAAATATTACTGTGTAAAACTGCTAGACAGTTACATAACCCAATCCAAATGTTAGCACTCAGACAAACAATGCCATGTCCCTGAAAACTGTATTAAGATCCTTTTTCACTGTTCTACAATTCATTATCGTCCCTTTCAATAGTGAGATGGTCCTGGCTGCATTTCACTGTCATTATTTTTTGCATATTTAATTCAGTCATCCTTCTAAATCAGTTAAGATTAATTATTTACTTTAGTGTGGAATTAAAATCATGTGTAGGTTAAGGTTAATGGCATTTAACAGTGTTCAAGCATTAACTTTCGGAAAAGGAGAATTGGGGTCATTGAAAGGACATGGCAAAACTATTTTGTTTCACATATCCTGAATCATTAGAATGATGGATACTGATTTACCTCACACAGTCATGTCAAAGCCTATAGCAATTCTGGATTGTATTGTATGAGCTGCAAGGTTTTTACTCAGCCTTTCTTTTAGCTCTCAATTGAAAATGCTCTTGTATTCAGTTGCTTGACTAACACAGGCAAATATCCCCACAGAGAGGAAGGTCAGAGTGAGGGAAACTTTATAGGAGTAAGACTGAGTCACAGTGAGTAACTGAAAATCTGGGGCAATGTAGAAATTCAGGGCAGAAGAGGAAAGGGGAGCTTTCAATAAAGTTTTCTGAAAGGAACAAAGTCTCCAGAGTGACAGGTGTTGGCGGGGATAGGGGTGCGTGGTAATGGGGGGAGAAGAAATAAGACATGAATTGAGAGGCTTACCTGTACTGATACCAATAGAGACATGATTTCATAACAGCATGGAAAGCAGCTGAATCAGTTGGTGAATCAGTTTAGTCAGTTTTTCCATTTGCATTTAAGTTTTTGGATGACATTCTCCCTTTTTCTCAGAAAGAGCTTACTTATTCTAAGAGTAGTAAATAGTTTTTTGTGTTACAGGATGGCAGGTCAAAAGGGCCAAGCAGAGTGTAAATCTTGTGGTTTGTGGAACAATCCCTCTTCCGTACCTACACTGGCCCTAAACGCCACCTCTTCCTCCGTTACATTGATGACTGTATTGGCGCCGCCTCGTGCTCCCACGAGGAGCTCGAACAGTTCATCCACTTCACCAACACCTTCCACCCCAAACTTAAGTTCACCTGGACCATCTCTAATACCTCGCTCTCCTTCCTGGACCTCTCTGTCTCCATCTTGGGCAACCACCTAGAAACCGATATCCATTTCAAGCCCACCGACTCCCACAGCTACCTGGAATACACCTCCTCCCACCCACCTTTCTGCAAAAATGCCATCCCCTATTCCCAATTCCTTCGCCTCCGCCGCATCTGCTCCCAGGATGAAGCATTCCACTCCCGTACATCTCAGATGTCCTCGTTTTTCAAAGACCTCAAATTCCCCCCCTCAGTGGTCGAGAACGCCCTCAACCGTATCTCCCACATTTCCCGCAACTCATCCCTCACACCCCGTCCCCGCAATAACAACCAAAAAAGAATCCCCCTCGTCCTCACGTACCACCCCACCAATCTCCGGATCCAACACATCATCCTCCGACACTTCCGCCATCTGCAATCCGACCCCACCACCAAAGACATCTTTCCCTCCCCACCCTTATCTGTTTTCCAGAGGGACCACTCTCTCCGTGACTCCCTTGTCCGCTCCACACTTCCCTCCAGCCCTACCTCACCCGGCACTTTTCCCTGCAACCGCAGGAAGTGCTACACCTGCCCCCATATCTCCTCCCTCACCCCCATCCCAGGCCCCAAGAAGACTTTCTACATCAAGCAGATGTTCACCTGCACATCTGCCGATGTGGTATACTGCATCCGCTGTACCTGTTGTGGCCTCCTCTACATCGGGGAAACCAAGCGGAGGCTCGGGGACTGCTTTGCAGAACACCTACGCTCGGTTCGCAATAAACAACTGCACCTCCCAGTAGCGAACCATTTCAACTCCCCCTCCCATTCCTCAGACGACATGTCCATCCTGGGCCTCCTGCAGTGCCACAACGATGCCACCCGAAGGTTGCAGGAACAGCAACTTGTATTCCGCTTGGGAACCCTGCAGCCCAATGGTATCAATGTGGATTTCACAAGCT
>NC_063332.1:51432817-51438881 GCF_021869965.1 Rhincodon typus | reverse complement strand
TTCACAAGCTTCAAAATCTCCCCTCCCCCTACCGCATCCCAAAACCAGTCCAGCTCGTCCCTGCCTCCCTAACCTGTTCTTCCTCCCACCAATCCCCTCCTCCCACCTCAAGCCGCACCTCCATCTCCTACCGACTAACCTCATCCCACCCCTTTGACCTGTCCGTCCTCCCTGGACTGACCTATCCCCTCCCTAACTCCCCACCTACACTCACCTTTACTGGCTCCATCCCCGCCTCTTCGACCTGTTTGTTTCCTCTCCACCTATCCTCTCCTCTATCCATCTTCTATCCACCTCCCACTCTCTCCATATTTATTTCAGAACCCCCTTCCCCTCCCGCTTTTCTGATGAAGGGTCTAGGCCCGAAACGTCAGCCTTTCTGCTCCTATGATGCTGCTTGGCCTGCTGTGTTCATCCAGCCTTGCACCTTGTTGTCTTGGATTCTCCAGCATCTGCAGTTCCTACTATCTCTGACACATGTCTAACAATATGCTTCAGGCTTTGCACGATCCAGGAAACTGCTCATACTGATGTTTCTGGGTGCGGTAAATAGAATTTTAATATATTTTGCTAAATTTCCTTCTTTATGATTTAGTTCTTTTTCCTTTTTTTTACTCATTCATAGGATGCAGGTATTGCTAGCTGGGTCAGCTTTTATTGCCCATCCCTAGTTACCTTTGAGAAGATTGTGATGAACTGCCTTCTTGAACTGCTGCAGTCCATTTGGTGTCAGATGACACACAATACCTTTTGAGAGGGAATTCCAGGATTTGTCTCAGGAGCACCAAATGAATGATGATATATTTCCAAGTCAGGATGGCAAAAGATGAATCCAGTTGAGTTTCTGATCAATGGTGACCCTCCAGAATGTTGATAGTGATTCCATGATGATAATGACTTTGAATGTCAAGGGACAGTGGTTAGATTGTCTCCTACTGAAAATGCTCATAGTCTGGCATTTGTGTGGTGTGAATGCTATATGCCACTTTTCAACCAAAGCCCGGATATTGCCCATGTCTTGTTGCATTTGAACATGGACTGCTTCAGTATCTGAAGAGTCAGGATGGCACTGAGCATTGTACAATAATCAATGAACCTCCCTGCTTCTAACCTAAGATGGTTGTTGTAGGACACTACCTTGAGGAACTCAGAGAGATGTTCTGGAGCTGAGATGACTGACCTCCAACAACCACAACCACCTTCCTATGTGCCAGGCGTGACTCAAATTAACTGAGAGTTTGGTCTCATATTCCCATTCATTCCAATTTTGCTAATGCTCCCCAATGCCACATGTGGTAAAATACAGATATCAGGGGCTGTCACTTGCACCTTATCTCATCCAGTACTGAATACTAGATAAGCAGTCTAATAGTTGAGCACCAGTGGAGGAACTAAGAATGGCATTTCTAAGATTTAGGTCGATGTCATCTGTAAACATGTAAGAACTGTAGCTGTGCTTTGGGGTGATGTTGCTGAAGGGAAGCATGTAGATGATAGAGATGAGGGAGTTGAGGATAGATCCTTGTGGGATATCAGAGGTAATAAGGGTGCGTGCAGGAGGGAAAGATATTCCAGATGATTCTGTGGCTACAAGTAAATAGACACAAAGGGCACCACTGAGAAAAGGCCCAATCAATTTGGCCAAAAATGGAGAGCCAATAGAGGAGAGTGATGCAGCCAGGCACTTCAATGACTACAGCAGGTTGTGATGGACAAAGAGAGAATGGTACTGCTGTCACACTCACATAGAATGCCAGTTGTGACTTTAAAATATATTTATACTTTCTCTCACTCATCATGCAGAAACTTTTACCTCCACCACTTTATGATCTTGCACTTAATAATGTTGATGTCATGTCACAGTGAAACAATTGAATTTTAATCATCCGAACAATGAAAAGTTCAGATTAAATTCATGCACAAGAAAAGTACCAGCAAGGAAGTTGAAAACTTTGTCATCAGTGGTTGCATCTTCTTCCAAACAATGTAATAATTTCAACTTCACCAGTTGGATGGTAAATAAGTGGAGTAGATTACCCAGACAAAAACAAAATAATGCAGAGTCTGGAAATGTGAAGCAAAAATAGAAAATGCTGGAGAACTCAGCAGGTCAGGCAGCATCTGTGGAGAGAGAAACACTGTTTATGTATGGATGCCAAAGATTATTCATCAGAACTTTTTCAAAGTGGATTGCCTGCCTGTTACAGAACCTGAAAAATTCCCTTCCTCGAATAGAATATCCTTTATTGTCACGTGTACTCCAGTAGAGAGGTACAGTGAAAAGTTTTCACAATGGCTGCCTTTTAATGGCACCATCTTAGGTACAAGCACCTAGGTACAAATGTTACCAGAGTAACAAAATCTAATGTTGTTATCACAAGAGGATTAAAAGGTAAGAGTACCAAACAGCAACAGCTCAGCACGTGGTGCCAGGCTCAAATCCAACAACTCCAGCCTCCAGCCCACTCCTCACTAACACTCAGCAGCAACAAGGTAAGTCACCCTTTACCGGGATTTGCCTCACCTCGCGCTGGTCCAGTTCTGTGATCCCGCCAGCGGTGTTCCAGGGCTCACAGCCCATGCGCTGCACTGGGCTCATTCCTTGCGCTTCTCCAGGGCTCGCAGCCCACATGGTGTTCCGGTTCATTCCCCAGGCTCGCACTCTGGGAGTCACTGCTCTGGGGAATGCTGCTGGCACCTGCTATATTCACCTCCGGTGCCAAGGGTAGAGAAGAAGAAAAACAAAAAGAACAGATAGAGCAGAGGAGCTCTGGCGGGAGCATCCTACTGTGCTGCCATTTTGCTCAAAGCTCAATATTGAAATCTGTAGGGATTAATGTCTGATGGGTTATATAATTGTGGGCAAGTTGTTCCAGCTGTTCCACTCCCATGAGGTACATATAAAAATACCTCCCTCAAAATTTTACTTTGAGCAATGGTAAAGGTAAATAAGAGAAGGTGGAGGAACAGTCTTGCAGGACTGAAATTCCAAAGATAAAGCAGCATTGACATTGATACTGTGTGAAGAAATGTTAATAACCTGAAAACATTTAAACACAGCACAGAGTGGAAAATATTTAATGACCAATTTACAATTCTATTAAAGTATGTTGAGTTTCATCAAACTGAAAATGGGAACGGGCTAAAACAAATTTTGAAATGGAAAACAACCTCAAGCCATTTACAGTGAAACAACATTTATGGCAGTACTCAGAATTCCGGCACTCTGACGTTAAGTCAATCTTTACGTGAATTTATCTCAACTAGAATGAAGCTTGTATTAAATTATTTGTGTGCACAAGTTTTCCTGCAAGAGGACAATACGTTCCCCATCACTGAAGTAACTTTTCAGTGCAGGCAGTCGCTCATTATTTTACTGATATTTTCTGTTTGCAACTAGCAGTCAACAAATCAATACCTGAAATTGCAAATATCATTGAGAGAGAACGTGAAGACGAGATAGCTGCTCTCTGATACAGTGCTGGGTTATATATTGAGAATAAATATATGAAACATAGGCATTGAGTTACTATTGCGGTACAGATGAACAAATATTTAATGTATTCCTCTGTCTGAGTCTGTTACACGGACTCAAATCCAGTTACTTTAAATTTGTCAGTCTCCTATAGCATTACACATAAGGGATTTCAACTCCTGGCTGGAACTGGTACGAAGTCGGTGAAATGGTTACACTTCCCACCCAAGACCTGTACCATAAGATCATGGAGTAGTGCAGCATTTGGTCTCATCGAATCTGCTCCAGTTCTTTTGAAGGACAATCCTTTCGATCCCACTGTCTCACTCCTTTTCTGTATACCTCCAGTGGCTTCTGCTTTACGCAGTTATCCAATTCTCTTTTGCAGATGTCTGTTGAACCTATGTCCACTAAGGTATCACCAATCTAACTGTTTGTTGCATAAATAACTATTTCTCATGTTCTGTCTTTTTGTTTTACTACCTGTGCCCTTTCAATTTTGACCCTTCAGCTTGTTTTCAAATTCCCAGAAAGGTGTCCAGAATGTTGGGTTGCAGCAATTATGCTTTAAACTGTCCATTAACTTCCAAGGCAGAACTGAGTTGGGGTCTAAAGAATAACTAATCAGCACTTCCACTTGGATCCAAGGGCCTGTGGTTCAAGATGATGTCTCAGTTGGTTTTGAAAAGGGACAGTCCATAGGAATCCACTTGCAGGATTGGATTACAAGCTTTCCTGAAAGAATATCTTTGAAACTTGGAAACAGGTTAATGTCCCAGGATCAGGGAGAGAGCAAATAGAAGCTGGAAAGTTCTTACATAAGAGTGCAGGTGGGAACTTGTGTTTGACTTGAAAAGACTCAAATCCCCTTCCCCCAACAACAATCAGGATGGAGTCCCCCTGGTCCTCACATACCACCCCACTGATCTCTAAATCCAATGCATCATTGTCCACCATTTTCACCACCGGTAATCTGACCCCAACACCAAAGAGATATTCCCCTCCCCACCCTTTCTGCTTTCCGTAGGGACCGCTCATTCTGCGAATCCCTTGTCTGCTCCACACTCCCCACCAACCCTTCCACCACACCTGGCATCTTGCCCTGCAACTGCAGGAAGTGCTACAGATGCCCCTACACCTCTCCCCTCTCACCTCTGTCCAAGGCCCCAAAAATCATTCCATATCCAACCAGGATTCATCTGTACGTCTTCTAACCTGGTCTATAGCATCCGTTGTTCCCGATGTGGTCTCCGCTACATCAGAGAGACCAAGAGCAGACTCGGTGACCGATTCACGGAGCATCTGCGCTCCGTACGCTCCAATCGACACCACTTTCTGGTTGTCAGCCATTTCAACTCCCTGTCCCACTCCCTTGGTGACATGTCCATCCTGGGCCTCTTCAACTGTCAAAATGAGGCCACATGAGAATCGGAGGAACAACACCTTATATTCCGCCTCGGGGAGCTTACAGCCCAATGGCCTCAACAAAGAATTCACCAGCTTCAAAATGAGGCCCACGCCTGGCCTCGTCTCATGTCCAGCCCTCCCTCTTATCCCCGCCTCCTTGACTTGACACAGCCTGTCCATCTTCCTTCTCACCTATCCACGACAACCTTTCCACTGACCAATCTCCACAACTCCTTACCTGCATCCACCTATCACCATCCCACCTACCTTCCCCTACTCCCAACCCTCAGTCTATTCATTTCTGAGCTCTCTTCCCCCTTCCCAGTCCTGATGAAGGGTCCCGAACTGAAACACCAACTTTCCTGCTCCTCAGATGCTGTCTGACCTGCTCTGCCCCTCCAGCTCCACATTTTATCAACACTGACTTCCAGCATCTGTAGTCCTTGCTGTCTCCATATGACTGGTTAAGTTTGTTTCTCTCAATAATAACTCAAGGATACAGGTTGGTAAT
Organism: Rhincodon typus; assembly: GCF_021869965.1. Taxonomy (NCBI): domain Eukaryota; kingdom Metazoa; phylum Chordata; class Chondrichthyes; order Orectolobiformes; family Rhincodontidae; genus Rhincodon; species Rhincodon typus. The sequence continues at coordinate 51,433,488 of NC_063332.1, read as the reverse complement.
GCCATTGAACATCAAAAGGCAATGGTTAGATTCTCTCTCATTGGGTACAGTAATTACCTGGCACTTATATGGTGCGAATACTTCTTGACACTTGCCCAGCCCAAACCTTGTCCTGGTCTTGCTTCACTTGGACATGGACCGCTTTAGTGTCTGAAGAGTGGCAAATGGTGCTAAACATTGTTCAATCATCAATGAATATCCCCACTTCTGACATTATGATGAAAGGAAGAGCTTTGATGAAGCAGCTGAAGATTGTCGGGTCTAGGGTACAACTCTGAGCAAATCATGCATTGATGTCCTGTGGCTGAGATGATCGACTTCCAACAAGCACCCAACTGTCTTCCTTTGCGCTAAGTATGACTCCAACTAGTGGAGAGTTTTTCCTTGATTCTCATTAACTATTATTTTGTGCCATATTGTTAAATGTTACCTTGATGTCAAGGGCAAGCACCCTCACTTCTGCCCAGAGTTCAGGTCTTTCATCAATGTTTGGTCTAAGGCTGTAATGAGATCAGGCGCTGAGTGAACCAGCAGAACTGACTGAGTTTTCGGTCTGTCCTGATTTATGTGGAGAGAACCAGGGTAATCTTCTGCTTTGCTGGGTAGATGTCAGTGTTGTAACTTAGACAACAAGGTGCAGGGCTGGATGAACACAGCAGGCCAAGCAGCAT
>NC_063332.1:51364982-51417817 GCF_021869965.1 Rhincodon typus | reverse complement strand
AGACAACAAGGTGCAGGGCTGGATGAACACAGCAGGCCAAGCAGCATCATAGGAGCAGAGAGGCTGACGTTTCGGGCCTAGACCCTTCATCAGAAAAGGGGGAGGGGAAGGGGGTTTTGAAATAAATAGGGAGAGAGTGGGAGGCGGATAGAAGAGGGATAGAGGAGAGGATAGGTGGAGAGGAAACAAACAGGTCGAAGAGGCGGGGATGGGGCCAGGAAAGGTGAGTGTAGGTAGGGAGTTAGGAAGGGGATAGGTCAGTCCAGGGAGGACGGACAGGTCAAGTGGGTGGGATGAGGTTGGTCGGTAGGAGATGGAGGTGCGGCTTGGGGTGGGAGGAGGGGATAGGTGGGAGGAAGAACAGGTTAGGGAGGCAGGGACGAGTTGGACTGGTTTTGGGATGCGGTGGGGGGAGGGGAGATTTTGAAACTTGTGAAATCCACATTGATACCATTGGGCTGCAGGGTTCCCAAGCGGAATATGAGTTGCTGTTCCTGCAACCTTCGGGTGGCATCGTTGTGGCACTGCAGGAGGCCCAGGATGGACATGTCGTCTGAGGAATGGGAGGGGGAGTTGAAATGGTTCGCGACTGGGAGGTGCAGTTGTTTGTTGCGAACCGAGCGTAAGTGTTCTGCAAAGCGGTCCCCGAGTCTCCGCTTGGTTTCCCCGATGTAGAGGAAGCCACACCGGGTACAGCGGATGCAGTATACCACATTGGCAGATGTGCAGGTGAACATCTGCTTGATGTGGAAAGTCTTCTTGGGGCCTGGGATGGGGGTGAGGGAGGAGGTATGGGGGCAGGTGTAGCACTTCCTGCGGTTGCAGGGAAAAGTGCCGGGTGTGGTGGAGCTGGAGGGGAGTGTGGAGCGGACAAGGGAGTCATGGAGAGAGTTGTCCCTCTGGAAAGCAGATAAAGGTGGGGAGGGAAAGATGTCTTTGGTGGTGGGGTCGGATTGCAGATGGCGGAAGTGTCGGAGGATGATGCGTTGGATCCGGAGGTTGGTGGGGTGGTACGTGAGGACGAGGGGGATTCTTTTTTGGTTCTTATTGCGTGGACGGGGTGTGAGGGATGAGGTGCGGGAGATGTGGGAGACACGGTTGAGGGCGTTCTCGACCACCGAGGAGGGGAAGTTACGGTCCTTGAAAAACGAGGACAACTGAGATGTACGGGAGTGGAATGCCTCATCCTGGGAGCAGATGCGGCGGAGGCGAAGGAATTGGGAATAGAGGATAGCATTTTTGCAGGAAGGTGGGTGGGAGGAGGAGTATTCTAGGTAGCTGTGGGAGTCGGTGGGCTTGAAATGAATATCGGTTTCGAGGTGGTTGCCCGATATGGAGACAGAGAGGTCCAGGAAGGGGAGAGAGGTGTTAGAGATGGTCCAGGTAAATTTAAGGTTGGGGTGGAAGGTGTTAGTGAAGTGTATGAACTGTTCGAGCTCCTCGTGGGAGCATGAGGCGGCACCGATACAGTCATCAATGTAACGGAGGAAGAGGTGGGGTTTAGGGCCGGTGTAGGTACGGAAGAGGGATTGTTCCACGTAACCTACAAAGAGGCAGGCGTAGCTTGGGCCCATGCGGGTACCCATGGCTACCCCCTTTGTCTGTAGGAAGTGGGAGGAATTGAAAGAGAAGTTGTTGAGTGTGAGGACGAGTTCGGCTAAGCGGATGAGGTTTTGTTTTGAAGTTACAGGTTTCTACAGGGATCATAATGCTATTTAGAAAGCTCAAGATTCCATTCATTTCATGAACTGTTTTGGTAACCACACTTGTCACCTTCACAAATTTGTGCACAGGCTTTAAAGTTGTACCATTTAGTTTGTATAATCTCCATTCTTTCTTCCTCCCAAAAATCTATTACCTGACTATTTCCTGCCTTTGGTTTCATTGTTAGTCACTAACAGTCCCCATTAACAGCTATTCACCTTCCCAGCCCGATTGTTATCAACTCCTTTGTCTATACAACTACTCTTCTCTCTCTTTGGGCTCTATCCTATTGTTTACTCCCTACCCCATCCCCCTCCCTATTTTCTGCACATAAACCAACATTTTCCTAGCTACCATCAGTTCTGAGGAAGGGTCACCGGACCCGAAACGTTAACTCTGTTTTCTCCTCCACAGATGCTACCAGACCTGCTGAACTTTTCCAGCAACTTTGTTTTTGTTTCTGATTTACAGCATCCACAGTTCTTTTGGTTTTTATGGAAAAGGATGAGCCTTGTCTAAAAGTTCAAGTTCTAAATTGGAGTAAGATCAATTTTGATGGTATGGGACAGGAACTTTCAAAAGTTGATTGGGGTAGAAAGCTCACAGCTAAAGGGATGACTGTGAAGCGGGAGGCTTTCAAAAGTGAGGTAATGAGAGTTCAGATGAGTATGTTCCTGTCAGAAAGAACAGTAAGGCTGGTAAGAGTAGCGAACAATGGATAAATAAAGATATTGAGACTCTGGTCAAGAAAAAGAAGGAGGCATATATCAGGTATAGACAACTGGGATCAAGTGAATCTCTTGAAGAGTACAAGTGGAGTAGAAGCATTCTTAAGGGGGAAATCAGGAGAGCAAAATTGGGATATGAGAAAGCTTTGGTAGATAAGGTTATGCAGAATCCAAAGAGATTCATAATATTAACAGCAAAAGAGCAACTAGGGAGAGAATAGGACCCCTTAAAGATCAACAAAGTCAACTATGTGTGCAACCACATAAGACAAGTGAGATACCAGACGAATATGGGCAGCATGGTGGCTCAGTGGTTAGCACTGCTGCCTCACAGCACCAGTGACCCGGGTTTGATTCCAGCCTGTGTGAAGTTTGGACGTTCTCCCTGTGTCTGTGTGGGTTTCTTCAGGGTGCTGCAGTTTCCTCCCACAGTCCAAAGATGCGCAAGTTAGGTGGATTGGCCATGCTAAATTGCCCATTGTGTCTAGAGTGGGAAATGTAGTGATAGGGTAGGGGGGGGTTTGGGGGGGGATGGTCTTCAGAGGGTCGGTGTGGACTCAATAGGCCAATGGCTTGCTTCCACACTTTAGGAATTCTATATTTCATATCAGGTTTTACAGCGGAGAAAGACATGGAGGCTGGGAAAAAAATAAATATTGATGTCTTGAAAACAGTCCACATTACAGAAGAGGAGGTGGTGGAAGTTTTAAAAAACATGAAGGTGGAGAAATCTCTGGGACCTGATCAGATGCATCCTAAGATGTTGTGGGAATCTAAAGAGAAAAATTGCAGGGCACTTTGCAGAAATATTTGTATCATCTACAGCCACTGGTGAGGTTCTAGAGGACTGGAGTGTGGCTTGTGTTGTGCCTTTATTTAAGAAAAGCTGTAAGGAGAAGCCTGGGAACTATAGACCTGTGAGTTTGACATCAGTGATAGGTAAGTTGTTGGAGGAGATTCTGAGAGACAGGATTTATATACATTTGGAAAGGCAAGGACTGATTAGGGGTGGGTAGCATGGCTTTGTGCATGGGAAATTGTGTCTCACGAACTTGAATGAGTTTTTTGAGGATGTGACCAAGAAGATAGATGAGGCCTGAATGCTATATGGAGTTTAATAAAGCCTTTGATAAGATTCCGCATGGTAGACTGATTAGTAAAATTGGAATTCAGGGTGAACTTGCCAATTGGATACAAAATTGGCTTAATGGTGGCAGACAGAGGATGGTGGTGGAGGGTTATTTATAGGATTGGAGGCCTGTGACCACCAGTGTTCTGCAGTGATCAATGCTGAGTTCCCTGTTGTTTGATGTTTATATAAACAACTTAGATGAGAATTTCAGAAACATGGTTAGTAAGTTTGCAGATGACACCAAAATTGGTGGTATAGTGGATAGTGAAGAAGGTTCTCTAAGAGTACAAAGGGATCTTGATCAATTGGGCCATTGGGCCGAGGAGTGGCAGATGGAGTTTAATTTGGATAAATGCAAGTTGTTGCATTTTGAGACAATGTAAAAGGGCAGGACTTACACAGTTATTGGTAGGTCCCTGGGGAATATGGCTGCGCAGTGAGACCTAGGGGTTCAGGTACATAATTCTTTGAAAGTTGCATCACAGGTATTCAGGACAGTAAAGAAGGCATTTGGCACACCTGCCTTCATTTCTCAGACCTTTGAATGTAGGAGTTGGGGCGCTTTGTTGTGGATGTACAGGATGTTGGTGAGGCCACTTTTGCAGTACTGTGTACAGTTGAGGTCACCCAGCTACAGGAAGGATATTGTTAAATTGTAGAGGCTTCAGAAACAATTTATGAGGATGTTACCAGGACTGGAAGGTTTAAGTTAAAAGGAGAGGCTGGAACCTTTTTGCTGGACCATAGGAAGTTGAGGGGTGACCTTCTCGAGGTTTATAAAATCATGAGGGGCATAGATAAGGTGAGTAGCAAAGGTCTTTCCCCTAGGGTAGGGGAGTTTAAAACTAGAGGGTATATTTTTCAGGTGAGAGAAGAAAGATTTAAAAGGACCTGAGGGGCAGCTTTTTCACACAGAGGGTGGTTCTCATGTGGAATGAACTGCCAGAGGAAGTGATAAAGGTAGGTACAGTTACAATATTTAAAGGACATTTGGGTAAGTACATAAAAAGGAAATGTTAAGAGGGATATAGGCCAAACACAGGTAAATTGGATTACTTTAGATTGGGAAACTTGGTCAGCATGGATGAGTTGACTGAAAAGTCTGTTTCCATGCTGTATGACTCTGTGAAGGTGCCTTCACTCAGGGACTCCTGACACAGCAATACAATACCAGTTCAGGGCTTGGATACGTCTGTCAACCATGCAGGGCAGTCAGAGTACAGACCCTGTCTTGATAAGAAATAAGGAGCTGACCATCAGTGAGCCAACAACCTGTCTTGACTGTTTCTGGCTTCTTGTGGGCTGTCTTACTCCTGGAATGTGCAAGAGGAAGGTATTAACAGAGATGAAAGTGGGTGATACAACCGTTACTCTTGGTGCAGGAGGGAAGTGTCCTGAACGAATAAGTAGGCAGTACAGAGGGCATTCAGGGTTGGTGATGTTGAGGGTTGGGGTAGGTGACAACAACTGAGACAAGCTATTGCAGGGCAATAGTGAGCGTGGTAGATTATGAGACTTATTGGCACTTGGGTACAGTGGCAGAGATTGAGTGAGTGTGAGGTATCAGAGACGAGATAATGGCACTTCAGCTGGCAGAGTGGTGAGGGTCATTGACCTACTTCCTTTTGCAATGATTTGCATTCCTTTAGATGGTTGAAATTGCACTGACCTGGCTTGGTTTGGTAAAAACCGAAAGAACTGCAGATGCTGTAAATCAGGAACAAAAACAGAAGTTGCTGGAATAGCTCAGCAGATCTGGCAGCATCTGTGAAGGAACTAAACAGAGTTAATATAACGGGTCCGATGACCCTTCCTCAGGACTGACTTTTTCTTCACAGATGCTGCCAGACCTGCTGAGCTTTTCCAGCAACTTCTGCTTTGGTGGCTTGGTTTGGTGTTGTAGTCTCCAACTTTGGTCCTTGGGAAGAGGTTGTCCCACCTCTGTACCAGCCTCTGCAGCACGATGTCCAAGTCCCTGCCCACAAAGCAGAGTGCCAATGTTTCTCTTCTCTTCCATGTTCAGGACAAATATCTGAAGTAGCACGTCAACATGCCCAGGTGCACAATTGCATTTTAAAAATGGCACCAGTCCCCCCAGTGGCTATCTATTCCAGGATATCCCAACATGGCAATTTGCTCTGGGTGCGATGAGCGGTGGAAATTGGACGACAGTGTTGTCGTAGGGGTGAGGCAGGCAGTTAATGAGGTCAGAAATCACGCAACATCAGGTTATAATGGGCTATAACCTGGCGCTGTGTGACTTCTGACCTTGTCCACCCCAGTCCAACACCAGAACCCCCACGTCATAGTTAACAAGTTGAACTTGGTAAGATACAACGAGAAAACTCATTAGGCCTTGTGGAGAGAAACATTTCAAGAAACTCAGCAAAACTAATATTTAGCCAAAAGAAAGATTCAGCTGAATAGTGTTTGCTCCCACACATAGAGGGCATGGGTAATAGTCTCAGCTAGTATAAGACAAACCAAATAAAGGCCAACAGCTCACTGTAGTTTGGCTCCACAAAGATTCTTCTCCCAAATATTCTGGGCCATTGTTTGGGCCAACATGCTGTCCATAGATTGCTGTTTAGCCTGCCTGTTTTTTTTTATCTGTTTACTCACAAAGAGTTCAATTCAGTTTACTGTGGTGTTTTTATTTCTCATATCCAATTATGTCTGTTTTCCTTAAATTTAAATGTTTGCTTTTTGACACTTTCTTTTCCCTCCCAAATCTATTATGCAAATCAGTCATATTATGGTCACTAGATCCAAGTTGTCGCCTTATAGTCAGACTGTTAACTAAGTCTGGAAATACTCAGCCAGGACAATCTGGTGTTCTGAGGTCTGCTAAGTATTTCCACCTTTTAGTTTGGATTTACAGTATCCACAGTATTTTGTTTTGAATTAATTACCTCTGTCTAGTTACCCACCATTAGATCTAATATGGCTGAATGGGCCTTGTTGGCTCTATAACATATTGTTCTAGAATCTTTATTCTAGAAAAATGTTACCTTTGGTATTTCAGGTATTTACATTCTTCCAGTCTGGGTGAAAATTGTGATTTCTCACTAATATCAAATTGTTTTCTGACATGCTTCTCTTTATAATCATGCATCCCTCCACTATCTCAGTACAATCAAGAATTCTGGATTCAGTTCACATCAGACCCTAATGTCCTTCTGGGTAGGAAATCTGCTGTCCTCATCTAGTTTAACCTACATGTGCCTCCAGGCTCAAAGCAATGTAGTTATCTTTTAAATGCCCTCTGGAATTTTGTGGATGGGTGATAAATGGTCTAGTTAGTGACACACATATCCCATGAACAAATAAAAAATAGCCATTTTTGCTCTTCTTTAGATCTACTTATAATGCTTCCACTGCCAGCTCATTTTTACTAAGGTCTTTTCTTCCCAGTGCTGATTGCGTCTTACTGACAGCAAGCATTTCATTGTATGGATGCCTGAATTGTGAAATTATTCAGTACTGCAGGAATAACATCTTTCATCTCAATGAGCACATATCGTCAACCAAAAATAATTTAAAAAATTGTTTGGGCAGATGAATGATTCATGTTAAATAAAACCTGAGATATATTTCATGTATAATTCTGAATTTTCTCCCTGCAAGGCACATCCATAAATTTGAGTGCAAAAGCTTGGCTTGTGCTCCTGCAAGAATTGGCCACATTTCAGGCATGAGGGAGGAAAGCAGAATTAATCTATAAACATAGAAAATGATGAATTTGCAATGTCTTGCATAGGATCAAAGGCCATTTTATGACTTTAATAAGAGAGGAATGGACATAGTCAAACCATCTAAGATTATTCATCTGTTTTAACCTGGAGTGTATTAAAAATGAATATGTAACTTCAGCCTATCATTACTCCGAACCTGAGTTATTAGACATGACATTAGTTGGGAATGATGAATCTCAAGATCGTGCTGGATGACACCAATTGCCCCAATTTTTACTCCAAATAAATATTCATGAAATATTGATGTTTTAATCATTTTATTCCATGAGGCATAGTTTGTGCTTGAGAGACCAACGATGTGCCACTTAAATATCCAGCACTCAAAAAGGCACAGACCCTCATTGCCAGAAGTCTGATTACTGATTATTCAAAGCTCAAAGTAGCCAGTGATGGTCCACCTCATTTACATTTGACGGATCAACACCCATGACACCAACTCGAAAAGGAGAGATGGAAAGCGGAACACTGGCCAGCAGCTGATGGTGCAACCAGTGCTGCTTTCACAAAAAAGGAAATTTTAAGATGCTCACCAGGACGGATTTGATAAATATTCCGAGGGTTCAAAACCAATTATTATGACTGGTGGCTCCTGGACGGCTATACATCTCTTACTCAGATTCCAGATTTGAAAGGAAGGCTGAGGTTGAGCAACTTCTTGGTGATGAATTTTCTTCCAAGGCCTTGTTCCTTCCAGAATCATAGCTCAGCTGGCAGTTCTGCCCTAAATAAAGCCCTGGCCCAAACTGGCAGCTGAGGGCAGAACATGGTGTGTCTAGATCTTAGTCACTTTCTCACCCTGTCGACTGGCAGCCATCGTGGAAATTCAAGCCCATTATCGCTCTGAACTATGGAAATGAAGAAACTCTAGGTTTGAAACAAAAACAGAAATTGCTGGAGAAACTCAGCAGGTCTGACAGCATCTCTTGAGAGAAAGCAGAGTTAACTTTTTGACAGCAGCGACCCATCTTCAAAAGCTCCAGATTTATTTTTCAAGGCTGAGTTAGCTGATCTCAGTTAAAAAAAAGTATAAACATGCTTTTTTTTTTAAGTACAATGACTTAGATTAGAGAGGGGAAAAATGACAAAAGCTCCTTATTCCTCACTGTCCGAAAACATTTTCTGGGTGGTGGCGATGGTGGTGGGTGGGAGTTGAACAAAAGATATTTTTCTTATAAACAAGCTATACAGTTTTAGTAACTGAATACTGTTCTATACAAGTGTTGTCAAGAGAAATGAGAATAAACACAGAACAGATTATATAAACGAAGAAGATTCTTCAAAACCAGTGAATACCTCTTGCCTACTCTCGGTATATACACGGTAGCACAAAGAGAATAATGAAAAAAAGCATTTAGTTGACAAAATTCAACATAGTTGGAAGAATTGGATGGTGCATGAGTTCAGCTGATGTTGTGGATAAACATTAAACATCGAAGCAATTGGATTCAGCTTCAAATTAAAACTTCCTGAATCTTTGTAGTAGCATAGGACTGGAGAATTGCACATTCTTTTTTACTTTAAAAGTGTGTAAATATCAACCTAGATGGCGGTGGAGTAGGATGCGCCAGGTGGACCTCATCCACTCTGCCCCGTTCTTCTTCTTTTCTTCTTCATCTTCTCGTCATGCTTTTCTTCTCTTTTTTTCTGTCTTCAATTCCCGGCCTCCGGGGACCATTCCCGGCCTTCAGCGTGATTCCCAGCCTCCAGCGAGCGATGATTCCTGGCCTCTGACAACAATTCCTGGTCTCCCGCAAGCGACAATTCCCAGCCTACGGCGTGAAACTTCTGGCATGGCATGGCAGCCTCCAGCAGCGGCCTCCCGGCCTGGCACAGTGGACTAATCCTGTAGTGGCCTTCCGGCAAGGTGAACTTCCAGCCTCCTGCAGCTGCCTCCTGGTGTGGTGGGTCGCTGGTGCAGTGTGGAGCCAGGGCCTGGTGTGGACTGGAAGCTAGGTGCCAGCGTGGTCTGCTGTACTGACCTTTTATTTCTGTGATGCTCAAAATTTTATTCCTGTATAGCCTAGAATCTTGTAACTAAAGCAGTTATGCCTAGGTACTTCTGTATCGAAGTCAGTGCTGTAATTGGCGACATATCAACTTTTCACTATACTCATTGATTACGTGTGGCAATAAAGGTCATTCTTTTCTGTTTACCAACTATATATCAAACAGTTCGACCTGTGTGTTAGAGAAACTTTGAAAAATTATCATTAATGGGTGGATGAAGTTTAGTTAAGGGAAATATAGATTGATTCCTTTCAGTTGTTTCAGCGGCAGGAGTCCGGGAGGAAGTGCGAGGGCAGCCTGGAAACGTAAGCTTCCACCCAATAAATTTGGGAGTTAACTGATACCCAAGACACTACACGCGTAGTGTCTCCCACCCTTCCACCTCCTCTAACCTAATAATAACAACTAAGTGTGGTGAGCAGGTAAGCTATTTGCATTTTTTTCCTCATCTCTCTGTTATCTTTTGGGGTGGTCACCTAGACGCCAAATCCTCTGGGAGCGGGTCGGAAGGCAAAGCCGGAGTCTGTTTGAGTATATAATGGAGTAAACTTACTGGTGCAGAGAACACTGTGAAACTAAAAAAAAACTAATCAGTTTTAAATAATTAACTAAGTAGACATGGCAGGCCAGGTGATGTGTTGTAGCTGTATGATGTGGGAGCTAGCTGATCCCATTGAGAACGGCAGTGACCACATCTGCAGCAAGTGTTGGCTGCTTGAGGAGCTCCGGCTCAAAATTGATGAGCTGGAATCCGAACTCCAAACACTGCGGCACATCCGGGACGGGGAGAAATACCTGGATGCTGTGTTCCAGGAGGCAGTCACACCTGGTAGATTAACTAGTGTTAATTCAATCGGCGGGCAGGGACAGCAGTGTGTGACTGCGAGTGAGGTAGGTAGAGGGACCCTGCAGACAGGAACACACGAGCCGCAGCCCTTGTCACTGTCCCATAGGTATGAAGCACTTACTCCCTGCGTGGATGAAGAACAGGGCTGCAGGAAGGATGAGTCAACTGACCATGGCACCATGGTCCAGGAGGCCATTCAAGAGGGGGGAGCAAAAAGACAGATTGTAGTTGTAGGGGATTCCATCATCAGGGGGATAGACAGTATCCTAAGCGAACAGGATAGAGAATCCCGCATGGTGTTTTGCCTGCCCGGTGCCAGGGTGCGAGACATCTCTGACTGGCTTGAGAGGATACTAGAGAGGGAGGGGGAGGATCCAGTTGTTGTGGTCCACGTAGGTACCAACAACATAGGCAGGACTAGGAAAAAAGACCTGTTTCGGGATTATGAAAAGCGAGGAACAAAATTAAAAAACAGGTCTTCAAGGGTCATAATCTCTGGATTGCTGCCCGAGCCACGTGCAAATTGGTATAGGGAGGCGAGGATCAGGGAAGTAAACACGTGGCTAAAAGAGTGGTGTGGGAAAGAGGGTTTCCTTTTCATGGGGCACTGGCATCAGTTCTGGGACAGGAGGGATCTATACCGCTGGGATGGACTCCACCTGAACAGGGCCGGGTCCAGTGTTCTGGCGAAAAGGGTAAATAGGGTGATTAATAGGACTTTAAACTAGTAAGTAGGGGGGAAGGGGGAAGGGAGAAGTGAGCGTAGAGGGAGAATAACAATTAATGTAAGGCGAAGCAGCAGGTTAGCAGGTGACGAGAAAGTTTCAACTCCATTGAAAATTAGGAAAAAAGTTAAAGGGAAGGAGAACTCAAGAGCTGTTAGTAATTGAGGAAATAGGACCCAAAAAGAAGGTGCAAAAACTGGCATAAGGGCGCTTTATCTGAATGCTCGGAGCATTCGAAACAAGGTGGATGAGTTGACAGTGCAAATCATGGCAAATGGGTATGATTTAGTGGCCATTACAGAGACATGGTTACAGGATGGTCATGACTGGGAGTTAAATATCCAGGGGTATCAAACTGTTCGGAAGGACAGACAGGAAGGTAAGGGAGGTTTTGTTGCTCTGATTTTTAAGGATGATATCAGGGCAGTAGTGAGAGATGATATAGGTTCTACTGAACAAAACGTTGAATCCATTTGGGTGGAAATTAGGAATAGCAGGAAGAAGAAGTCACTGATAGGTTTGGTCTATAGGCCACCAAATAACGACATCGTGGTGGGGCGGGCAATAAACGTAGAAATAGCTAATGCATGTAAAAATGGTACAGCAATTATCATTGGGGATTTTAATCTACATATCGATTGGTCAAACCAGGTCGGTCATGGCAGCCTTGAGGAGGGGTTCATAGAATACGTCCGCGATAACTTCCTTGAACAATATGTAATGGAACCTACAGGGGAGCAAGCTATCCTAGATCTAGTCCTGTGTAATGAGACAGGAATAATTAATGATCTCACAGTTAGGGATCCTCTCGGTAGGAGCAATCACAGTATGGTCGAATTTAAAATACAGATGGAGCCATGAGAAGGTTAAATCCAGTACCTATGTCCTGTGCTTAAACAAAGGAGACTATGAAGGAATGAGGGAGGAGTAAGCTAAAGTAGAATAGGAGCAAAAACTTTATGGTGGATCAATTGAGGAACAGTGGAGGACTTTCAAAACAATTTTTCACAGTGCTCAGCAGAAGTATATTCCAGTGATAAGGAAGAACTGTCGGAAAAGAGAGAGCCAGCCATGGATGTCTAAGGAAATAAAGGAAAGTATCAGATTGAAAAAAAACACATACAAAAAAGTAAAGAGTAGTGGGAAACTAGTAGACTGGGAAATCTTTAAAGGCCAACAGAAAGCTACGAAAAAAGTTATAAAGAAAAGTAAGATAGATTATGAGAGTAAACTAGCTCAGAATATAAAAACAGGCAGCAAAAGTTTCTATAAATATGTAAATCGTAAAAGAGTGGTGAAGGTAAACATTGGTCCTTTAGAGGATGAGAAGGCCAATTTAATAACTGGGAATGAGGAAATAGCTGAGACATTAAACAGTTATTTCGTGTCGGTCTTCACTGTGGAAGACACAAATAACATGCTGAAAACTAACAGCAAGAAGGTTATAGCAGGTGAGGACCTAGAAACTATCATTATCACTAAGGAGGCAGTGCTGGGCAAGCTAATGGGGCTAGGGGTAGACAAGCCTCCTGGCCCTGATGAAATGCATCCCAGGGTACTAAAAGAGGTGATGGGGTAAATAGCAAATGCACTAGTAATTATTTATCAAAATTCACTGGACTCTGGGGTGGTTCCCGCAGATTGGAAAACAGCCAATGTGACGCCACTCTTTAAAAAAGGAAGTAGACAAACAGCAGGTAACTATAGGCCAGTTAGCTTAACTTCGGTAGTAGGGAAAATGCTTGAATCTATCATTAAGGAAGAAATAACAAGACATCTGGATGTAAATTGTCCCATTGGGAGCACCCAGCATGGGTTCATGAAGGGTAGGTCATGTTTAACTAATTTGGTGGAATTCTTTGAGGACATTACTTGCATGGTGGACAATGGGGAACCTGTGGATGTGGTGTATCTGGATTTCCAGATGGCATTTGACAAGGTGCCACACCAAAGGCTGCGACATAAGATAAAGTTGCACGCTATTACAGGTAATGTATTGGCATGGATAGAGGATTGGTTGACCAGTAGAAAGCAAAGAGTAGGGGTAAATGGGTGTTTTTCTGGTTGGTGGTCAGTGGCTAGTGGTGTGCCTCAGGGATCAGTGTTGCAACCTCAATTGTTTACAATTTACATAGATGATTTGGAGTTGGGGACTAAGTGTGGTGTGTCAAAATTTGCAGATGACACTAAGGTGAGTGGTAGAGCAAAGTGTGCAGAAGACACTGAAAGTCTGCAGAGGGATATAGATAGTTTAAGTGAGTGGGCAAAGGTCTGGCAGATGGAGTACAATGTTGATAAGTGTGAGGTCATCCATTTTGGTAGGAATAACAGCAAAATGGACTATATTTTAAATGGTAAAAAATTGCAGCACACTGCTGTGCAGAGGGACTTGGGTGTCCTTGTGCATGAATTGCTGAAGGTGGGATTGCAGGTGCAGCAGGTAACAGAAAAAGGCAAATGGAATTTTGTCTGCCATTGCTCGAGGGATGGAGTTTAAAAACTTGGAGGCTATGCTGCAGCTGTATAGGGTCCTGGTGAGGCCACACCTGGAGTACTGTGTGCAGTTTTGGTCTCCTTACTTGAGAAGAGATATACTAGCACTGGAGGGGGTGCAGAGGAGATTCACTCGGTTGATTCCAGAGTTGAGACGGTTGGATTATGAGAAGAGACTGAGTAGACTGGGATTATACTCATTGGAATTCAGAAGAATGAGGGGAGATCTTATAGAAACATATAAAATTATGAAGGGAATAGATAAGGTAGAGGCAGGGAGGTTGTTTCCGCTCGCAGGTGAAACTAGGACGAGAGGGCATCGCCTCAAAATAAAGGGAAGCAGATGTAGGACTGAGGTCAGGAGGAACTTCTTCATCCAAAGGGTTGTGAATCTGTGGAATTCCCTGCCCAGTGAAGCGGTTGAAGCTACCTCACTGAATGTTTTTAAGGCAAGGCTAGATAAATTTTTGAACAGTAAAGGAATTAAGGGATATGGTGAGTGGGCGGGTAAGTGGAGCTGAGTCTCAAAAAGATCAGCCATGGTCTTATTAAATGGTGGGGCAGGCTCGAGGGGCCAGATGGCCTACTCCTGCTCCTAGTTCTTATGTTCTTATGATTTCTTAAGAGAGAAACATGTTTAGCTAACTTGCTGAAATCTCTTTGAAGAAGCAACTGAGAGAGGTGATAAGGGCAATGCAGTTAATGTACTGCACATGGACTTTCACAAGGTGTTTGGTACTTTGCCACACAGCCAACTTGGCAAAGTTATAACTCATGAATGAAAAGGACCAGAGCAACATGGATATGAAATTGTCTGAGTGACAGGAAATAGTGGGCAGTGGTGATGGATAATTTTTGGTTTAGAGAAAGTTATTTACTGGAGTCGCCAAGGGCTATTATTTGGAAGCTTGCTTTTTAATAGCAAAAACCTAGTCCTTGGTGCATGAGGTACAATTTCAATGTTTGAAATGATACAAAACTTACAAAAGATTGTGAACCGTGAGGAAGATATTGGAGGACTTCAAATAGGTATTGATAAGTTGGTGGGGTGGTGGACAGGTAGCGGGTGAAGTTCAAGATAGAGAATTAAGAAATGTAAACTGAAGGGTTTGGCTCTAATGAGGTGCAACAATGAAGGTGTATATGTGTATATCTCATTAAGGGCACGATGACTGGTTGTGAAAATTTATTTTCTTCAACTTTAATAAAGAAGACATGGAGTACAAGGACATGATGATGATGGTGAGTTTAAGTAAGTCAACGATTCAGACTCAGTTGAAGCATTACACCCAGTTTTGGGCACTGCAGTTTAGGAATATTGTGAACACAGAGATAGAGAGCAGACAAGCAGACAAGAGAATGGTTCCAATGATTAGGAACTTCAGTTACGAAGATCATTTGGAGAAGTTGGGACAGTTTTCCTTGGAGTAAAGAAGGCTGAGAGGAAATTTTGACAGGGGTATTCAAAATCATTGACGGGGTTGGTCAGGATGGATATGGAGAAAATGTTTCAACTTATGAAGGGATTGAGAATGAGAGGGCATAGATTTAAAGTAATTGGTAAAAGAAGCAGAAGCAATGCAAATTAGAATTCTGGCATGCAACAGGTAGTAGAAGTTTGAAATGTGCTGCCTGAGACCCTGATGGATACAGGTCAAACTGAATTATTCAAAAGGGAATAGGACTATTTTCTGGAAAGGAAGAATGTACAGGGGTATGGGGGCCAGGGAGAAGAGTGGAACTAAGTAATTTGCTCATTTGGAGAGCCAGTGCAGACACAATAGACCCAATGGCTATCTTTCATACAGCGACAATTCTATGATTCTGTGAAATGTTGGATTTTCATATGCTATTTTCTAGTTGAGATGCTTAGAAATTGAAAATGCGTCTGCAATATGTTAGTATTGACCATTCTTTTCTTTAATGTTATGCTGTTATAAATCCAAATCAATCGTCTTTGACAGCCCATTAGTGTAAAGCAATGAAGTGTGTTCATTGCATTACATAGTGTTGTATTTTGTAGTTATTGGTTCAGTGCTTTAATTGCAACTATAACTGGTTCAAGAAGACAGGAGTATGAAGGTGCATATATAGAGCTTTTCAATCTCTACTGACTAGTAATCTTGTCTTTGTAGTGACAGTTTGAATTAAACACAGAATGTTGGAGAAACTCAACAGGTCTGGCAGCAGCAGTTGTAGAGAGAAGCTGATTTAACATTTTGAATTGAGTGTGACTCTTCTTCAAAACTGAAAGGGTTTGGAAGCGACAGTTTTTATACTTTTGACAGAAGCAGGTGAGGAGCCAAGGGAACAGACACCATGGAGGCTCAGTGCAGAAGACAAAGGGAATGTTAATTGTGGTGGAAGAGAAATAGGGCTAGGCTAGATAGGTGGTTAAGGAGGTATTTTGGATACATGCCTTTATTAGTCAAGGCATTGAATGCAAGAGCAAGAGGTAACGATGGAGCTATATAAAGCAGGAGCAAGGCAACAGCTGGAGTACTATGTTCAATTCTGGTCATTACACTATAGGAAAGATGTGTTTGCACTAGACAGGGCACAGAAGAGATTCACCTGGATGTAAATTGGCTGAAGTTATTCAGCTATGAAGAGAGACTAGAAATTTGGGGTTGTTTTCCTATGAGCAAAAAGCTTTCTGATCCTGTTCAACTGTAATCAAATTTCAGGCATTCGGGGTGAGAGAAAGGCACTTTCATGTCTAGTTTACTTTAGTATGATTGCAAGCCATCAGACTTCTATCACTTAGATGCTATCACTTTACCTGCATCAAAAGGATGATTAGGAGATAATTTTTCAACTCTGACTTTCACAGCATGCTTACACTTGAACACAGGTTCTACACACGGATGCTCAGAACCACAAAAATACTCCAGTAGAGTTGAAACTGGCTATTCAAGCCAATACTGGAGTATTCTTCAAAGGAAAGAAAAAACACAAAATGTATTTATAGTCTGGGACATAACCCACAGAAGTGGGTTGCTTTTGAACATATGGTCATCAGCCCCTTGTTATCCTTATAGTCACAAGCGATGTCAGTCCAGTGTGATTGAAGTCTTTTTTTTTGCCACCTTTAAGTGTTATAACCTTTAGGTTCAGTCCCACACAAATCTTTTGCCTGCCAGCCACTGAACTTATGTCTTCAGTATTTTGTCCTTATATTAGTCCTTTTTCAAAACAAAATCTTGGAATTAAGGAATAAAAATGCCAGTATTGTAGGATTCTGATTCATTGTTACAACAGTGGCAGCAGCTGCCTCCAATACAGAGAATCTAACCATCTCCCTTTGGAATTCAGCAACAACGCCAGCATCAAATTCTGTGCCATCAACATCCAGAGTCCACTACTGATCAGAGATTTAACTGATACTGCCACATACATACTGTGGCTGGAAGAACGGGACCCAGAATAGATATTCTCCCATCAGTGATAAAACACCTGACTACTCAAAACATTTTATTATCTACCTTGGGCCATAAGCATCGTTGCCTGTCTAGCATTTATTGCCTGCGCCTAGTTGCCCTTGAGGATGTGGTGGTGAGCTGCTTTCTTGAACCATTGCAGTCAATATGCTGTAGTAGACCAACAATATTGTTAGGGAAGGAATTACACTAAAGGAAAGACACTAAAAGATATAGTTCCAAGTCAGGATGGTGAATGGCTTGGAGAAGGACTTGTAAGTGGTGAAATTCCCATGCATCTGCTGCACTTGTACTTTGAGATGGAAGTGGTCATGGGTTGAAGTGAACTATCACAGGATTTTTGATGAATTTCTGCAATGCATCTTCTAGGTAGTACACACTGCTGATACTGAGCACCAGTGACAGAAAGAGTGGATGTGGTGCCAATCAAGTGAGCTACTTTGTCCTTCTTGAGTGTTTTTGGAACTGCACTCATTCAGGCAAGTGGGAGTATTCCATCACACTCCTGACTTGTGCGTTGTAAGTAGTGGATAGGCTTTGGGGAATCAGGAGGTGAGTTACTCACTGCAGTATTCCTAGCTTCTGGCCTGCTCTTGTAACCATTGTGTTTATGTTGAGTCCAGTTGAATTTCTGGTGAATTGTAATTGTAATCCCTTGGATGTTGATATTTGGAGATTTGGTGATGATAATTTCATTGAGTTTAAGGGATATTGCTTTGATCGTCTGTTACTAGAGACAATCATTACCTGGTGTTTGTGTGTCATGAATGTTAATTGCCACTTGTCAGCCTAAGCCTGGTGTTACAGAAGTATGGTCGACACCTCTTTGATAATTGAAACCGAAACACCCAGAGAACCTCGCCTCACCTCGCAATCTGTTGAAGGAAGTGTGAAAAATGGTATAATCTGCCTCTCACTCCCAATCTGTTAGAAAGGATTGGTTACATGAAAGAAATCCCTGATATGCACTTATAGGCAACAAGTAACAATTTATTTATCTAACTCTAACAGTGAATAAATTAATAGAACTACTAACAAACTGAACAATTCCCTCCGTAATGACTATCTATTCCCGAATAAAACTAAATTCTAATAGTATGTTGTTCCAATAAATACAAGTCCCACTTATATAAACCAAAGTAATAAGAAAAAATAAATTAAAACTTAGTCACTTGAAATTACAGCCAGGTTAAGTCTTCCAGAATGTTCTTAGCCTTTTCCACTGTTTTCCATTGAGTAACGCTTTTCTCCATCCAATTCTTGTGTCAGGAATATTGGCTAAGAGTGCTGTAGTACCTTTATTTAGATGGTGCTTACTCTGAGAGTTTAGAGATTTCTGTGACAGCCAGTGAGTTTCTCTTCAGATGGCAGTTTGCTGTCACAGTGATTTTCAAATAACCTCTTATTTTATGCCCTTGATGACCTATCAATTTCTTACAACAGGATTGATCCTAGGTTGTCAATACCATTAGATTTAAAATTAGTTCAGCTTTCGTATCTACGGCCTGATTTAAATTAATTGGCTAAATTCAAAACCTGTTGTCTTGGTAAAAAAAAATGCTGCTTTTCCTGCTAACAGTATAGCCTTCTGATACAATGTTTCAATTTCGAGACGTCTCTGTGCATTTGCTGCTGCCTACAGACTTTTTTCCAATCACCAGGCCTAAAAAAACACATCATCCTTTAAAGGGACCATGAAGTCTTCCCCCTTATTATTTTATAAACATCAAATGCTCTACCCAATTTTCCAACACTGGATATTGTCCAGATCTTGCTGCATTTGAACATGGACTGTTTCAGTATCTGATCATTTGCAAATGGTACTGAACATTGCGCAATCATCAGCGAATGTCCCCATTTCTGACTTAAGATGGCAGGAAGGTCATTGATGAAGCAGCTGAAAGTGGTTGAGCCCAAGTCACTCCTCGAAGGAACTCCTGCAGAAATGTCGTGGAGTTGAGATGACTCACACAGCTACCACCATTTTCATTTGTGCCAGGTATGACTCCAACCAGCGGAGAGTTTTTCTGCTGATTCCAATTGATCCCAGTTTTGCACGAACTCCTTGATTCTGTACTGAGTCAAATGTGGCCTTGATGTCAAGGGCAGTTACTCTCACCTCACGGAGAAGACTCAAGTCAGTTGTCTGACTTTCTTGTATAGATGCAGCTCCAATAGCACTGCACAACATTTTTTCACTACCATCTTCATCATCAGTACACTACAACTCCTCTGCATACCATCTGTAAGATAAACATCTAAGGAAGCAATTCTCCAAGTCTTCTTTGACACTGCATTCCAAATTTGTGACCCCAGAAGGACAGCGGTAATTATTACGCAGGAACACTACAACCTTCATATTCCCTTCCAAATCATGCATCATCCTGACTTGGAACAGTATCCCTATTCATTCATTATTACTATTATTATTCATTATTATTCATTATTCAAAATCCTCAGACTCCATACCTAAAAGCACTGTTTGTACATCAACATCTGCTGCAGTTCAAGAAAGTAACACACCACCACCATCTCAGTTAGAGCTGACCATTAGGTACCAGCCTTTTCATTGATGCTCATACGATTTTTAAAACAAAATTGTATATATGCAAAGGATTGTTATGAATTGTTTTAATTTATGTCTAATATTGTTGCCAAATGCATTACCTAGGCATTTAGTTAAAATAGATATTACGATGGAGACATTTCTTTAAGTCAATAGTAACATCATTTGATGTTTAAACCAGGCCTCTGTGTGCATATACTGTTTCAAAAGCTCAGTAGATACCCCACTCTGCAATATTGCCAATCTTAAATCTAACACTAGCCCAGAAAATGTAGGTCAAGCTAGGTTCATTTTTTCTTCAATATACAGCTCTAAGCCTTCATTGATTTCTGTAATTAAATGACTTGGAAGCAGCACCTGATCCTTGTTACTTGTCACACTACGGTGATGATCTCTGAATCTTAATTATCTTTTTATCAGAATTGTGCTGGAACTGCAAGCGATCAGCATTTTCCCAGCATAAAATAACAATGACCGCCAAATGATAACCAGCTATCTGAACGTGTACTGACAGACCTGCACAATTACTGTTCTATTCTGTGATACAAAATGGACAATTGAAAGCAAGCCACATTAATGGAGTTCCTACTAACTTTTGCCATAGAATAAATGAGAGAGAATCAACCAACTGGTTTATACCAGATTTTGTTTGCCATCCATGGTATTGTTTGGGATGCCAATTCACTACCTCCTGTTTACTACCCATCAATAAAAATTAACACGATTGTACAGGGCCTAATAAAGAACTGGTTTTGACATGGTTCAGTTCAGCTGGCTCATTGAACACTATCCGTCAATGAAGACCAATCCAGTTATTGATTTCTGAAAAGCATGTAGGACCTTTTAGCTTAGCTTTTCTACCAGCTGTCAATTCACAACAAGGCAAAACAGAAGCAGCATGTTATTTGAAAGTAAAAGTAGATGACACAAAAAGTGATGAGATTATATTCTTGACATTTCTGTACTCACTCAAAGTTTGACTTAAGTGATTTATTTTGTCACATGCAGGAATGAGGCATGCAGCTAGCCACTGGAATGGTTTGAAATTTAGGCCGTGGGAGTTCTATTGGACGTAGGGTGGAATC
This sequence comes from Rhincodon typus, assembly GCF_021869965.1. NCBI lineage: Eukaryota > Metazoa > Chordata > Chondrichthyes > Orectolobiformes > Rhincodontidae > Rhincodon > Rhincodon typus. Next base: position 51,397,335 of record NC_063332.1, on the reverse strand, counting down.
ACTGACTTGGCCAAAGCTGATAGCAGGTGAGCTGTTACGGTCAATTATTTTGCATAGTGGGTGTAAAAAGTGATGGAACACCACTTTGTGCATTCCGGTGGGTCACTGAACTGTTTTGACATAATAAGTGTCCAATGACAACTTGCAATTTAATAATGCTTTAACGTAGTCCAAAGGTCAAAACAGTTATTGCACAAAATTCGATACCAAACCACATGAGGGGAGAAGGGGAGTTTGGTTTTAAGGACCATCTTTAAAAGACACAAGGACAAGGAGAGTGAGCAGATTAGGGAATTGCAGAGTTTAGAACTCAGGCAGATGAAGGCATAGCAGTGAATAGTGAAATGTATTAGATGTCAGTATTATGAGAAACAGATTTCAATTTAGGCAAATGTGCAAACATCCACTTTGGCCTTAACAGAGATACACCAGGATACTTTCTAAATGATGAAGAAGCTAGAACTTGTGAAGGTCCAAAGAGATTTGGAAGTCTGGGGAGACCTCGGTATATTCATCATGAAAGTGCCATGAGCAAGTCAAGAAAATAATCAAAATGGCTACTGGAATGCTGATCTTTATATCTGGAGCAGAGCTTCCGAAAATATTTTCCTACTGCCAAAACTTTTCTGAAGGGTCACTGGACTCAAAAAATTAGCTCTGTTTTCTCTCCGCAGATGTTGCCAGACCTGCTGAGTTTCTCCAGCAATTTCTGTTTTTGTTTCAGATTTACAGCATCTGCAGTTCTTTGTTTTATCTTGGTCAGACCAACATAGTTTACTGTGAATTATTCTGGGCACTATACTTTAGGGAATGGCCTCGGAGGGAATGTGGAACAGACTTACCTGAATGATATCTGGACTCCTCGGGTTAAATTACATAAACTCGAATGCATTCCTGAGAATTGAGAAGGCTAAGGGCTGATTTGATCAAAGGTTTCAGCTCATTAAGCAGAGCATCTGTTAAATTTTGGGGTTTCAGGATCACTGTTAACTAATACAGTCAACCATTCACGATGAATTTTCAGATAATTCATTAAGATTGTTATAAAGCAGCAGTTTAGATATGAAACATTTATTCATTAGATGAAAAGAAAGCACACAACCCATGATAACTGGGGTTAGATCACGAATACCAGAGGATGAACAGGCAGTTTACACATTAAAATTGTGAAGGCAGCATCCTGCTCTTTAGCCCGTGTTAGAGACCTCTCTCCTGGTCTTCATTGTCCTCTTTTAGTCCATCTTCCATCTATGATCATAGTCACCTGACGTGGAGTGCCCTCTGACCATGACCACTTATTGATATAACCTACTTCTAGAGTCAAGTAGCTTATCAAAGGAAAATCATCCATTTGAAATTTTTTAGTCACTGGACTTAGAGCAGATACACAAATAATAGGCTAGTCAGTTCCCACTTTGCCCACCTTTGAGGTCAGTTTACATTCTGCTAAGAACATCTCCTTCTTTTTCACCATGAGCCTGACCAAAGTGGCTCGTATGCTCCCAGGGCCTGTCTTTAGCACTGTTCATGCCATTGCAAAAAGAGAAGACCAATGCAACATGATTTTATAAGCTCTCTGCAGAAAATACTTGTTTATTAGGGAGCCTGATTTGTAATAGGCCCCTTTGAGTTGAAAATATCGTATTGACTTCTCACAACTTATTCTTTATTAACTTCATTACTTCTGAAATGAATCAAGCTATTGGAATTGCTAATATCAAACTGTAGGTGGCCACTAACCATAAAGCTAAAATCCTCGACCAAGGGATTTGACTAATGTTACTCACTATGTTATACCAGGAGTGTTCTCCTAACTTTTGAAATTCTTGTTCTATTTCTGAGTTCTGCTGGACTATTTTAATGAGTTTTTTTTTGTCCTGAAGCACCATTACTTGCCTAGAACTGATTTGAGGTTAGGAACAATGGGGTGATCAGATGACCCGACTGGGAGATGGCAGTAAGGGCCTCTTTTCGCAGAGATATTTACTCTGTGTTCTGTGATGTCACGTGTTGATGTGGGGACAAAGAAGTGACCTTCTATCATAGTTATCTAAGTAGGTTGGAAGCAGAACAAAAAATACACGCCAAGACGTGTTGTCCTAGCATTACTTGTGTCACAATATGTGAATAATTCTTTGCTCTGGTTTTATTTTATTTTTCCTTGCTTTAAGCTGTTGGATTTTTGACTCTCTTTTCCCTTGTTCTGTGTTTTAATGATCTTATCATCCTCTGGGCACTTAGGCTTATCTTTGGCTGGTTGCAGTATATACAGTTACAGCAATATTTGTTATGGACTTAAAAGACACGTTAGATCTTCATTCACTTATTTCTTGTAGATTCTCTTATTTCCCCTTAGCCTTCAGTCGCCCTTACCCAAAATCCCATTTAATTCTAACTCCCTCTCACCAGCATCAATTCATCCACCTTGAAGTTCGGACAAAGTGTATCATGCTGTGAACAAAGTGGTCTATGGTGAGATGAGTGGTAGGAATGAGTAACATGTTATCCTTGATGCTGAGGTCATCTCACTACAACAGCCCCCCTTTTGCTCAGGCATGGTGATGTTCTTACTAGCCAATGGTGAGTTCCCAACTGACACACTTTATTGCCTCCTAGATGGCACTCACCACTATACCAAACTCATCATTCAAACTAGTCATTGGGCAAGCTTGACATGGAAACCAGGATGTTCCACGTTGGCCACAGACAAACTGTACAGCAGGGTACGATCTCCAATACCAGCTGCATGCACCCTTGCACCACAGGCACTGGCAATCCCCTGGACAATGAATGACCTGCTGTGGAGTGTAATTTGACATTGTATAGATGATATTACTGAATCAGTGAATGTATGACTAATGTGATTGCCCCTCGCAGGGCCTCAATTTTAAAAAAAATTACTCTGCTCCCAAAGAAAACTAAAGATACCTTCATCCACCAGTAAAAGTGGCAGACATTTTTTACTGTTATTGTACAGTTAACTTTGGATCAAAGATGGGCAAGGGTTTAACTTTAGGCCCTTGTGTGAGACTTGCAGACTCCACTTGATTTCCAGGAGATAATCCCTTCATTTTACTCATTCCCTTCTGTGTTGCTGTTCCTTTGTCCATAATAACTTTCCCGTCTCCTCTCCCTACTCTGTTTCCATTCAGTCTCTAAATCCACAAAACATATTTTTCTTTCAAAAAACACCAATAAATTGTTTCAATATGTTTTCCTTTACACAAAACCATGTTGAATCCATAAGACATTAGTCCTAAAGAGCAAAATTAGGATATGTCGTTCATTGAGTCTGCACCACCATTTGATCATGGATGACCTGTTCCTCAGTCCCATTCTTCTATCTTCTCCCTGTAACCCTTGATCTCTTAACTAATCAAGAACCTATTTCGCTCTGCCATAAATACACTCAATGACTTGCCTCCACAGTCTTCTTTGTCAATGACTTCCACAGAGTAACCAACCACTGTCTGAAGAAATTCCTCCTCATCTCAGTTCTAAGAGACCATGCCCTCATTCTGAGGCTGTGCTCTCGGGTCCTAGTCTCTCCTACTAGTGGGAGCACCTTTTCCATGTCGACTCTAACAAGGCCTCTCAGTATTCTGTAAGCTTCAATTAGAACTCCCTCTCAACCTTCTAAACTCCATTGATTACAGAGCCAGGGTCCTTAACAGCTCCTTATATTACAAGCACTTTATCCCCTGGATCATTCTTGTAAACTTTGCCTGGACTCCCTCCAAGGTCAGCATGTCCTTCCTTCGATATGGGGCCCAAAACTGCTCACAATATTCGAAATGCAAACCAGAGCCTCATACTGCCTCTTGTATTCTAGCCCTCTTGAAGTGAATGCTAACATTGCCTTCCTAACTGCCACTGAACCTGCATGTTAACCTTAAGAGAATCTTGAAATAGGACTCCTAAGTTCCATTTTCCTGATTATTGTGAAGTCTTTTTTTTTCAAGTTCCCAGCTATTATCATGCTAATGATTGGTTTTAATCCATGACAAACATCAAGATAATTGGCCTATAGTTTCCAGTTTCTTGCCTCCCTCCCTTTTTTGTCAACATTTTGGAGATGTCTGACAGATGAAACAATTTTTTTAGAATAAAGATACATTTTCTGCAAGAATGACTGACATTTCAGGAGAATTTGTTTTAATTTTTATTCATATTTTACCAAATGTGACCTTATGAATTCGGACTCTATATTAGAAAAACAATACTCAGACTACATGGAATTTCTAATTTAATTCTGAACCCTTTCATTTAATAAACCATGTCAAGATGCAGCGAATTATTAACCAAAATTTAAACACTGCTCTTGTCATTTCTCCTGGAAAGCAGCTTCAATGAAAATTAATAGAGACAGCTTGAAACTGCCTCATGGAACTATCTGTCTAAATAGCACAGAAAGGTCACATTGATTGGGACTAAATCTATGTGCTGTGTTGTTGGAAGCATATCTTATATTTTGGTTATTCTTGAATTTATAATTTAAACTCAAATTTGTGTTTCATGACTGTTTAATTAATATATTAAAATAGCAAACTTGCACAACTCACATGACTTGACTCATTGTGAATCAGGATAAATTGTTGTTTTTCAGACAGGTGGATGGTGGGCAGTGATGTTTTCCAAGGATTCATGCTAAGACCTCCTTTTTCTTATATATATATAATATATACACACGTTACAAGGTTCTTGGAATGCATGGTAAAATATCAAAATTTATTGGTGATTCATAACTTGGAGGTTTAACTGAATGTGAGAATGACACCAATTGACTGATAAAGGACATTGAGAATGGGCAAAAAAGTGACAAATTAAATTTAACCGTGGGAACTGTGAGGTAGTGCATTTTTGTATAGGGAATAGATTTAATCGCATTATTTTAAAGAGAATGTTAGGTTGCAGGACCTGGGGGTTCATATACATAGATATTTGAAAGTGTCAAGACATGTTGAGAGAGTTGGGAACAAAGCATATGGGAACTTGTGGTTGATATCGCAGTACGGTACAGACTCAGTACAGATCGCACAGAATACGATAAATACAAAACAAACAAAGTACCACAAAGCAGCTTATAAGAGTGGCTAAAAAGACTTTGAGAGAAAACATGCGAAGGTCATAAAAGACATCAGGAAGAGTTTCATATTTATATAAAGGGAAAGTGGCTGGTTAAGAGTACTATTGGCCCACTAAAGGCTGAGAGTAAGGATATTGTCAGTGAACTCAGGGAAATGGCAGGCATGCTGAATGATTATTTTGCTTCAGTATTCATGGCAGAAAAGGAAGATAGCCTGCCGGAAATCCCAAAGAAATTAACAGAGGATCAGGAAAGGGTTTAAATAAAATGAGCATAATAAATCATCAATCATGGGGAAATCAATGGAACTGAAGATTGACAAATCTCCAGGACCTGATGGTTTCCCTCCTGAGTTGTTAAAGGAGGTAGGACTGCACACTGCCGATGCCCTAATCATAATGTCTCAGAGTTCCCTAGATTCAGGAGTTGTCCCTCTGGGTCGGAAAGTTGCTTAGGATACTCCGCTCTTTAAGAGGGATGACAAAGGGAAATCAGGGAATTACGGACCAGTTAGCCTGACATCCATGGTGGATAAATTGTTGGAGTTTCTTATCAAAGGTAGTGTAATTGATCACCTTGAAAAATGTCAGTTAATCAGACAGAGTCAGCATGGATTCATGAAGGCTAGGGTATGCCTGAGAAGCCTTGTGGAGATTTTTTTTGAAGAGGTGGAAAAGGTGGCGGACAGAGGGAAGTTGACAGATGTAACTTATGTAGACTTCCATAAGCCCTTTGATAAAGTCCCACACAAGAGACTGTTACCTAAGGTGGGAGCTGACGGAATTGAGGCCAACTTACTAACATAGTTAAAAAATTAGTTGAGAGGCAGGAAACAGAGAGTTAGAATAATGGATAAATACTTGAATTGGAAGGGCGTGACGAGTGATACCCCACAGATATCTGTGTTGGGGCCACACATATTCACAATATTCATTAATGACTTGGATAATAACAAATATCCAAATTTGCTGATGACACACAATTTTAGACACTGTTGATGACAGCATAAAACTAACTTTGGATGTTGAAGCAGAGATAGTAGGAACTGCAGATGCTGGAGAATCCGAGACAACAAGGTGCAGGGCTGGATGAACACAGCAGGCCAAGCAGCATCATAGGAGGGTCTAGGCCCGAAACGTCAGCCTCTCTGCTCCTATGATGCTGCTTGGCCTGCTGTGTTCATCCAGCCCTGCACCTTGTTGTTTTGGATGTTGAAGGATTAGATCAATGGACAAAGGTGTCAGATGAATTTTAATATAAGCAAGTGTGAGGTTAATCATTTTGAATCGAAAAAGGATAGATCAGGGTATTTTTTGGGAAGTACAAAGTTAATTACAGTGGATGTTTAATGAGATTTGGGGGTTCAGGGGCAATTTAAAATGCCATGGATAGGTGCAGATATTAGTCGATAAGGCTAATGGAATACTAGTCTTTATATCTAAAGGGCTGGAGTATAGGTATACAGACATTATGCTGCAGTTATACAAAACTCTATTTGGACCTCACTTAGATATAATGTTGTAGACTTGCTCACTGAGCTGGTGTGTTTGGTTGCAAATATTTTGTCACCCTGCTAGGTAACATCGTCAGTGCGCCTCTGGTGAAGTGTTGGTGTTCTGTCCCGCTTCACCAGAGGCGCACTAACGATGTTACCTCGCAGGGTGACAAAACATTTGCAACCAAACACACCGGCTCAGCGAGCAAGTCTACAGCATCATCCACAACCCAAGCTACAAATCTTCTAGACAACTTTAAACCACTTAGGGTACGTTTAACAGATCTGAGCATCACAATTTAGGACGGATGTTTTGGCCTTGGAAGGAATTCAATGCAGATTTACAATGATTCTTCAGTGTGCATTATCTGCAGAAATTCACCAAAGATCCTTCAACAGCGCCTTCCAAACCCACAATCACTTCCATCCAGAAGGACAAGGGCAGCAGATACATGGGAACAGCACCACCTCCTAGTTCTCCTCCAATCCACAATCCACTTAACCATCCTGACTTGGAAATATATCACCTTCTTTCACTGTCATTGGATTACAATCCTGGAATTCTCTCCCTAAAGGCATTGTGGGTCAATTTACAGCACATGGACTGCAACAGTTCAAGAAGGCAGCTCACCACCACCTTCTCAAGGGCAAATAGGGACAGGTAATAAATGCTGACCAGCCAGCATCATCCACATCTCACAAAATGAATAAGAGAAATGTTATGAAGGGATATTAGACAAATTAGGCCTTTATTCTCTAGAAATTAGGAAGTTAAGGGATGATCTAATCTAGGCTTTCAGGATATTAACGGGGAAAGACAATTTTCACTGGGTTGAAGATTCTAGAACCAAGGGGGCTAGAACATTCTGGGAGGTTGGGAAGAAATTATGGCACCACTAGCAGGAATATTTGAATAATCTATAACCACAGGCAAGGTGACAGAGGACTTGAGGTTGGCCAATGTTGTGCCTTTATTTAAGAAAGACTGTGAGGAGAAGCTTGGGAATTATAGACCTGTGAGCCTGTAAGGTTGGAAGTGACTCTGGAAGATAGGATTTACATGCATTTTGAAACCTAAGGACTCATTAGGGATCATCAGCATGGTTTTGTGCGAGGGAAATTGCATCTCACAAAATTGAATCAGAGATAGTAGGAACTGCAGATGCTGGTGAATCCGAGACAATAAGGTGCAGGGCTGGATGAACACAGCAGGCCAAGCAGCATCATAGGAGCAGAGGGGCTGACGTTTTGGGCCTAGACCCTTCATCAGAAAAGGATTGAGTTTTTTGAGATAGTAACCAAAATGTTTGATGAGGACAGAGTAGTAAACATTGTTTATAAGGATTTTAGTAAAGCTTTTGACAAGATTCTGCTTGGTAGACTAATTAGTGAAGTTAGATTATATGAGATTCAGGGTGAGCTTGCCAATTGGATACAAAATTAAGTTGATGGTAGAAAGAATCCCTACAATATGGAACTGGCCATTCAGCCCATAACTCCACACCAAACCTCTGAAGAGCATCCCATCCAGACACACCCACTTACCCTAGCCATGTAACTCTGCATTTCCTTTGGCTAACCCACCTTAGCCTGCACATCCCTGGACACTATAGGGAATATAGCACAGCCAATCCAACGAAACAGCACGTCTTTGTGTGGGAAGAATCCCATGCCGACACACAGAGAATGTGCAAACTTCACACGGACAATCACCCGAGGCTGGAATCAAACCTGGGTCTCTGATGCTGTGAAGCGGCAGTACTAATCATTCAGCCACCATGCGGCCCCAGTAGGAGACTGAGGATAGCGGCAGAGTGCTGTTTTTTGTGACTGGAGGCCTGTGACCAGCAGTGTTCCACAGGGATCAGTACTGAGTCCACTTTGTTTGTCATTTATATAAACAATTTGGATGACAATGTAGGAGGCATGGTTAGTAAGTTTGCAGACGATACCAACTTTGGTGGTATATGGACAGTGAAGAAGGTTATCTAAGATTACAAAGAGATCTTGATCAATTAGGTCAATGAGCTAAGGAGCAGCAGCTGGATTTTAATGTGGATAAGTGCGAGGTATTGCATTTTGGTAAAATAACGAGAGCAATATACAGTTAATGGTAGGGCCCTGGGTACTGTTGTAGAACAGAGAGATCTAAGGGTTCAAGCATATAATTCTTTGAAATTTGCGTCACAGGTAGACAGGGTGGTCAAGAAGGTGTTTAGCATGCTTGCCTTTGTGCTCAGACCATTGAGTGTAGGCATTGGGACGTGATGTTACGGTTGTACAGGATGTTGGTGAGGCCTTTTCTAGAGTATTGTGCACAGTTCTGGTCACCCTGTTATAGGAAAGAAATTATTAAATTGAAGATGGTTTAGAAAAGAGTTACCAGGATGTTGCTGAGAATGGAGGGTTTGAGTTCTAAAAATAGGCTGGGACTTCTTTCACTGGAGGGTAGGAGGTTGAAGGGTGACCTTACAGAAGTATACAAAATCATGAGGGACGTAGATAAGGTGAATAGCAAGAGTTTTTTCCCTAGGGTGGGGGAGTTCAAAACAAGGGGGCATATTTTTAAGGTGACAGGGGAAAATTTTAAAAAGGTCATGGCGGGCAACATTTATACACCGAGAGTGGTTCGTGTGTAGGAAGAACTGACAAAGGAAGTAGTGGATGCAGGTACAGTCACAACATTTACAATGCATGTGGATAAGTACATTAAAAGTTTGGAGGGATATGGGCCAAATGCAGGCAAGAGGGACTAGTTTAGTTTGGGAACATTGTCAGCGTAAAGTTGTTGGACCGAAGGGTTTGTGTCTACACGGTATAAGCCTATGAGTCTGACTTTGATTAAACTCTCGGCCATTCAAGCAAAATGTTAGAAAGCCCTTCTACATGCAAAGAGTAGTGTAGCTTTATAACTCTCTTCCACAAACACCAGTCAATGCCAATTCAATTGTTAAATCTAAACCTGAAAGAGACATATTTTTATTAAGTAAGACTATCAAGATAAATGGCCCAAGGCAGGAGTTAGGCCACAGATCCACCTTGATCTTATTGAATAATGGAGCAGACTTGAGGGGTTGAATGGCCAAATCCTGCTCCAATGTTCCTATATATAGAGAGTTTGACTGCCAAAATGGTGCAAACAGTGTAAACCACTGCTTTGGCACCAACTAAAGTATTGCATTCAGCTGTGCTCAGCTCACTTTGAAAGTGTTTTATAGACAGATTTATCAGAATGGTTCCAGTAACAAGGAATTTTAGCTTCATATTTGGTTGAAGAAATTGTTCTCCTTGGAGTAAAATGGTTGAGTGAGACCCAACAGAGATGTATAAGATTATGATAAATTTCAATAATTATACAAAGGAAAACTGTTCTCATTTGCCGAAGATGTGAAGAATTTTTTTTTTCAATACTGAGTAGTAATGACCTGGAAATCATTGCCAAAGAGGCTGGTGGAAATAGAAAGAATGATTGACTTCAAAGGGAAATCAGGTGGGTAGTCGAAGGAAATTAACTGCAGGGCCATGATAAAGGAGGTGGGAAGTGGGACTGAGTCAGTGAGTCGTAGAGTTGTACAGCGTGGAAACAGATCCTTCACTCCAACTCGTCCATGATGACCAGGTAGCCTAAATTAATCCAGTCCCATCTGCCAGCATTTGGCCCACATCCCTCAAAACCCTTCCCATTTATATACCCATCCAGGTGCCATTTAAATGTTGTAATTGTACCAGCCTCCACCATTTCCTCTGGCAGCTCATTCATCATTTTACCTACAACTGAGGGTTTAGTCTCTGGATAGATTAAGATGCTGAATGAATTTCAGTGATTCCCAAGATTATTCATTTGTGGAAAGTATTTCGACTCTTAACGAACCAAGTGATGAAAATCTTCATAATCAGCATTTAACATTTTCGATGTTAACAAGTTGATTGCCTAGGATTTTACAGGAGTTCTGCTGATCCCACAAAAGAGTGAAAGAATATCAGCAAAAGTATTCAACTGACCATATCTTTATGTGCTATGCAAAACAAAAACTGTTTTGTGAAGATTGTGCAGTGAAACCTACCTTCAGTCTATCTTTCCCAAGACAGCATGCATTTATTACAGCAACCCTATGTTAGCCACACCAACAAATATTAGTCACACCAACAAATAAACCTTTAATATGCATTAGTGTTGTGAAATTTACTGCAATGTTATAAGTTATACTTAGTCCAATTATTTTTAATTTCACTTCCTATGAACAATTTTTTAAAATAATGTTTGTATCACTACCAAACCAGCTGAGAGAAGAATTTCAGGGCAACACAGCAACAGAGCTACAGGTGAGACCTCAAAATTACAGGTACAATTCAATTACCATTTTAATTGTGTATAGTTATGTACATGAAATGTTCTGCATTACAAAGCTTATGGATGTCATTCTCATTTTTACAGGCCTACTGCTGGTGGTTTGAAAGCAATAGGAAGCTCATTAAAATCCATTAGGTGGCCTTGCCTATGGTCTCCCCACCCTGTTGACACGTCCACCCTCACACCAATTAAGGCCTTTCAGTGGCCAGTTAGTTGCCACTTAAGGGCCATTTCCTGCCCCATCTCCAATTTTGAGATCAGTGGCATGCATTCAAGAATGGGTGACAATTGTGCCAGCTTATCCTATTTGGGCCTCAGTTGAGGAGGGTATCTCTATTATCTATCCTGTTCAAAACTGACTATCCCATTCCATAATCCGGGTTACTCAGGCACTCCCTCCCTGCTTGGTCTTCATAGCATGCTGCCCCAGCCCTTCTCACCCACACCCTAGTTGCGTCCCCCAACTCTCCACTGAAAGGCTTTGCATCTTTGGTCTCTCTGAGTTGGGACTACTGCCTGAGTGAGGTCATAATGCTCAGCTCCAGACAGTTAATACTTCTGAAACATCCCGAATGCACCTCTGATGGTAGGACTGCATTCCCCACAGACTTCTCATGTGGCAGTGAAATTCTGCTCTGTGTTTCTAACTACTAAAAGAAAAAAATGTATTTATATCACATCTTTCATGACCCTTGGGACATCAGAGGAACTTTACTAACAATGAAATATCATGAAATATTTCAAGGATAAACCCACAGCAAAAGTGTTGTCCATTGAAATTTGGTGGTGGAAAACTTTAATAAATTATAACCTGGGACAAAATTAAATCAATTGAACAGTGTACACAAAGAACAAAGAATGGTACAGCACACAAACAGGACTGTTGGCCCACAAAGACTGTGCCAACACATGACACCTTTCTAAATTAAAAACGTTTTGCCTCCACGCAGTCTATATCCCTCTATTCTCTGCTTATTCATGTATCTGTTAAGATGCCTCAAACTTTGCTATTGTATCCATTTTCAACACATTGATTGATTAAGAAGTGCTAATGTTAAAAGCATATTGGGTTTAAGCAACTTAGTTGAGTTGGGTAATGATTTTTTTAAAAAATTAACCTATTTTACTAAACAACGTGTTCAGAGATGTTATAAGACACCTCCGAGCAGGTGAGACTTGACCGTGGGCCTCCCAGTTGAGGGGTAGGGACTCTACCACTGCACAACATGAAGGCCCTCAGAAAGTGTAATGCAGTTAATGAACAAAATTAGAAACAAGCAGTACCATTCACTAGGAATGCATATACATGGGCATTAGGTATGTGCAGAATTAGGCTCAGCTGTAATACATCTAGAATCCATGGTCACTCGTGGTGAATTATTCATTACCGGTTTCAGACATCATTGGCTGCTTGTACCATGTCCCACAGCCTTTGGTAAGACAGGAATAACAGTAGTCTACTTAGTGCATTGACCCTGGTTGTATATCTAGTTAAGTTATAGAATCATTGAACTTACATTATAGAAGGAGGCCATTCAACCCATCATTCCTGTACCAGCTCCTGAAACAGCTACCCAGCTTGTCACATTCTCCAGATCTATTTCTGTAGCCCTGTAAATTGACCTGCACTCTACTCTTTTGGCTATCTGCTCCATAATGACTTGATATGCTTACCTAAAAATAAATCAACTCCGTCTCGAAAGCTCCAATTATCCTGCAGCCACATCTTTTTAGAGGGAGAGAATTCTAGATTTCTACTGCCCTCTGCTAGCATCTTTAATTGAGAAGGAGATAATTCAAGAAAATAAAATTAAATTCCACAGGAAGCAGTAGCAGTGACACTAGGTCCATGATTTTGGAATGAACTTAAATGAACTTTAGCTGATCCAAAACAATTGTTTTCTAGTTACATTTTGAGATTAAGATACCTTAAAGGTTCATTACCATTTCAACCACATCTAAATTCTGTGAAATTTCATCTCAATCTTCCTTTGATATGTTTCCCCCAAGTGGCGAGACCAAATTTCACTGGACATAATGCAAAATTATGCAGGGGACTGTTTCAATTCATTGTCACACAGAAAAATATATTGCATTATTGCATAATACCATTTCCATAATGGTCCACAAATTGTACAGTATTTGGCATAAAAACAATGAAGCAATAATTTTTCCCTGCTGTACTTGCTTAAGTGATAAGAGTGTTAGAATTGAATATTTGGCAACTCTGCATTATCTAAAGTCATGCTGTGGGATGTCAGTAATGGACAACATACCAATAATGACAAATGTCAATGGTCTGATTGACAGGAATGCAAAATTACTCTACAACACTCAGTCAACTATCTGAATTAGAGAGAATTAGAGAGGAAGTAATTACTTCCAAAAATTTTAAAATATTAAGATAACAATTTTGTACTTTTCTACTTTCTGCCATTCACATTAGAAAACCTTAATGGATTGGCACAGGATATATAAAGCACAATCTGTTTAATTCCCTCCAATGTAGCGACAATAATATTAATCATTAACTGTGTGGTATGGTGGCTCAGTAGTGAGCACTGCTGCCTCACAATATTAGGGACTGAAGTTTGATTCCAGTCTTGGGTGACTGTATGGAGCTTGCACCTTCTCCCTGTGTCTTCATGGGTTCCATCTAAGTGCTCCGGTTTCCTTCCACAGTCCAGAGGTGTGCAGGTTAGGTGCTTTGGCCGTGGGAAATGCAGGGTTAGTGTAGGGGGGTGGGTCTTGGTGGGGTGATCTTTAGAGGGTTGGTATGAGCTGAATGGCCTGCTTCCACACTATAAGGATTCTATGATTGACAATTTCAAATAGGCCATCAGCAGCTTCATATTTTTGCTGTTTGTCTGTAATGGTCAGAATGGTCACTGCACTTGTCATAAACTTGATTGCTCAGTTGATGATAAGTGTGTTTTAGAATATGTGCAGAAAGAGAGTCACGTTTATAGCTGTATCACAAAGATTTGTGATAAATAATACATGATGTGACACTTTTGATCACTTTATTATTATTAGAATATTACCTTACTATCTCCCAAATGTAACTGTCCTTCAGATAAAATTTTATATAATGAGAAATTTGGCGCTGATAGCTAAGTTCCAAAATACTGCAGGGCTATTTCCATACAATAAATGTGGAATTATACTTGCTTTAAAAGGGCAAAAATAAATCAGTAAGATATTGTCATATTAGTGGTAAAAGAGATGATAGTGTGACAGACTATTTTCTATTCCCTTCATACAGTATTTTTAACGGATGTTATCAAGCCCATAGAAATTGCAATAAGAATGTCAGCTTTACTACTGAGATAATCGAGAAACTAAACTGGCATGACTAATGATGGGCTTGATTCAGATGAGTTTTTAAGGATTTAATGGAGCTGGATCTGGCATGGGAAACAGCTGATATATAAATCCAGTGTTTGCGCTGGAACATTTTTATTTGTTTACTGCTCAATTTTACCGTGGAAAAGCAAAGATTGCAGACATCTCCCCGAATGGAAACTATCTGAGGAAAACACACGGATTCAATGCCAGCAGCCATTAGGTAATCCTTCAGCGAACCCCTGAAGTCTATTCAAAAGGCCTGGTGCATTCTAATCTCAGCAATACATCCCTTTCATGTGAGAGATTATTGATGCATTCTGTTCCCGCGTGTGCACTTAGTCCACAGCCAGATGTAGGTGAAGAGAATGGTACGCAAAGCCCTTACAAATTAGAATAAAATTATTCAGAAGCAATCTGAATGACATTTCTTTATTTAACTGAAAATGAAGTAAATTTCACTGAGAAAACCATACATAAAGAAAACCTGCAAAACATATGCAAGGGAAAATGAACAATTCAGGTTTGCAGTTGTTTAAGTCAAAATCATCTACCTTTCACTGAATTACGTCTTTATTGTAAAATGATAGATTAGGAATTTAGATTAGAAAATTATGTGCAAGTTTTTAAGAGTTTTGTGCAGACTTTCAAAATGAGGATGGCAAGATGATTCACAATGTATGCGTGTGTTGTTAGTGTACAGTATTACACTTAATGCAGCAATCAATGTTGTAAAAAAAAGGAATCAGAACCAGTTTCCAATGACTGCAATTCATTGTTTCATCTCTGCTCATTGTACTGTTATGTTGAATGCATTTAACTCAACGTAACATTTCTGACATAATAATACAAAGCATCTGAATAGGATGGAATCTGTATTTCTCACCTAAACCACCAAGCAGGGGAATGCTCACAGGAAAGAATACAAAGAATCCTCACAATTTCTCACCCACATAATCACGCCAACTTATTTTTTACTGCACAATGTGCCACGTTTTGGTAAGTAAAAACAGCTTAAACATCCAAAGCCTGTTGGAGAAGTAATGAAGAGAAGTGTGAAGGAGATCAGGTGTGTAAGGGTGAGTGGGTAAGGAGCAGGTTATGCATGAACAGGGTGTCAGATGGGTGGTTGAAACAGTAGAGTTGGTAGGTGGATGGGTGAATTGGTAAGGTGGGAAATAGGTGGAGTAGGCCAGCAGCTTGATGAGGGGTCAAGATGGCAGGTGGCATGAGTAGGTTGGGATAGTGTGAAAATGGGTGAATCTCATACACCTGACTACATCGACTGTTCCATGGAGTGACCTAGTTTTGGATGTGGTGATCATGGAATGGACACCTGTTATCATTGTCTGGTCATGTCTCTATGCCTGGTTTGCTTTGTCCCAGTCTCCTCCCACTTCCTACAAACCAAAGGGGTGGCCATTGTAGAATTCATGGAAGAGTTCCCCTTCTACCACTACACCGGCACTATCCCTCACCCATTTCTCCCGTTCGTTGATGACTGCATCGGAGCTGCCTTTTGCTCCCATGAGGAGCTTGAGCAGTTCATCAACATCACCAACGTCGTCCACCCCACCGTCAAATTCACCTGGACTATTTCCAACACCTCCCCTAACTTCCTGGACATCTCCATCTCCCTCTCCAGGAACTGACTCACCACCGACGTCCATTTCCAACCCAATGACTCCCACAACTACCTCGACAACACCTCCTCCCTCCCACCCTCCTGCAAAAATGTTATCCCATACTCTCAATTCCTCTGCCTCCATCACATCTGCTCCCAGGATGAGACATTCTACTCTAGGATGTCCCAGATATCCTTCTACTTTCCCCTCTGCAAACCAATCCCTGACTCTGCTTTGGCCTCCCAGAAACAGAGGAGACCACATCAGGAGCAATGGATGTAGTTTCCCCTCCTCTGTAATTAATGATGCCCTCAACCACATCTCCATTTTCTGCACTTCTGCCGTCAAACCCCCTCCCCCTACAACAATAAGGATAGAAGTCCCCTTAGTCCTCATGTACCACCCCACTGACCTCCGAATCCAACACATTATCCTCTGACATTTCTGCCACCTACAGTCAGCCTCCACCACAAAAAGATATTTCTTTTCCCACCCCTGTCTATTTTCCGTTGGGACCATTCATCCGTGTAACTCCCTCATCAGCTCTACACTCCCCACCAACTTCTCCACCATACCCAATACCTTTCCCTGCAACTGCAGGAGGTGAAACACCTGCCTCTACATCTCCCCTCTCACCTCCATCCAAAGCCCCAAACAATCCTTCCCAATCCGGCAGAGATTCACCTGCACTTTATCCAACCTGATCTATTGCATCCATTGCTCCTGATGTGGTCTCCTCTGTTTCTGGGAGGCCAAAGCAGTGTCAGGGATCGGTTTGCAGAGCATCTGTGCTCTGCATGCAGTAACCAACCCAATCTACCAGTTGCCATCTATTTTAACTACCCCTCCCACTCTCCTGGTGACATGTCTGTGCTTGGCCTCCTCCGCTGTCAGAATGAGGCCAAATGTAACCTGGAGGAACAATACCTGATATTTTGCTTTGGGACCTTACAGTGCAATGGCCTCAATATTGAGTTCACCAGCTTCAAAATCCCTCCACCCCTAGCTTTATCCTATGTTCAGCCCTGCTCCACCTTGCCTCCCTGACCTGACCTAACTTGTCCAGCATCCTACTCACCTATCTGCTCCATCCTTCCCACTGACCAATCACAATAATCCCCTGCCCTGCGTCCACCTATTACCATCCCACCTACCCTTCCCCAAGTCCCACCCCTCCATCTATTTAATTCTGGCCTCCCCTCCCCTTCCCCAGTCCTGGTGAAGGGTTTTGGCCCGAAATATTGACTTTCCTGCTCCTCAGGTGCTGTCTGACCTGCTGTGCTTTTCCAGCTTCATATCTATTGACTCCTTATTGTAAGTTTGGTTGGTACTCCTTGTTTGGTCTACTCTTACCTCTAATCTAGATGTAGCCATGTTAAAGGAAATAAAGCATTTGTGTTTTTTTTTTGCTAATTCACAAGGCATGGGCATCACTGGCTAAGCCAGCATTTACTGCTTATCCCTTAGTGTTAAGAGTCAACAACGTTGCTGTTTGGCTAGAGTCACAGGTAGGCCAGACCAGGTAAAGGTGGCAGATTTCCTTCCCTAAAGGACATTAATGAACCTAATGATTTTTTCTTGACAATCGACAATAGTTCATGGTCACCATTACACTCTTAAATCCAGGTTTTTCAAAATTAAATTCAAATTCCATTCAAACTCAGATCCTCAGAACATCACCCGGATCTCTGGATGAATAGTGTAGTGATAACAGTATGAGGCAATCACCTTCTCTCGCATATGATCACAGTTTTGGTTAGAACCATTTCTTTCCAGAGTGTTGCCTCTCTCTGTTTTCATCGCCAATTCTTTGTCAGGTTTCATCGTCAGTCACATTCCTGACTGCTTTATATTAACCTCTTATTCTAAATCTTCCTCCATGTGTAACATACAAAAAAATTACTAACCTACTTATATTCCCTACCACCTTTCCCAAAGTCTTATTTCCACATATAAAGTCTCTCCAATGGTTTCATCATAATTTTTTCCTGATATTGTCCTGAGTATTTTTGGACGATGATAATGGTCTATTTTGAGTTTTTGGGTCTGTTGACACTCTTTGAGGAACTTAATGTGGTAACACAGGAGCAGTTCGAAGCCATTCAGTCTCTGAATCTACTCCACCATTCTAGATAATAGCTAATCATCAATGCCTTTTTTCCTGTGCTATCTCTATAAAACTTGATGTCATATGTTAATAGAATAGATTATAAATATAGCCAAGAGTTGCCACACCTTTAGGATACATTAGTGACATCCCACCAGAGTATTCAGTACAAGCCTGTACTCGAGGAGAGATGTAATTATACTGGAGGCAGTTTTGAGGAGGTTCACTAGATTGATTGCAGAGCCGAGGGGTTTGTCTTATGAAGAGAGATGAGCAGTTTAGCCTATTTTCTCTGATTCTAGAAGAATGAGAGGAGATGGTACTGAGGTACATAAAAAGCTAAACAGGATTGAGAAAATATATGTAGAGAGGGTGTTTCCTCTTGTGGGGCAATCTAAAACGAAAGGCCATTGTTTTAGGAAAAGGGGTAGCAGATGTGAAACAGAGATGAAGAGAAATTACTTCTCTCATGAACCTGTGGAATTCACTACCCCAGATTGCGTTCAACGCTGGACATTGAGAATTCCAAGGATTCTTCACTCCCTGAGTAAAGAAATTCCTCCTCATCTCAGTTCTACACAACTTGCCTTTTGTTCTGAGACTGTGTTGCCTGGTTTTAGACTGCACAGCCAGTGGAATCATCATTTCTACATCTATAATGTGTATCCCATTAAGAATTTTGTAAGTTTCTATGAGATCACTTTTCATTCTTCTCGACTGCAGTCGATACAGACCTAGACTCCTCAATTTATCCTCATAGGAAAGTCTCATTATTTCATCTGTGAATGCCCCTCTGGCAAGGAGAACTGAGCTGAAAACATTAGTCCAGGTATGGTCTCACTAGCGTTCTATACATAGAAACAGAGATATTAAGAGTAAAAGCAGGCATTTTGCCTTTTAAGTTTGCTTCTCATTTCAATAAAATCATGGCTGATCTGTTTGAGTTTTGACTTCCAATTCCCCATCTACTCCTGATAAACTTAGATTCCATTTCTTAACAAAAAAATCTCTCCACCTCCAGCTTAAACATTTTTTAATGATCCTGCCCAATCAATTTCTGACGCAAAGATTCCAAAGTTGCAAACCGTCTGAGAGAAAAAAAGAAGTTCTCTTCATCTCTGTCCAAAAAGAGTGATGAAGAACGTTTAAACAGTGACACCTCGTTCTGGTCTCACCCACGAAAGGGAAGATCCTTTCCACATCCAACTTGTCAAGAATGCTTCAGATCTTATATACTTCAATTAAGTCACACCTCATTCTTCTAAACTACTGTAGAAACAAGCTCAGTTTGACTAATGCTTCCTCATAAGAACCCAGTCATTCATTTAAAGCAAGACATTTTTTGCTCCTGTACTTAATACTTTTCAATCAAGGTGAACATACCACTTGCCTCCTGAAGTGCTTGCTGCATCTTTATTTTGTTTTATTTACTCATAGGACCTGAGCATGGCTGGGTTGTCCAGCATTTGTTGCCTGGTGGTGAGCTGCCTTGTTGAACTACTGCAGTCCACATGCTGCAGGTTGATGCACTATGCCATTAGGGAGGGAATTCCAAGGTTTTGATCCAGCTTCAGTGAAAGAACAGGGATATATTTCTAAATCAGGATGGTGAATGTCTTGGAGGGGAACTTGCAGGTGGTGGTTGTTCACACGTATTTGCTGCCCTTATTCTTCTAGATGGAAGTGGTCATGGATTTGGAATATGCTAAGGATTTTTGGTGAATTTCTAAAGGGCATCTTGCATGTGGTACACACGGTTGACACTGAGTGTTGATGGTGGAGGGAGTGGATGCCTGTGGATGTAATGCCAATCAAGCGGGCTGCTTTGTCCTGGATGGTGTCAAGCTTCTTGAGTGTTGTTGGAACTGCACCCATCCAGGCAATTTGGGATTAGTCCTTCTAACCCCTAACACATGCCTTGTGGACAAGGTTTGGGGAATCAGGAGGTGAGTTATATGTCACTTCCTAGCCTCTGACCTGCTCTTGTCACCACTGTGAATCCAGTTGAGTTTCTAGTCAATGGTAACCACCAGGATGTTGATAGTGGGGGATTCAGTGATGGTAACACCATTGAACAGCAAGGAAAGGTAACTATATTGTCACTTATTGGAGCTGTTCATTTTAGCTTTCAGTGACTGTCATTTCGGCCATCAACACTTTCAACTCTTTTACCAATTAAGAAATAATCTGCACCTTTGCTTCGCCCACCATTGTCGATAACCTCACACATATTCACTCTATATTTCATTTGCCATGCTCCTGATCATACCCTCAGCCAGACTAATTTCCCTTGAAGCCTTTTTGCACCCTCCTCACAATTTTCATTCCTACCGATTTTTATATCATCTGGAAACTTCAGAAATATTAGAATTGGCCCCCAAAATCAAATCATGTATATAGATTGTGAACAGTTGAAGACCAAATACTGTTGCTTTTGGTACCCCCGCCAATCTGATAATGACCCATTAATTCCTACTGTCTGTTTTCTGTCTGTTAGTCAATCCTCAATCCAAGACTAGTTACTGAGTGCATCGTATCCTCCCAAACTCAATAGAGATTTATATTTATCATCTCTTGTGTTTTCTAATTGTATCAGAATTCTTCTGTTTATTCTGAAAACACCACATATTTCTATGATGAAATATAATTGAGGTTCTTCCATTCTCTTTTGTAACAAAACCTTCAGATTGTCAGTCTGTTCACACGTACTGCACTTGTACTAAAGTAGATTTGGGATTTTGCTTCATGTCTGTGGTTATACCATTCCAATTGCTTAATTCTTTGGCTGTCTTTATGCAATTTTATATGGTCTTGTTCTTCTGCTGTAATATTAAGTTTGAGTTTCTTAATGAGATGTCGGTTTTTAGGTTTGGGCCCATTAAGAATTCTGCTTGTGAAAAAAGCTATTGTTCAAATGTTTTCTTCTGCAGTTCAGTAAAGCTAATTCTCTGTCTTGATTTTCTGTCATCAACACTTTTTCAGTTTTCACATCTCTCTCTGTTTCACTGTTAGGTCATGGATGATATGGCAAGTGAGTTGAAAATTGTATTTTCTGCGAATGATCTGAAATTCTCATTAACAGGCAGTAAACCATTATCTTCATCTGGAGTACCATGCATTGAACAAATTATTTTCAAAGTATTATCACAGCATTTACTGTTGAGGAATGAAATTTACTAATCTCCACCCATGGGCAGAATAAGCTACAATGATAAGGCAGATTTTCCTTCTGGAATTGAATAAATTGAGAACTAGTCTTTTCCAGGAAGATTGATGATATCAGCAGTTCCATCATTTCCTGACGGTGAATGGCATGAGTATGGTGTGAGCCATCACATCTTCCATGGCTGTAAATTCCAGGCCACCATGCTAATTGTTGTGTTTTTATTCTATACCTTGTGATGCTTAGATGCCTGTCATGGAGCCTTGAAAAACTAACTCTCATAGATCTTGGGATTACTGGTTTATAATTGAGGACTAACACGTTCAGCACAACTGCTAGGAGTTTTTGGTGCTCATAACATTGTCTTGAGATTATAGTCAGACCAGCTATCTTGGCCACATGTTCTGATCTCCATG
Source organism: Rhincodon typus (assembly GCF_021869965.1). Taxonomy (NCBI): domain Eukaryota; kingdom Metazoa; phylum Chordata; class Chondrichthyes; order Orectolobiformes; family Rhincodontidae; genus Rhincodon; species Rhincodon typus. Next base: position 51,375,747 of record NC_063332.1, on the reverse strand, counting down.
TAATCTGTACGTTTTAACTGAGCTGCTCAGATTTCGGCAAGTTATTTCTCTGAAACTGGTTAAGTATTTGCTATAACGAAAGAATATGCCTCTACCTCAGAAATGAGTGTGACTTCTACATTTATAGCTTGATCAAGTGTCATGCTTGATAGAGCGTCAATAGTTTCATTACATATACTCTATTGTCAAGTCATAACATCTTAAGCAAAATTATTGTACTTATGGCAAAATCTTCGTAATTTCTTTTGTAGTTATGTGGGTGACCAAAGGTTTGTGATTAGTCTAGATGATAAATTGTAAACTTATGATATAATCAGAAAATATTTCACTGGCTAATGTTACAGCCATGACGTCTTTCTCAGTTGCTAGTTCAGTGACATTACCGCTATGCCATCAGCTTCCCCATTGCAGAAAAATATTGACCTCTTTACTACATGGCTGGGCAGCTCTATTCGCATGTACTGACATGGCTGAGTCCGCTGGAGGTCTCTTATTGTGATGAGCAGAGAGAAGAACTGTCAATGTGAGGTAGCGAAAAGAAGATGGTGGCACACAGCCTTGTGGAGTGCAGAAGCCAATGGACCTTTTTCCCTGCAATGCTTAACATCCTGCTTTACCCAGGGCACAGTACTGACCTGGGCTTCTTTTTGCTGGATTTATCTGGGGGCTTGGCCTCCTGTGGCAGTCAGCTGGCAAAAAAGACGACCCTCCTCTCCACTAGTCTATTCAGTAGCAATCCCAGATCCCTGACCATGAAGCGGGGTGTGAGGTTTCCTTTCTGTGCCATAACATTGGAGCACCACAGTGTGAGGGCCAGTTCCTGGCTTCCAGCATAGACAAACTGTGCAGCTAGGTTTTAAATATACTGCCGGTGATATGAATGCCAAATGTCTCGGCAGTGGGCAAGAGCTCCTGCCTTACCTGCCACACAATTGCATGAGAAGAGTGTCAACGAGCCTGGTTGCAAAATGAATGGGGTGGAGAGCAGGAATGTGTATGAGAAGAGTTGTTCCAATTCATGGCACACCAGATACCAGGAGTATCTCTCAAGAAAATATTTGAACTACAAATGGGAATATTTCACCCAAACAGCTTTAGTTATTCTCTTGTCTTTGTGGTGGTGATGTATATTTCGCCTTCCGAGTCTGTGCCTCCTAGCCCTTGTAGTTTAATATTGGTTGGCTGAATTCCAATTCTGTTGAGCCATTCCAGATGGTCTGATAAAACAGATGCTGCAGCTCTTATGTCAAGCTTAAATTCTATTTGATACCTTTTTCCTCTAATATCACTACCCAGAAGTTCTTGTCAGTATCCTTAATTTTTCCCTGAAAGTCTACTGATTAGCTTCCTTTTTTTCCAGTTTTGTGGACTCTCATGTTATTAGAAGCCTGTACTTGTTTGCTACAGTTGAAAGTACACCCCAGCTACAAACCATTTAAAGTGACCTATTTTCCCAGAATATCTCCCCTGCTGGACATGTTTCTCAATGATCTCTCATCTCACCACAACGTAAATGCACCAAAATCGTGGAGCTGTGGTTTTCCTCCATTTTGGCAACATTGGTGCACTTGTTTGTGAACTTTCTAAGCAAGGACCAGCCTTTTTAGGGCCTGTGACATAAATGGTCCCTTCCAAAGTCCCAGTTTTTTTCCCACCAACTTACCTCTTGGATTTACCTTCTCTGATCAGAACTCTTTATAAAATCCATGACCCACTCTAGGGTCAGATCTTCTCTCATCTTCACAGATCTGATAGAGCTCTTATCGATTACACCAGTATCAATCTGGTCACAAACTAATTCATGTCTTAAGGCTCTGTAGCCACAGTTGCTCTAGTTTGTAAAGTTTGCTAATGAATACATTGCCTAATTCACCCAGTTCCTCGCTCTTCTGCTTGAAATTCAGTCAGTCAATAATTATTTTCTCTTTGGACTGAAGTAAATGTCAATTGCTTTTAAGATCTTTTCAAATGATGCCGAAATCTCATTGACTGCTTGCCTCACCATCTGCCATTGGTGTTATGGCTTATAAAAATGTAGCGATCAAATGTTTCTCAGCTTTTCTCCTGATTAAGTCTTGTTTTATTTCCCCTACTCTTTGAGATTGGCACTGCATTGTTTTATTTCAATGCTTACAGATCATCATCTGTGGGTTCTTCAAATCCTTGATGTCAGTTGCTTCTAATTGTTGCCTGCTTTGCTGCTACCATGGTCTGGGATTAGAGTGACCGCTGAAGAGACTTCTGTTATCATCGTCGGAAATTTCCTTTATGTCTGGCTTGTTTTGTCTGAGTCCTATTTGAGCTCCTTCTGTTGGTAATCCTTGTGCCCTTAATCTAGCAACAACACAGATGTAGATACAATGAAGTAATTCCAACTCCATTATTCACACTCTATACAGTCATATAGTCTGGTTAGAACCATTTCTCTCTAAGTACAAACTGGTGCTCCTTTCAAGTCTCGTGCTCAGATTGTTCTGCTTGTCTTGCTTAATTTTTGGGATATGGGTGTCATGGGCTGGCCAGCTATTTTTGCCCATCCCTAGTTGCCCTTGAGAAGATCAAAGATTCCCTACAGCGTGACAACAGGCCACTTGGCCCAAAAAATCCACACTGCCTGTCCGAAGAGCATCCCACCCAGACCCGCGCCCCCACCCCCACCCCTGCATTTCCCACGTCTAACCTAGCCTAAACGTCCCTGGGCACTATGGACAGTTTAGCATGGCCAATCCAGCTGCCCTGCACAGCTTTGGACTGTAGGAGGAAACCGGAATATCCGGAGGAAACCCATACAGACATGGGGAGAATGTGCAAACTCCACACAGACAGTCGCCCGAGGCTGGAATCAAGCCCGTGTCCCTGGCGCTGTGAGGCAGCAGTGCAAACCACTGAGCCACCGTGCCGCCAGAAGGTGGTGAGCTGCCTTCTTGAACCGCTGCAGTCCAGCTGCTGTGGGTTGACCCACAATGCCATTAGGGAGGGAATTCCAGGATTTTGTCCCAGCGACAGTGAAGGAATGGCGATATATTTCCAAGTCAGGATGGTGAGTAGCTTGGAGGGAATTTGAAGGTGGTGGTGTTCCCACACGTCTGCTGCCCTTGTCCTTCTAGATGGAAGTGGTTGTGGGTTTGGAAGGTGCTGTCTGAGGATCTTTGGTGAATTTCTGCAGTGCATCCTGTAGATAGTACACACTGCTGCTACTGAGCATCAGTGGTGGAGGGAGTGGATGATTGTGGATGATAGTGCCAATCAAGTGGGTTGCTTTGTCCTGGATGGTGTAAAACTTCTTGAGTGTTGTTGGGGCTGCACTCATCCAGGCAAGTGGGGAGTATTCCATCACACTCCTGACTTGTGCCTTGTGGATGGTGGACAAGCTTTGAGGAGTCAGAATGTGAGTTACTCGCCACAGTATCCCTAGCTTCTGACCTGCTGTTGTAGCCACTGTGTTTATGTGGCGAATCCAGTTGATTTTCTGATCAATGATAACCCCCAGGATGTTGATAGTGGGGATTCAGTAATGGTAACACCATTAAATGTCAAGGGGAGGTGGTTAGATCGTCTCTTTTCTATGGCGTGAATGTCACTTGCCACTTGTCAGCCCAAGCCTGGACATTGTCCAGATCTTGTTGCTTTTGAGCATGGACTGCTTCAGTTTCTGAGGAGTCACGAATAGTTGAACATTGTGCAATCATCTGCGAACATCCCCACTTCTGACTTTATGATGGAGGGAAGGTCATTGATAAAGCAGCTGAGCATGGTTGGCCTAGGACACTACACTGAGAACTCCTGCAGAGATGTCCTGGAACTGAAGTGACCGACCTCCAACAACCACGGCCATCTTCCTGTGTGTCGGGTATGACTCTAACTACCAGAGAGCTCTCCCCCTGATACCCAGTGATTCCAGTTTTGCTAGGGCTCCTTGATGCCACACTCAGTTGAATACAGCCTTGATGTCAAGGGCTGTCACTCTCTCCTCACCTCTGGAATTCAGCTCTTTTGTCCATGTTTGAACCAAGGCTATAATGAGATCAGGAGCTGAGTGGCCCTGGCAGAACACAAACTGGGCGTCACTGAGCAGGTTATTGCTGAGCAGGTGCTGCTTGATAGCACTGTTGATAACACTTTCCATCACTTTACTGATGATTGAGAGTAGACTGATGAGGCAGTAATTGGCTGGGTTGGATTTGTCCTGCTTTTTGTGTACAATACATACTTGTGCAATTTTCCACATTGTTGGGTAGATACCACTGTTGCAACTGTACTAGAACAGCTTGGCTAGGGGAGCAGCAAGTTCTGGAGCATATGTCTTCAGTACTATTGCTGAGAATATTGTCAGGGCCCATAGCCTTTGCAGTATCCAGTGCCTCCAACCGTTTCTTGATATCATGTGGAGTGAATCAAATTGGCTGAAGGCTGGTATCTGTAATGCTAGGGACCACTGGAGGAGGCTGAGATGGATCATCCACTTGGCACTTCTGGCTGAAGATTGCTGCAAATGGTTCAGCCTTATCTTTTGCAGTAATGTGCTGGGCTCTTCCATCATTGAGGATGGGGATCTTTGTGGACCTCCTTCTTCAGTGAGTTGTTTAATTGTCCACCACCATTCACGACTGGATGCGGCAGGACTGCAGAGCTTAGATCTGATCCGCGTTAGCTCTGTCTATCACTTGCTGTTTATGATGTTTTGCGTGCAGGTAGTCCTGTTTGGTGGCTTCACCAGGTTGATAACTCATCTTCAGGTATGCCTGGTGATGCTCCTGGCATGCCCTCCTACACCCTCCATTGAACCAGGGTTGATCCCCTGGATTGACGGTAATGTTTGAGTGGGGGATATGCTGGTCCATGATGTTACAGATTGTGTTGGAGTACAAATCAGTTGCTGTTGATGGCCTACAGTGGCTCATGGATGCCCAGTCCTGAGTTGATAGATCAGTGTGAAGCCTGTCCCATTTAGAACGGTGATAGTGCCACATAACACGATGGAAGTTATACTCAATGTGAAGACTGGACTTTGTCTCCACAAGGACTGTGCGATCTTCGCTCTTACCGATACTGTCAATGACAGATGCATCTGCAGCTGGCAGATTGCTAAGGATGAGGTCAGGTATGTTTTTCACTCACTACCTGCCCCAGACCCAGTTTAGCAGCTATGTCCTGTAGGCCCTGACCAGCTCGATCAGTAGTACTGCTGCCGAGCCACTCTTGGTGGTGGACATTGAAATCCACCACCCTGAGTACATTTTGTGCCCTTGCCATCCTCAGTGCTTCCTCTAAGTGTTGTTCAACATTGAGGAATACTGATTCGTCAGCTGAGGGTGGACGGTATGTGGTAATCAGCAGGAGGTTTCCTTGCCCATGTATAACCTGAAGCCATGAAACTTCATGGGGTCCAGAGTCGATGTTGAGGACTCCTAGAGCAACACCCTCCCAATTGTATACCACTGTGCCGCCCCCTCTGCTGGGTCTGTCCTGCCGGTGAGACAGGACATATCCAGGGATGGTGATGGTGGTGTCTGGGACATTGTCTATAACATATGATTCCATGAGTATGATAATGACAGGCTGTTGCTTGACTAGTCTGTGAGACAGCTCTCCCAATTTTGGCACTAGTCCCCAGATATTAGTGAGGAGGACTTTGCAGGGTCGACAGGGCCATTTCTGTTGCTTGTCTTTTCTGGTGCCTCAGTCGATGCCTGGTGAACTATCCAGTTTCATTTCTTTGAGACTTTGTAGCAATTGGTACAAACATTTCAGAGGGCAATTGAGAGTTAAACACTTTGCTGTGGGCCTGGAATCATGTGTAGGCCAGTTGAAGATGGCAGATTTCCTTCCCGGAAGGACAACAGTGATCTAAATGGGTTTTTCTGACAATCGACAATGGTTTCATGGGCATCAGTAAATTCTTATTTCCAGATTTTTTAATTTGAATTCAAATTCCACCATCTGCCGTCACGGGATTAGAACTTGGGTCCCCAGAACATTATCTGGGTCCCTGGATTAATAATTTTGCAATATGACCACTAGGTCATTGCCTTACATTATCAGTTAAATCATTGTCTGTTTTACATTAACCTCTTATTCCACATGGCTAGTGTATTAAAAACCGAAAGAACTGCGGATGCTGTAAATCAGGAACAAAATCAAAAGTTGCTGGAAAACACAGCAGGTCTGGCAGCATCTGTGAAGAAAATATCAGAGTTAACGTTTTGGGCCTGGTGACCCTTCCTCAGAGCTGATGGTAGCTGGGAAAATGTCAGTTTATATGCAGAAAATAGGGAGGGGGTGGGGTGGGGAGTAAATGATAGGATAGAGCCTGAAGAGAAAGAAGAGCAGTTGGACAGACAGAGGAGTTGATAACGATCTCCTGCACTTCCGCCCTCACCCCCTCTCTTCCCTCCTGCAACAGTGATAGAGTTCCCCTTATCCTTACCTAACACTCCACCAGCATCCACATTCAGAAGATCATCAGATACCATTTCCACCACCTCCAGCGAGATGCTACCACTAGACACATATTCCCCTCCCCACCCTTGACCGACTTCCACAGGGACCGTTCCCTCGGGGACAACCTGGTCGACACTTCCTTCACCCCCAACACCTCCCCACAGCCACACGGCACCTTCCCCTGTAACCGACCAAGGTGCAACACCTGCCAATTTACCTCCTCCCTCCCCAGTATCCAAGGGCCCAAACATACCTTCCGGGTGAAGCTACACTTCACCTGCACTTCCCAGAATTTAGTCTACTGCATTCGCTGTTCACAATGTGGTCTCCTCTACACTGGGGAAACAAAGCGTAGACTGGGTGACCGCTTCTCCGAATATCTACATTCTGCCTGCAAAACAGACCCTGAGCTACCTGTTGCCTGCCACTTTAACGCACCACCCCGTTCCCTGGCCAACATCTCTATCTCTGGCTTGCTGCAGTGTTCCAGCAAAGTTCAATGCAAGCTGCAAGAACAACACCTCATTTTCCACTTGGGGACCCTGCAGCCCTCCGGACTCAATATCGAGTTCAATAATTTTAGGGCCTAAACTCTCCCATGTCCCAGCCCCCTACCCCACACTCCAGGCCTTGTTATCACATAGCCCTCCATTACACACTACCTATTGTTCGTCACTGACAGACCCCATTAACAGCTATTCACCCTCCGAGCCAGATTGTTATCAACTCCTTTGTCTATCCAGATGCTCTTCTCCATCTTCAGGCTCTATCCTATCACTTACTCCCTAGCCCAACCCTCTCCTTATTTTCTGCATATAAACCAACATTTTCCCAGCTACCATCGGTTCTGAGGAAGAGCCACCAGACCCATAATGTTAACTCTGATATTTTCCTCACATTTGCTGCCAGACCTGCTGAGCTTTTGCAGCAACTTTTGCTTTTGTGGCTAGTGTATTCCTTAGGTCAATTGGCTTGTAACAAGCTCAGTTGCTCAATAATTACTTAATAATAAACTGACAGACTGTCAATTTTACCACCATTCACTTATTATATTGTGGTGAACAAGTCAGGGATATCTGGGAAGGCTTTTGGTTAGCCACACAATATCTTTTACATGCACTCTCTCCCAAGGAAGATACATCCATTGGGGTGCTATAAAATCCAGTCTCAGGTTTCTGGGCAGAATTCAAAGCTGTTTCAAGAGTTTATTAAATTGCCTTTATTGCTCAGACCATTGAGTACAGGAGTTAGGACATCCTATGGTGACACTAGTGAAGCCAATTTTGGAGTACTGTATACAGGTCTGGTCACCCTGCGATAGGAAGGATATTAAATTGGAGAGGGTTCGGAAAAGTTTTACTATGATGTTTCTGGCACTGGAGGGTTTGTGTTATAAGGAGAGGCTGGATAGGCTGGGCCTTTTTTCACATAGGAGGTTGAGGGGTGACGTTATCGAGGTTTATAAAATTATGAGATGCATAGATAACTTGAATAGCAAAGACCTTTTCCCTATGGTGGGGGAGTTCAAAACTAGGGGACATATTTTTAAGATGAGATGACACAGAGGGTAGTTTGCATGTGGAATGAACTGTCGGTGGAAATGATAGATGCAGGTATAGTTACAACATTTAAAAGACATTTAGATAAGTACATGAATAGGAAAGGCTTTGAGAGATATGGGCCAATGCACGTAAATGGGACTTGTTTAGTTTGGAAACTTGGTCATTGTGGACGAGTTAGACTGAAGGTTCTGTTTCCATGCTGTATGGCTCTATGAATCCATGAGTTTGCTTACATACACACTCATTCTTCATATATCATTGTATTGAATGAACTGGATTGGTGAGTAAACCTTTCAGTGAGAAAATTTAAAACTCATTTATTGATGAACACAGATTGCTTCATATAAACAGTTTTTGCCCCTTTTCCAGCGTCACCTTCAAGATATAATTGACTGAAATGATTGGACTCACAATTCTATAGTATAAATGTAGGATGAAAGACGCTTCTCATTAAACAATTTTGCGGTCAAACAAAACACAGTGCCTTAAGTGACAGTCTGCTGATACCTGACAGATGGCCTCCCTCATGTCTCCAGTTGTTCCTCTAGAACAATTTGCTAGCTTTCGTTCTTCTTGTTTTTGTAAGCTGATAGTAAGAAAATAAGCCGCCAATCTCAACTCTCTTTAACAGAGGGGAAAATTGAAAACCTTAATGGAATTTACATTGCCTTTCAAAGCAAGAAAAAAATATAGATCCACATGCTTACTGTAAATTTCCAATGTTTTTTCTCAATCCATTCCCTCCATAAGGGAACAAAGCTGAACAAAGAGGCCTTGGAGTGCAGGTTCATATTTCCTCGACAGTGGAGGTGCAGGTAGAAAGGATAGTGAAAAAGGTGTTTGGTATGCTTGCCTTTATTGGTCAGTGCATTGAGTATAGGAGTTGGGATGTCATGTTACGGCTGTACAGGACTTTCTGTGAAGTCACTTTTAGAAAACTGCATTCAATTCTGTTCTCCCTGCTCCAGGAAGAATGTTGTGAAACTTGAAAGGGTTCAGAAAAGATTTACAAGGATGTTGCTAGAGTTAGAAGGTTTGACCTGTAGGGAGAGGCTGAATAGTCTGGGACAATTTTCCCTGGAGTGTCGGAGGCTGAGGGGTGACATTATAGAGGTTTATAAAATCATGAGGGACGTGGATTGAGTAAGTAGACAAGGTCTTTTCCCCGGGATGAGGGAGTCCAAAACTAGAGGGCATAGGTTTAAGGTGAGAGCGGAAAGATTTAAAAGGGACCTAAGGGGCAATTTTTTCATGCAGAGGGTGGTGCATGTAGGGAATAAGCTGCCAGAGGAAATGGCGGAGGCTGGTACAATTACAACATTTAAAAATAAAATCCAGGTGGGTATATTAATAGGAAGGGGATAGAGGGATATGGGCCAAATGCAGGCAAATGGGACTAGTTTTATTTAGGATATCTAGTTGGCATGGACGAGTTGGCCTGAAGGATCTGTTTCCATGCTGTATATCTATGAATCTAGGATGATCTCATGTGCTTGGGCTTGATTCAGTAGATGCCGATCATCCTCTGTTCATAACAAAGTGTTAATTTGAGAGTCAGAGTGAGTAGCTTAGCTGGTTAGTGATTTTATAGCTATGCTCATTCTGTCTTCATCTGCTTGAACTAGGCTCAGCAAGGTAAAACGATGAGTAGGAACCTTGAATATTTTATTCTTCCTTATCCGAGTGGCATGGAAGCTAATTGCAAACTTCAAATTTATTCTTTACATATTATAATATGTAAAGATTTAAACATAGAAACTGTCATTTGGCCCTTTAAGCCTGTTCTGATATTCAATATGATCATGGCTGATTGTCATTTCAATGTCATGTTTCCGCTTTCATCCCATACCCACTGGTGTCTTTAAAATCTAAAAATGTTATATATATATATATATATGTATCTTCCTTGAATATATTCAATGATTTGCCCTACCCAGCCTTCTGTAGTAGGGAATTCCACAGGTTCGCTCTATCTTGTATGCTGAGATTATGTCCCCTGGTTCCAGACTCCCCAACCAGGGAAAACATCCTACTTGCATCTAGACTGTCCAGCCCTGTTTGAATATTTCAGGCAGTCATGAAGACACCTAAACTAAACATTGCACACCTCATCCAATTTAAAAGAGGATCTTCTGCGAGGATTTCCTTGTGTGAAGGCTGTTCAGAAGCCAATGGAGACTTCTGCTGATCCTGGGCTTGAACAAATGAGATGAACAAATAAAAAAAGTACAGCGCAGGAACAGGCTCTTCGACCCTCCAAGACTGTGCTGACCATCATGCCCTAATTAGTCTAAAAACAAACCTGCCATTTTTTGATCCGTATCCCTCTATTCCCTCCCTATTCATGTATCCATCTAGGTGCCTCTTAAATATCTTCAATGTGCCCGCTTCCACCACCTCTTCTGGTAGTGCATTCTAGGTTGCTACCACTCTGTGCGTGAAAAACTTCCCTCGCACATCTCCTTTAAACTTTCCCCCTCTGACCTTGAACCTGTGCCCCCTTGTAATTGAAACTTCAACCCTGGGAAAAAGCCTCTAACTATCCACCTTATCTATGCCTCTCACAATTTTGTATCAGGTCTCCTCTCAACTACCGTCTTTCCAATGAAAACAATCCTAGTCTTTTTAAGATAACAAGGTGTAGATCTGGATGACAGTAGGCCAGGCAGCATCAGAGGAGCAGGAAAGCTGACGTTTCGGGTCTGGACCCTTCTTCAGAAATGGGGGAGGGGAAGGGGGCTCTGAAATAAATAGAGAGAGGA
>NC_063332.1:51309356-51359982 GCF_021869965.1 Rhincodon typus | reverse complement strand
ATGCTGCTTGGCCTGCTGTGTTCATCCAGCCCTGCACCTTGTTGTCTTGTATTAGATTTGAGACTCTTCATATTCCTACCAAACCTCTTTATTTAATTGTTCATCTCTCCACTTTACTCATTGAACCACAGGCCTGCAGCTTAATTAGGTCAAACATTGTTGTGAACTGTATCCCTATTGAAACGAGAGTGGTAGGTCTCATTGCTGAACAACCCTACCCCCAGTAGTCGTCATGCTGTATTGTCTGCCACCCTGGTATTGCTGGTGAGGCCATTCCAGAGGGCATTTAAGAGTTTGCCACATTGATGTGGATCAGGAATCAAATATAGGCCATAACAAGTGAGGATGGCAGATTTTCTGCTCTGAAGGAAGGATATCACTGAACCATATATCTATTTCTATATCTATATCTATATCTATATCTATATCTATATCTATATCTATATCTATATCTCCATCTATATCTACATCTATATCTTTATCTATAGATAGCCAGATAGATAGACAGTTATATAGACAGATAGATAGACAGATAGATATTCCAGACTTTACTGAATTCATATTTCACCCTTTGCCACAATGAGATCAAATCCATATCCCCAGAATATTAGCCTCGGGGGTCCAGGTTACTTGTACTGAGGGAGAATTCAACCCAATATTTAAGCTTATGTCTGAAGAATGTCATTTGAAAGTGCAACTGTCACTTGAAGAAGTGTATGGAAAGTCATCCTTCAATAGAGGAGATGAGGAGGGAAATATCACAGCAGAAAATTTTCATAGAGTCATAGATTCATACTGATGTACAGCACAGAAACAATTTGTCCAATGTGTCCATGAATTCAATCCAAACCTAAATTGATCTCGTCCCATTCGCCAGCATTTGGCCCATACCCCTATAAACCCTTCCAATTCATGTACGCATCCAGATGCCATTTAAATGTTATAATTGTACCAGCCTCCACTGCTTCCTCTGGCAGTTCATTCCATACATGCACCACCCTCTGTGTGAAAAAGTTGCCCTTTCGGTCCCTTTTAAATCTTTCCCCTCTCACCTTAAACTTATGCCTTCCTGTTGTGGACTCCCCCATTCTGGGGAAAAGAACGTGTTTATTCAGCCAATCTATACCCCTCATGATTTTATAAACTTCTTTAAGGTCACCCCTCAGCCTCTGACACTCCAGGGAAAATAGCCCCAGCCTATTCAGCCTCTCCCTATAGCGTAAACCCTCCAACCCTGGCAATATGCTTGTCAATCTTTTCCGAACCCTTTCAAGTTTCACAACAGCCTTCCTGTAGCAGGGAGACCAGAATTGCATGCAGTATTCCAATAGTGACCTAACCAATGCCCTGTACAGCTGTAACATGACCTCTCAACCCCCCTACTCAATGCACTGACCAATAAAGATAAGCATACCAAACATTTTCTTCACTATCCTGTTGTGGAGATGCTGCTGTTGGACTGGGATGAACAAAATCAGAAGTCACACGACACCTGGTCCAACAGGTTTATTTACAATCATAAGCTTTTGGAGCAGAACTTCAAATAATGAAGGAGCAGTGCTCTGAAAGCTTGTGAATTTAAATAAACTTCTTGGACTATAACCTGGTGTCGTGTGACTTCTGAATTTGTTCACAATCCTGTTTACCTGTGACTCCAGTTTCAAGGAACAATTAACTTGCACTCTTTATTTGGCAGCACTCCCCAGGACTTACCATTAAGTGTATAAGTCCTGCCTTGATTTGCCTTTCTAAAATGCAGCACCTTACATTTATCTAAATTAAACTCCATCTGCCACTCCTCAGCCCACCATCCCATCTGATCAAGGTCCCATTGTACTCTGAGATAACCTTCTTGGCTGTCCACTACACCACCAATTTTGCTGTCATCTGCAAACTTACTAACCATACCTTCTATGTTCACATCCAAATCATTTATATAAACGTTAAAAAGCAGTGGACCCAGCACTGATCCTTGCAGTACACCTCTGGTCACAGGCTTCTATCCGAAAAGCAAACGCCCACCATCACCCTCTCTAGAACGTAGAACATAGAACTGTACAGCACAGTATAGGCCCTTCTGTCCACGATGTTGTGCCAAACTTATACCCTAAACCTAAGGTCGATCTAACCTCCACCCCTACATTATACTATCATCAATATGCCTATCTTATAGCTGCTTAAATGCCCCTAATAAGGCCGACTCCACTACCCTCTCCAGCAACACATTCCACGCCCCGACCACTCTCTGAATAAAGAATCTACCTTTGACATCTCCCCTATATCTACCTCCACTCACTTTAAAACTATGCCCCCTCGTAATAGCTACCTCTACCCTAGGGAAAAATTTCTGGCTGTCCACTCTATCTATACCTCTGATCATTTTGTACACCTCTATCAAGTCACCTCTCATCCTTCGTCGTTCTAAAGAGAAAAGCCCTAGCTCTCTCAACCTTTCCTCGTAAGACCTTCCCTCCATTCCAGGCAACATCCTGGTAAATCTCCTCTGCACCTTTTTCAATGCTTCCACAATTTTCCTGTAATGAGGCGACCAGAACTGGACACAATTCTCTCTCCCTTACTTTGAGCCAGTTTTATATCCAAATGGCTAATTCTCTCTGTATTGCATGTGATATAACCTTGTTAACCACTCTACTGTACAGAACCTTGTCAAATGCCTTACTGAAGTCAATGTGGGCAATATTGACCACTCTGCCTTCATCAATCCATTTGGTCACTTCTTCAAAAAAATCAAGTTGGTGAGGCACCATTTCCCAAACACAAAGCTATGTTGGCAATCCTGAATCAGTCCTTGCCTTTCCAAATATATGTAAATCCTATCCATCAGAATCCCCTCCAACAACTTACCCACCACCGATGTCAGGCTCACAGGTCTATAGTTCCCTGGATTTTCCTTACCACTTTGCTTAAATAATGGTACTATGTTAGCCAACCTCCAGTCTTCCAACACCTCCCCTGTGGCTATCGATGATACAAATATCTCAGCAATGGGCCCAGCAATCACTTCCCTAGCTTCCCACAAAGTTCTAGGGTACACATGATCCAGTCCCAGAGATTTATCCATCTTTATACGTTTTAAGTCATCCAGCACCTTGTCCTCTGTAATATGGATGTCTTTCAAGATATTGCCATTTCTTACCCCAAGTTCTCCAGCTTCCATATCCTTCTCCACTGTAAACACTGATGCAAAATGCTCGTTTAGTATCTCCATCATAAAGCCAGAGTGGGGATGTTTGCAGACGATTGCACAATATTCAGCACCATTGGCAACTCCTCAGATACTGAAGCAGTCCATGTCCAAATGTGACAAGATCAGGACAGTATGTAGGCTTGAGCTGACAAGTGGCAAGTAACATTTGCGCCACACAAATGCCAGGCTACGACCATAACCAATAAGAAACAATCTAACCACTGCCCAATGGCATTCAATGGTGTTACCATCACTGAATCCCCCACTATCAACATCCTGGGAGTTATCATTGACCAGACACTCAACTGGACTCCTCACATAAACACAGTGGTTACAAGAACAGGGCAGAGACTAGGAATACTGCAGTGAGTAACTCACCTCCTGACTCCCCAGAACCTGTCCACCATCTACAAAGCACAAATCAGGAGTGTGATGGAATACTCCCCACTTGCCTGGATGAGTGTAGCCCCAAAAACAATGAAGAAGCTTGAAACTATCCACTTGATTGGTACCACATCCACTTGCATCCAGTCCCTTCACCACCGATGCTCAGTCGTAGCAATGCGTATTATCTTTAAGCTGCACTGCAGAAATTCACCAAAGATCCTCAGACAGCAATTTCCAAACTCATGACCACTTCCATCTAGAAGGATAGGGCAGCAGATATATGAGAACACCACCAACTTCAATTTCCCCTCCAAACCACTCACCATCCTGACTTGGAATTATATCACTGTTTCTTAGTTGGGGCAAAATCCTGGAATTCCCTCTCCCTAATAGAATTGTGAGTCAACCCACAGCAGGTGAACTGCAGCGGTTCAAGACTTCTCAAGGCCAACTAGGGACAGGCAATAAATGCTGGCCCAGCTAATGACACCCACATTGCAAAAATGAATTTAAAAAAACTCATCCATTTCCTGCAGTTCCACAAATAGGTGGCCTTGCTGATCTTTATGATGCCCTATTCTCTCCCTAGTTACTCCTTTGTCCTTAATGTATTTGTAGAAACTCTTTGGATTCTTCTTATCCCTATTTGTCAAAGCTAACTCAGGTCTCCTTTTTGCCTTCCTGATTTCCCTCTTAAGCATACTCCTGCTGCCCCATTTACTCCTTTACGGATTTACTTGATCCCTGCTGCCTATACCTGACTTGTGTTTCTTCTTTTTCTTGACCAGACTCTCAATTTCTCTAGTCATCCAGCATTCCCTAAACTTATCAGCCATGCCCTTCACCCTAACAGTCTCTGGGCGCTTATTATCTCATTTTTGAAGGCTTCCTGCTTTCCAGCCATCCCTTTACCTGCGAATATCTGCACCCACCCCGACCCGCCCCCCGCAAACAACCTTTGAAAGTTCTTGCCTAATACTGTCAAAGTTGGCCTTCCTCCAATTTAGAACTTTAACTTTTAGATCAGGTCTATCCTTTCTCATAACAATTTAACACAAATAGATTTATCATCACTTAACCCAAAGTGCACCGCCACTGACACCTCAGTCACTTGCCCTGCCTTATTTCCCAAGAGAAGATTAAGTACTGCTCCTTCTGTAGTTGGCATGTATGCAAACTGGATAAGAAAATTTTCTTGTACACACTTAACAACTTCCTCTCCATTCGATCCCTTAACACTATGACAGTCCCAGTCTATGTTTGGAAGGTTAACATCCCTTGCCATAACCACCATATTATACTTACAGATAACTGAGATCTCCTTATAAATTCGCTCCTCAATTTCATGCTGACTATTGGGGGGTCTATAGTGCATCCCAAAAAGGTGATCATCCCTTTTTTATTTCGTATTTCCACCCAAATAGCTTCACTAATTCAATTGCCTTCCTCCCCTCATTTGTCTCCAATTACCTCTGCTTGCCTAAATACATGGAGGATTTACTGTTTGTCCCTGTCCTGTGCATGCTGTCTCACTCTTTGTACCCCATCAATTCACTGTTTTGTGACAACCCTGCCACAACTCTATACTTGAGCCAATTGGTGGTCACTTTTTCTAGGCTTTTCTACAAAGTTAATGGCACTTGTAAGCACAATATGGCGTCACTTTGCTCTGGATTTCCTTTCAATTAGCTGCAGTAGACATTACCCGTCTTTGACAAGGCACACATGTAGTGATTGCAACAAGGTCAGCCAGGTGAACCTCATAGAATACGAGTTCGCTGATTGGGGCTGTTAATCTGAACCAATTGGGGAGTCTAGGCTGACAGATAAGAACAGGAGCATCAGACATCCTGTTCACTCTGAGAGCTGCCTCTGACGGAGCTGGATCAGTGTCAAGGACTCTCCACATGTAAATAAAAGGTGGCTTGCTGATGGGATACCAGCATATGTGGAGTCATTTCAATCCCCTTTCTGTTTTTTTTAATGGCAATTTGAGCCTAGGAAGCATCCCCCAGTTATTTTCACTAAGTTCTGTCATATTTTTCACCTCAGCATTTCCCACACAGGCCATCTGCTCACTATCCAATATTTTCCCACACATGTTCCATTCCAGCCATCTTGGACTTTGACGAACAATTTCTAAATATTATGGTTTATTATTACATAAACTATATTGTTGCATTGCTTTTCAGACAAGAAGCCAATTTTTCACGTGGTTACAATTAAAACAGCACAGCAATACTACATCAGTTACTTCACAGAGTCAGACTTGCTGCACTGTTTCTAATTAACCCACTTCATCCTGACCCTGGATATTCACCCAGGATGTCACCCATCACAAGTGAGGCCTTATTATCCAGCCACAGGGTCACATGGTTAGACCTTTCAGAGGAAGAGTGGGTCAAGATGCTGCTCACTAACCAGGCAGTTAATAGACCTGTCTGAAAGCTGACAGCTGGGGGTACTACCTCTGGACCAGGAGTCTTACTTTGACAGGGGCATTGGAAATGATCACTGTCTTGAACTGTCTGCCTCAGGCTCCCTCCAGGCTGCTACTGAGGCATCTTCTGTACCTCCCAGAATACGATGCACAGTTGTATTAAATATTTCACCAATGTCTTCTCAAACTAAAGTTATCAACATGTTATGTGTGGGATCTGGCTTCCATCATGTACAAGGCATCACTGAATGCATGCATATAATGATCAAATCACCAGAGGATAAACCATAACTGTTAATGTTCAAAATGTAGCAATTATTTCAACATCTTACAAATGTGTTTATCGTCAATGAATCATGAAATTCTGTGCCAGTTCTACTGACAGCTGTCCCAATAATTTCATCCTCAAACATCCTCCCATTATTTTATACCACTGGAAATGTGCTAATTCCAGTTATGTCAGTGCATTGCTGCTAGGTGACAGTGTTATGGTCCTTCTATACTTGCATAATGACAATCTTCTGAATCACCACAATGCCTGCACACCTCAGGTACAATGACAATCATATACTACCAAGTACGTTACTAAACACACTGTTGGCATCCTGAAGCTAAGGTTCATGAACTTTGATCATTCTAGGGCATCCCTGCAATGTGTCACAGACAAGGTACGTTGTGTCAGATTAATGCATTGTGCAATACAATGTGGGGATTGAAATTGACACTCATTGTGAGGATGCTGGACAAACCAAATATTTGTTAGGATCTGCATTGATAGGTCATAATCGTTTAAAGAACATATACAATGGAATCCCTGTGGTGCCATGGTAGAATCCCTACCTCTGGGTCAGAAAGTATGAGTTCAATCCCACCTATTCCTGAGGTTTGTCGTGACATGTCTGAACAGGTTGATTTTAAAAAAATCTCCAGAATACATGGAAGAAGCAAAGGTGAAGAAATAAGTAGTCGAACTTCAAGATAAATTGAAATATTAAAGAATACTTACTAAATGAACTTCAATAAGACAGACACAACAAATAATGGCTAAGTAGGTACATGAAAATAATGTAATGATTCTAAAAATGTGTTTGTACCTTATCCCCAGTCTAACTTATATGTAACTAGCTCATTCCTTTCAGCCTTTCTGGTTGTTTTGATGAAACTGAATGGCTTGCTAGTCCATTTCAGAGGGCATATCACTGTGGGTCTCAAATCAGTTATAGAACAGATGAAGTAAAACAACAGATATCCTTACAGTATATTAGTGAAATAGGTGGCTTTTTATGACCACCAGCAATGAATTCATGGCCACAACTATTTCCGCAGTTATACATTGAGTCTAAATTCCACCAGCTGCCATGCTGGAATTTGAACCTGCAACAACCTTGAGGGGCTGAATGGCCTACCCCTGTTCTTATATTCCTAACTCTAGAGGATGAGCCTCGGCCTCGGAAAACTCTGGATCGCCGGTGACATTGCAACTATGCTAGCACCTCCTCCATATAAAATTGAGCTTCTTCTTGAAGCACTCTCATTCTGTCTTTCTGACATTATATTAGCTATAAGACATGGGGATGGTGACAGCCTGTGCAATGGCAGCACATGGCACACCTGCCATACTGATGATCCCCTGTGCCTGAGGTTCAGTAATTTTGCTGATCTGTTGGAAGGCAGTGCACTTGAAAGCTACTGTTCACATGCTTCATGAATCTCCCCAAGGTAGATATCTGACTCACTATGGAAGAGTTTTGAGCCGCACCAGATTACTCCACTGTCATACTGGGAGAATGCTGAACTAAGTGTTGGAAGAAGGGTATAGGCCTGAAATGTCAGCTTTCCTGCTCCTCTGATGCTGCTTGGCCTGCTGTGTTCCTCCAGCTCTGCACCTTGTTATCTAAGTGTTGGAGGTGCTGCTTTCTGGATGAAATGTTACACTGAGTCTCTATTTCCCTCTCAGGTGAGGGTAGAAGATTCCATGGAACTAGACTGTGGAAATATTCCTGATGTCCAAGCCAAGATTTATCTCTCAGTTAACATTGCAACAACTACTTACCTGGACATTATCACAACAATGTAGGAATTTACCATGCACAAAGTGAGTGCCATGTTGCTGACATTACAATGTTGTTGAATCTCTTTCTTTCTTCCTACTTTTATTTTATGAACGGCAACTGCATTGTCTCTGAAGGTGGCTGCACTGTCCATGATAACTGTAGATTTTAGATGTCACATTAGCTGGAATCAGATTCATTCATATTTTCAATTACGTTAGTGAAGAATCTTCGTATAATTTCATGCACATCATACATGTGGCGATCAGTTATCATAAATGATGTGTATAGAGTCATAGAGTCCTACAGCACAGAGACAGGCCCTTTGGCCCAAACTGGTCCTTTCCGAGCAAAATGTCCATCCACGCTAACCCCATTTCCCTGCACTTGGCCCATATTCTTCTAAACCTTCCCTTTCTAGGTATTTGTCCAAATGCCTTTTAAATGTTGTTAATGTACCTGCCTCAACCAGTTCTGGTGGCAGCTCTTTCCATATGCGTACCACCCTCTGTGTAAAAAAGTTGCCCCTCAGGTTCCCATGTATTCTTTCCTCTATTACCTTAAACTGATGCCCTCTAGTCCTTGACTCCTCAGCCCTGGGAAAAAGACTGAGTGCATTCACCCTATCCATGCCTCTCGTGATCTTAACACACTTCTATAAGATCCCCCATCAGTCTCCTATGCTCTAAAGAAAAAAGTCCTGGCTTGTCCAACCTCTCCCTGTAACTCAGTCCCTTGAGTCCTGGCAACATCCTTGTAAATTTCTTCTGCACTCTTTCCAGTTTAATAACATCCTTCCTATAGTAAGGTGACCAAAACTGAACACAAAACTCCAAGTGCAGCCAATGTCATGTACAACTGTATCATAACTTCCCAACTTCTATACCCAACACTCTGACTGATGAAGGCCAGTGTGTTAAAAGCTTTCTTCACTGCCCTGTCTACCTGTGACTTCACTCTCAGAGAACTGTGCAACTGAACTCTAAGGTCCCTCTCTTCCACTACACTCCTTAAGCCCCTCCCATTCACCATGAAACTCCGACCTGGATTTTGGCCTACTTCTCCAGCTGATCAAGATCCTGCTGCAATTTCTGATAACCTTCCTCACTGTCCACAATACCACCTATTTTAACGTCATCCGCAAACTTACTAATCATGCCTTGTATATTCTCATCCGAATCATTGATGTAGATAACAAACAGCAATGGGTCCAACACCGACATCTGAGGTACACCACGAGTCACAGGCCTCCAGTCAGACAAGCATCCTTTCAGTATTACTCTCTGCTTCCTACTATCAAGCCAATTGTGTATCCAATTTGCCAGCTCTCCCTGGATTCCATGTGATCTAACATTCCAGAACAGCCTACCGTGTGGAACCTGACCAAAGGCCTTACTGAAATTCATATAAACTACATCTACTGTGCTGCCCTCATCAACCTCCCTGGTCACTTCCTCAAAGAACTCAAAACAATTTGTGAGGCATGATCTCCCACACACAAAGCCATGCTGACTACTCCTAATCAAACCCTGTCTTCCCAAATGCAGGTATGTCTTATCCCTCAGAATCTTCTCAAATAACTTACCGACCACAGATGATAAGCTTACTGGTCTATAATTCCCAGGTTTTTCATTGCAGCCCTTCTTGAATAAGTTCACAACATTCGCTACCTCCAGTTTTCAGGGACCTCACCCATGGCTAATGATGATGCAAATATATCAGCCAGGGCCCCCGCAATTTCTTCCCTAGCCTCTTATAGGATTCTTGGATATATCTGATCGGGACCAGGAGATTCGTACATTCTTATACTTCCAACACATCCTGTACTGTGACATGGACTGTCCCCAAGATATTGCCACTAACTTCCCCAAGTTCCAAAGTCTTCATGTCTTTCTCCACAGTAAACACAGGAGAAGTGTTCTTTGAGGACCTCATCCATCTCTTGCGGTTCCACACAAACATGTCTACTTTGGTCGTTGAGGGATCCTATTGTCTCTCTAGTTATTCTTTTTCCTTTAACATACTTAAAGAATCTCTTTGGATTCACCGCAATCTTTTCAACCAAACTGTTTCATGCCCCCTTTTTGCCCTCCTGATTTCCTTCTTCAGTAAACTCCTGTATCCCCTATATATCTCCAGGGATTCCCTTGATCCCAGCTGCCTGCTCCTGAACCATGCCTCCTTCTTTTTTCTGGTCAAAGTCTTAATATGTCTTGTCATCCAGGGTTCCCTACTCCTGCCAACCTTGCCCTTCACCCTCACAGGAACATAGGGATCTCTGAACTCCAGCAATCACACTTTTAAAGGCCCCCCACTTGCCAGAGGTCTCTTTGCCTGCAAACAAACTACTCCAATCAACCATTGCAAGCTCCTGTCTAATTCCATCAAAATTCACCTTGCCACAATTTAAAACTTGAACCTGTCGACCAGTTTTGTCTTTTTCCATAACTATCTTAAAATCAGAACATAGAACAGTACAGCACAGTACAGGCCCTTCGGCCCCACGATGTTGTGCCGATCTATTATCCTACTCTAAGATCAAACTACCCTGCATACCCTACATTTTACTATCATCCATGTGCCTATGCAAGAGTCACTTAAATGTCCCTAATGTATCTGATTCCATTACCACGCATCCACCACTCTCTGTGTCATAGAATAGTAATAATTAATAGAACTATGATCACGGGTCCTAAAGTGCTCCCCACTGTCACCTCAGTCACCTGCCCTACCCTATTTCCCAAGAGTACGACAAGTTATGCCCCTTCCCGAGTAGGACCCTCTGTATACTGCTTGAGGAAACTTTCCTGAACACATTTAACAAATGCCACCCCATTTAAGACCGAACACTATAGCTGTCCCAGTCTATGTTAGGAAAATTAAATGCCCCCACTATGACAACTGTATTGTTCCTGCAAGTCTCCCCAGTCTCCCTGCATATTTGTTCCTCTAATTCCTATTGACTATTTGGGGGCCTATAGTACAACCCCAATAACATCACCATCTCTTTCTCATGTCTTAGCTCCACCCACTAAACCTCACTGGATGCTCCCTCAGTTATTTTATCTCTGACTATTGCTGTGATACTTCCCTTTATCAAAAATGCAACTCCCCCACCCGTCTTTCCTCCACCTCTATCCCACCTAAAGCACCTGTACCCTGGCACATTAAGGTGCCAGGCCTGTCCCTCCCTTAATCATGTTTCTGTAACAGCTTTAATATCCCACGGCTATAATATCCCATGTACCTATCCATGCCCAAAGCTCATCGGCCTTACCTGTCAGCCCTCTTGCATTGAAATAGATGCAATTTAATCCAACAGGCATTCCTCACTCTCTGTCCTGTTCCAACCTGACCTGTCTCTTCAACTTGCTATTTCTGATTAATGTATCTCATTCCAACCTTGCACTTGCCTCCCTGCTGTTTAGGATCCCACACCCCTGCCAATCTAGTTTAAAACCTCCCTTGCAGCACGAGCAAATTGCCCTGCCAGGATATTGGTCCCCCTCCATTGCAGGTGATGTATGGCATGGAAACAAACCGTTTGGTCCCATCTGCCAGCATTTGGCCAATATTCTTCTAAACCCTTCCTGTTCATATACCCATTCAGCTGACTTTTAAATGTTGTAATTGTACCAGCCTCCACCACTTCCTCTGGCAGCTCATTCTATACACGCACCACTCTCTCCATGAAAAAGTTGCCCCTTCGGTCCTTTTCAAATCTTTCCCCTCCCAACTTAAACCTATGCCTTCTAGTTTTGGACTCCCCTCCCTGGGGAAAAGACCTTGTCTATTCACCTTATCCATGACCTTCGTGATTATATAAACGTCTATAACGTCACACTTCAGCCTCCGACGCTCCAGGGAAAATAGCCCCAGCCTATTCAGCATCTCCCTACAGCTCAAACCCCCCAACCCTGGCAACATCCTTGTAAATTTTTTCTGAACCCTGTCAAGTTTCCCAGCATCTTTCCTCTCGCATGGAGACAAGAACTGAACACAGTATTCCGAAAGTAACCTCACCGCATGATGCACATATCAGGTTCCTTAGACAAGTTTGGGGCAACTGTGCCTTTGAGTAAGCTGACTCTGTTGTCACAAACCACACTCTCGAATCTTGTGCAATAGTGCTTGATGTGTCACCATGTTCACTCATGTTCCATTCCTTCTGGACCATTTAGATCGCTAATCTATGTGCTGATGCTGTTTTAAGGGAGATTTGAGGATATAACTGACACCACACTGACCCCAGCCACCTCAACCCCATTCCCCCCTCAACCACCCTGCTGAAATTTGATTTGTAGGTACAGGCCATATTGAAACTTACTTTGTAATTGACTTTCGAATTTTTTTTCACCAATTTTGCAAATTGTTACATTCTGTACTGAAATATGCAGGAATTGAAACAGTTCAGTAAGAGTGAGACCTATCTCCTGACTTGTCTGTATCTTTAGTACCAACACTTTAATTTTACCCGAGGACGCAAGCTTTTATTCTGCTTTTCATCAGTAAAATTAGAACCAACTGCAATTAGTTCTCAACATATCATCAGTAAGCCTCGCCCATTTTCTACTTCACTTGCATTTGAATAGATACAAGAACTCGTGGGGAGATCACATTCTGCTGACTTGAGGGTGACTCAACAGAATACAATCTCCCAGGGTTCGTACTTAATCTCTGGCAGGCTTCTATTCAGGGTCTGAGGGATATTAAATTACTGTGTGACACATATGCTGAGTATTTGTTTTATTCCAAATAAATTGTTTGGATAGCTTCGTCAGCTGTTAGCACCAGCATGATATGAATCACCTGTTTTGCAATCCCAGCTAAGTCCAAGGTCAAAAGGTGGATATTTGCACTCTGAGCTACATACCCTAAATAACCAATTTCTTATCCCTGAGCGGTTACTACAATTCAACTGGGCTGTTGCTAAAAGGAATCAGAGGTATAAAATGTCCTTTAAGTACAAGAAATTAAGTCCTTTTCCAACATTGCAAATTCTCTCAAAAAGCAAACATTAATACAATTAACAGTCTTCAGCAGTAGCTATTTTAATCAACCAGCTCAGCTGCATTGTAGAACAGTTCTGGAGCAGGTGGGACTTGAACCTGGACCTGCTGGCTCAGAGTTAGGGGCACTACTATTGCACCACAAATGTCTTTCCAGCAATGGGTTTAATTGAAATAAAATTCCCAAGAGCATAGCGGATAGAGGGATTGTTCAGAACAGCATCAGAGGGGACGGTGAGCTATGCGATGAGGGCCAACAGTGGTCTCTGTAGGGAGTACATACAGGAGCAAGTGCGGAACCATTAAGATGAAACATCAGAGTTTAAGTGGTAGGAAGGACAGTTGTAGGTAAACTATGGTGGGAATGGGCAGTCTGGGTTGTGCAAAGTACAAGGGGACATGGATGCTCTGGGAAGAATTGGTGACCAGGCAGTGCCCAGTCCTACCAATACTTGCTGTTCTCGAGACATGAAGAACTATGAGAAAATGTCTGGGACAAAGCTAAGGGTGGGTGGAGTTAGTGACAGTTTGATAGGTGAAAACACAGAGTCCATGTTTTCTGGACAATAGGACATTGAAGGAACCAATACATGAAGCAGCTATTTGCAAACCCCAGCTGTATTTAATTTGCAATCATTTTATCATCAATTTCTTAAGCATACAGGGTTAGTGTGCTCAGGGGTCAGATCCTGATCAAAGTCATTTTGCATCATGTGGGTCTGGCAGCATCTATGAACAGAAATCAGAGTTGACGTTTCGGGCCAAGTAACTGGACTCTGATTTCTCTCCACTGTTACTGCCAGACCTGCTGAGCTTTTCCAGCAATTTCTGCTTTTGTTTCTGATTTACAGCATCTGCAGTTCTTTTGATTTTTATTTTGCATCATGTCATCGGTGCTTGCAAATTGAACATTGGCATCTCAATGATGGTGTAGTTAGCAGCAATGACATAAAAAGAAGTGAATGCCGGTCAAAGGGGAATCAAGGGAGCTGTGAGAGGCGTGTATCATTGCTTCATCATTGTGCATGTAATTTTCACACATGCACTGAGAAGTTGAATGAGTGACAGCAGGCACTTCCATTTTTATGTAATGCGTTAGTTACTGCCCATGTGGCACCTTCACCAATATATTTCCTATTCAAATGATAGTGAATTGCTCAAATTGCTGTCTTTTCCTCAAAAAAGACATCTTGTCAAAACGATTTGCCTGCAGTCATAAGGACAATTCTCAAGAATGCTAATTTAAGGGAAAAACAGATTTATACTTCATGAGAACAGAATGATGATTGGATAGCAAGCATACTCTGATAGGCAGATGTGTTGCTATGAAGAATGCAACAAATAATAATTGATGACAATTAACTGCCAAGCTTTGTTTTAATTTTAAAATAGGCAGGTTGCCTCTGATTTGTCAGAGCAATGCCCTGTAAAATGAACCAGTCAATGCCTGTCACCTACTCTGTTGAGCTGAAACAGGCACAGTAGGTGCACATGTTCTTTCCTTCTATAAAGATGAGGGTCCTGTGCATTAATGTATGTACCTTCCAATATATGCAAATGTACCACCTGTGAGCCCTGCTGGCAATCCTAAATTAAAAGAAAAATAGCATGGATTCTGTAAATCTGCGATGTAAACAGAAAATGTTGGAGAAACTTAGCAGGCCTGGTGTCATCTGGGAAGAGAGGAACAGACTTCATGTTTTGAGTCCAGTATATTCCAAAGAAACAAAAACAGAAGTTACTGGAAAAGCTCAGCAGGTCTGGCAACGTCTGTGAAGAAAAAATTAGAGTTAATGCTTCGGGTCCGGTGACCCTTCCTCAGAACTGATGGTAACTAGGAAAACGTCTGTTTATATGCAGAAAAAGGAGAGGGGATGTGGTATGGAGTAAATGATAGGATAGAGCCCAAAGAGAGAGAAGAGCAGTTGGATAGGCAAAGGAGTGGAAATCGTTGTTAATGGGGACTGTTAGTGACTTTTTCTTTTTTTTCACAGATGCTGTCAGACCTGCTGAGCTTTTCCAGCAACATTTGTTTTTGTTCCTGATTTACAGCATCAGCAGTTCTTACGGTTTTTATATTTCAAAGAAAGGTGTTTGGAGTTCCAAAGAAAAGTCATACTGTATTCAAAATTTTAGATTCCTAAATTGCATGTCAATATAACACTTTACACACTTAGGATTATGCAGAAAATGCTGTCCAGCTGGAGAATTACGTTAAATGGTCGAGCAGTATATAATGAGATTTGCAAGTGCAGGCTGGTTGGCTCCAGTCAGAAATATTCTCCCTGGAATTTAAAATAGCATTTGTTCCAGGGGAACAGATATTCAGATGCTGAAGACTTAAACTATAGATCTTAAAAAGGCTGAAAGATATTTCACAAATTAAAACCAGGCTTACTCCCCTTTAAATATGATACCAGGTCCTGAATAGCCTTTAGGTGATATGGGTGTCCTGATATCACAGCAGCTTAACCACATCTCTCCACTTTCCCATATGTCACCACTTGAGCTGGTTGCAAATCCATATCCTTACTCTTAAACTTACCACCATTTAATGTAACAAAGGCAGTATATTAATCATGAGTGACTTTAGTCTTTATATACATTGGGATAGTCCAATATATATTAATTACTCAAATAACGAAGATGAACTAGTTATCATCATGTTTGCAAATGACACAAAAACATATGGGAAGGCAAGTAATGAGGATGACAGAGTCTGTGGAGGGAAATGGACAGATTACACAAATGCACAAAAAATTTGGCAGACGGAATATAATGTGAGAAATTTGAGATTACGCACTTTGGTAGGTAGAACAGAGGAGCTGACTATCATTTAAATGGAGAAAGACTGAAGAAAGCTACAGAAGATTTTTTTGGAGTCCTCATCCATGAAGCACAAAAAACTAGCATTCATTGTGTAATGGAGAAGGCAAATGGAAATTTATCCTTGCCTCCACCGATTTCTGCTATCACTGATATTTCATCAGCATCCTCCTATAGCTTGTAATTGTTGAGCATTTTGTTAAGAGGCCTTTTCTGTTGGGGATATGTAAATAAAGCTAGTCCAGCAATGGCTGCTTGCAGCCAAGCATATGTTAGTGTAATTGTCATTACCAACTCTCCATGGATTTGAGCTATGTTGATGTAGAGTCACAAATCTCTCTTGTGGATCTTTGTGTGACTGAACAAACCATTTTTTGATCAACAGACCTTTGGACACATGGGATAGGATGTCTCAGGAGACATTGGGGTCTGGAGTATAGGATTTGCCTCCTTTTGACTGTTCCTCTGATGCTTCATTGTCAAGGCATTAGGACTCAAAGTCTGATACAATTCGATGGACAAGTTGTTGTCAATGTGAATGATTGGCAGTGAATTCCTCCCTGTCATTGGTGTAAATGCTATTATAGTTCAAAGAGACCTTTAGAGTGTCTTTGTGGTAGTTTCTTTGTCCTCTCGTGGATGTCAGGACCTGGTGGTGTAGATGGTTTACATCTATCTAGATACATGGCCTGGTCTATCATAGTTAGTTTTGCCTGAATGCTTTAAAAGCTGCCTTCATGGAGAACACTTGCATTTGTGCAATAATCTTCGTATTGAATCCAGAGATTGCAATGCAGATATTCCTTGTGGAACTTATATGGTGATCTTGCTGATTCACAGTGCAATCTCACTTCAGTACAGGAGTATGATAATGACAGCTGCTCTGTACTTCAGGACTTTTGTTGACATGAAGGTCAAAATCATACTAAGTGTAATACACAATAGAAAGACAAACATGAGTCTGG
Source organism: Rhincodon typus (assembly GCF_021869965.1). Classification (NCBI taxonomy): domain Eukaryota; kingdom Metazoa; phylum Chordata; class Chondrichthyes; order Orectolobiformes; family Rhincodontidae; genus Rhincodon; species Rhincodon typus. Next base: position 51,343,096 of record NC_063332.1, on the reverse strand, counting down.
GATGAATTTTATTTTGTTTCAGAACTTAAGGACTGAAGAATAATGTGACGTAACTTTAAACTCCTAAAGTTAATTTTGAGGAACATTAAAGGCATATTTGGAGGCAATGGGGGATTTTAACCCTAATAATGAGGACTGATCTAATTACAGTTGAAGATTTCACATTTGACTGAAGCAAAAGAAATAACATAAGAGGATAAAGCAAGTGTTTCCTTCACTATGAAAGGAGCAAATGCTTTTGATGTGATTTTAAACCAACGTTGTCCGAGAAACCCCCAGTTTGATGGATTAAGCTGAAGTTAATGAAATTCCTGACCCATATTGTGGCATGACTAAGAATGAGATTGCGCTGAGATTTAATGTTTCATCAAAGGAAGTAGTTGCCAAGTGAAACTATTGCAGATTATATTCTCAAATTAAAGAAACTGTCCCATCACAGCAGATCTGGCATGTACTTAATGATTCTCTTTAGAGGTATATTTGAACTCTAAAGGACAATTAAGTCCAGGCCAAGCTTTTGAGTGAAGACATCAACCTGGCATGGACAGAGGCCTTTGTCTTCATAGCCATGGAAGTGGCAGAAAAAGAAATATGCAAAAGATTTTTTTTATCTGAGCTAGCAGGGAAGGTGCTCCAGATTTTGATGAGATCCGATCCATAGCAGACAAGTTCACAGGCTTAAAGTCAGAAATTTGGAAACTGTCATTGTCTTTATTGAAACAAATTACTTGAATGCCCCCATTCCCCGTCAAAGTGTTCAACCTGTCGTGAAGTCACTCATATCCTGAGGGCAAACAGGAGCTTAAGAAACTGTAATGTTCCAAATCATGGCAAAGAACACACAGAATATGAGTATGAAAGTGTTCAAGAGTTCAATTACAGCATTTAAAAGACATTTGGACAGGTACATGGATAAGATATGAGCCAAATGCAGGCAAATGAGACTAGTTCAGTTTAGGAAACCTGGTGGTTGGATGAGTTGGTCCATTGTGTCTGTTTCCACGCTGTATGACTCTATGACTCTGTGACTCTAATTCTAATATCCACTATCTGCATGGAAATTGGGTATTCATTTATTTTCATGATTGATACAGCATCAGTAGTGTCTGATATCTTGGAAGGAGGAGTCATATTCCTTCACATAAAATTCTTTTGAACCTTCAGCTATTCCAATAAATCTATTCCAGTGTTCAGTGAAGATAGTGATGGAGTATAAAGATGCATCCTACAACATGGAATTAGTTGTGGAAGATGGATAAAACCTGTGCAGATTAGATAAAGGAAATTAGGAATAGAATGACCTAGTTATTGATGACAATAGGAGAGCAGCACAAGACCATGGAGCTTTCTTGGTTTGCTGCTCATTGGTGATCCTCATCACCATATGTACAGTTTTGTTCTTCCTCAGCCAGCTGCACTATCTTCTTTTCCAATGAAATGGCACCCTGATGTCCAGGAGCACCACTGCCCAGCACCCCACTCCCATTTCCAGACCCACTCCTCACTTAAAACTCCCAACCAGTCTCCAGCCTGTAATGAGGCAGAGTCTGAGTATGATGGAAGTGAATGGACCAGCAGTTAGTAGTCATGCATGAGCAGAAGTGGCGGCGAGGTTTCCCTAGTGAGTGAGTAGGAAGTGCAGACAGCACGAAGAGTTAGTACTTTTGGAGGATAAGATGAGTGAGAGCTGTGACATGACACATGCAGTACTGAGTATTGTAGTCCATTAGCCTGGGTGAGAGGGATGTACAGTGGCAGAGCTAGAGTGAGTGGTGGTTCTGCAAGTGTGAAGTTCTAAAGAGAAGATGGTGGCACCTATCCATGCAGAGCACAGAATATATCGATCTTCTTCCTGCCCTGCTGAGTATCTTTTGATGTGGGACAACGCACTGAGCTGGTCTGCAATTTCTGTCCTCTGGTGGATCAGCAATGAAGAGAACTGACTTCCTCTCCATCACTCCATCCACCGACATCTTCAGATCTCCTCAGAAGGGAGATTCAGCTTGGCTTTCTTTGGTACTATGAGCTGAGATTTCAGAGGTGAGTGTTACAGTATGAGCGGTGGTTCCTGGCTTACAGCATTGGAAGTGGGGCACAACCATGACACGAGAGACATAGACATTGGAAAATCTGGGCTGTGGCATGCATTTTCTTCCTCACTCACCATGAGATGCACTGAAGAATGTGCTCAAAATTTTGGTTTCATAATGAATGAGAGGAAAAGTGGAGGACCGTGTGAGGAACTTTACCCCAGGTCATAGCAGAGTAGATGCCATTAAACTCATTTACCGCCATACATGGCTGCAAATAGGAAAATCCAGCACTGCGTCGTTACTAAGCATTCTAGCCTTGTCCCGTGCCTATTGGTCCCTAAAAAGCTTCAGTTCACTTCTTACTTCCTGCTTTCTACTTACAATCAGGCAGAAGTTTTGGGATTCCTCTCTTCCTATTCATATGTTAAGGGTCAAGCATTGAGGATTGAGGAGAAATTTCATTTAAAAGCTTGTTAATCTTTTGAATTATCTTTTCAGAAGGCTGTGAATGCTTATTTGTTGAGCGAATCTGAGGCTGAGATGAATTTTAACTTCTCAGGATGATTGGTGTCCATGGAATTGTACAACTGCATAAGTGCAGAGAGAAGGAAATTGAAAAGAGAAAGTCAATAAGCAAGAAAGATAAGATAAACAATGGAAACATAAATATAGAGCATTTAATTCATTCTCTCTCACCCACCCTGAGAGATACAGTTGCCTGTGATATTCCAGAAATAACTGTTCCTTTGCACAATTTTACAGACAATCAATTGTTCTTGGAAAACATATCAAATTTTAAATGAATGTTTCAGCAGAGTAAATCAGCCAGATATGCTACCACTCAATGACCCATGCATAAGCATGTATGTCTTGCATGCCTAAAGATTTGTTTCTATTCAGTGAAAAATCAATAGCATTTCTATTAGAGAACTTTGATCAAGTTGAATGGCATGGTGGCTCATTGGTTAGCACTGCTGCCTCACAGCACCAGGGACCTTGGTTCAACTCCAGCCCTTGGATGACTGTCTGTGAAGAGTTTACACATTCTTCTTGTGTCTGTGTGGGTTTCCTTTCACAGTCCAAAGATGTGCCAGTTTGGTGGATTGGCCATCATAAATTGCCCCATATATGTTCAGGGATGTGCAAGTTGGATGGCTTAGCTCTGCTAAGTATGGGGATAGGGTTAGATGCTTTTCTGAGGGTCTGTGCAGACCTGATGGGCTGATTGGCCTCTCCCTGCACAGTTGGGATTCTATGAAATGAACAAAGTTCTCTGAAAGCTGTCCTGGGCACACATTATATTTCAGTCAACAATTGCAGTGAAATCGAAGTATGACATTTATATAAAAACTTTTGCCCACTTCAACAACTAGCATACAAAACTAACTTCACAATGAAACAGGGGTAATACTGACAACTACTACCAATATTCACTAAAAATCGCATGACTCATGAAAAGTTCTGGTACAGACCTGAAAAAATTTAGCTCTATTGCTATGAAAACAGTTTGAAAGGGCCTCTGCATTTCAACAAAATAATTGGATACTGCAAAATAAAGAAAAGGGTATGTTGAACATCACTCTCCTGTCTTATCAAAAGTTGAAAAAAGACACAAAGAGCTGGAAATCTGAAACAAGAACCGAAATTGCTGGAGAAACTCGGCAGGTCAGACAGCATCTGGGTAGAGAAAGCAGAGTTAATGTTTCAGACCTAGTGACCCCTCTTCAGACCAACAGCTTCTGTTTTTATCAAAAATTGATTTGGATTAGAGTCATGTAAAATGCATGTTTGTCAAAGTAAGAGACTGACTTTGAAGATTTGCCGTAAAAGCCACTCCAACAATACAAAAAGATCTTCCCCAAACTAATGACCCCACAACGTACAAACAAATGAAAAATGATGGCCAGGAAAAAACCTATTGGTCAATCCAGCTTGTTCCACACAGATGTAATATCTTGCAGATCATTCTCCAAATTTCTGCATCTAGAACATGAATCTAGAAAGCAGCGATTCATTCAACCCTCCACCTTTGGTGTCTCTGATGTTGTTCCCCCATTGGTTAATTAGTCATTTGTCACATTCCTAATTATTTCCTCAAACATCAAGCTAATAGGCCAATATTCAGCTAATCCTTCTCACCTTTGTTTCAAATATTGCAATTATGATGCCACCATTCAATCAAAGGGAACAGTTCCTGACTGCAGCAAGCAAGAAGCTCACACAGCACCTGACCTATTTCCACAAAAACCCACAGAGCAATATCATCTGTACCTCAAATGAGGCTCCTAATTCGAAACTATATGGTAATCTGTTTTAATATTAACATTGCTATTGCTAACAACATCATCAACAATATCCGTGATAAAGCAAAAGATAGTGGATGCTGAAATTAAAAACAGAAAATGCTGAAAATACCTAGCAAGTTTGGAGATATCTGTGGAGAGCAAAACAGAGTTAATAGGAAGAGTTTAACCAAGCCTGTGGAGATGGCTATGGAGGAGGAGTTGTGGGAACACGGACATTTAGAATAGAATAGAATATCCTTTAATTGCATTTGGGATATCATGCATTGAATTGGTTCTCCACAAGTTCCGCCATCATTAAATCTCTTGCCTGTCTGGCAGCAGGGATTTCCAATTGAGACACTTAAAACGATGATTACCTTTTTTTCTCAAACACAGCTTAAATCTTGCAAATGGTTCACATCTCATTCCCCAACCATATCTCATTCGCTTGCTGTGTTCTTCAGCAGACGAGAGGAAGCTATCTCACTGCAGAAGGTCAAAGTCACAAACTCTAAAGGCTCTGGATGAGTACAGAGGCTGGAGCTGGCCCATATAGTCTTCCCAGTCAGTTCGAAAATAGAGGAGATGGATGTCTCCAATGAGTAGATGCAGTAAAACACGACCTGTTCCACCAAATTGGTGGCTGCAGTTCCACCCAGCTCCTCCATTCATCTGGCCCTCAGCAGTGCTCCCATTAGTCCTGTGTCTCATGCACTTGTATGGGAAAGTGTCAAGGGAAGGCAAAGGTGGTGATTTGGTAAAAGGACATCAAGATTCCTCTGAAAACTAACATTTCTGAATCATTTGCCATTAAAGAATATCCTGCTTTTCTATTACAAAGGACGTAGCTTCACATTTCTTCACATTTTTTTTTACTGACAAGTTACTGTCTCCTCCTTTGACATGACAGCTATGGCTCTGGTGGAACATCCTCACCGCAGTTTGAGGATCAAAACATTAGGTCCCACTCCAGAATATTATATCTGTAAATCTAGGCTAAAACTCCAGTCAGATGTGCTTGTCTGTCGGATGAGAAATTAAACCAAAGACCCTGTCTGTTCATGCAGGTGGGTATGAAAGGTCCCACTTTCTAACAATGGAGCTATTTCTCAATTTTGATTGTTGAAATAGATGTTCTGATCATTTCTTTTGCTGTTTGTTGGATGTGGTGATGTCTTTCTTGTAAAAAATGGTAATTATAATTTTCAGAGAATTGTCAAACATGAGTTCAGTTTTTATAAATCCACATAGACTACCCAATCCAATCCTGGTTTTTAAATTACCCTGTCATTATTACCACAATAATAGTTTTTGGGATGGATTTTAAGTACTCCATGCTGGCCATGTTTATGCCCAGCCCTGAGCTAACACTCAAAATCCATTTGGTTGGTGGGTGAAATGGAGGTTCTCCGGCTGTATTTAAATAATTAATTCAGGTCTGTTAGGCTTGTTCCATTTAGTGTGGCCAGGCAAGCCCAAATAGATAGTACATTTCTGGGGCTGAGTGTGGGATGAAAGGAGGGCACCTCATTTGATGGGCAGTCTGTGCGCATCATGGCACAACTCCCCCTCCATGAAGCTTACCCCACCTCCTTCTGGATCACCCCCCTCCTCCAACCCAATGTGCCCCACACTCTTAACCACCACATTGCATTGTTTTGCATCCCTCCCTATCTGACCTTGCTGCAGCAGCCATTGTTCTCTTTTGTGCTCCTTCTTGCAATCCTGACAGCGCTCAGTCCTGTGCTCTGGTACTGCTGGGATTACTAGAGCTGCCAGCTAATTGGATTGGCTGGCACTTCGTGAGGGTGGGACTTCTCCCACTGAGGGATGCAGGTCCTACTCTTAGCCAATGTATTCCACTCTCAGGAAGCAGGAGCAGCCTCCTTTCTGGACTGTGGTCTGATGTCTGACTCGCCTTCTGTTGGGCGAGTAGAGTGCCACCTGTAAAATGTAGTCCGATAACATATCCCCTGCCAATGATGTCTGGTCAATCTATTTTCTTTCTGCCTCCTTTCTTTAATAATTGGGTTATTTTGCATTACACAAGGAATCTAGGAAATTCGGGAAGACTGCCAAAAAAAAACCAAGTCAAAGCTTTTCATTTTGTATTCATCACGACTGAAACACAACAACACCAACTTAGATTGTTTGGACTATGGTTGGCATTGAGATGCAGCAGGAATTGCTAATTATCTTAGTTAACTGATTAAATTCAAAGCAGACACATTGACTCTGTTTGGAATCCCTGGGATTGAAAATTTTGACTAGTCATTCAAAAACTACTCCAAAAAACATAATTTGATTAAATGTTCAAGAAACTGACAAAGTAAACAATTTCTCAGTTGCCTAGACAATCATGTTAGCAATTCCTCCTGAGCTAAAACCATCAGCTAGATTTGGATTTTAGCCAAGCATGTATAACAGGATGTTGTTGAATGACTGCATCAATATCCCCTAATGAGTTGAGTTCATTAGTAGGGTTTGGAGCTCAGCCCAGTATTCATAATGAGGTTCCATTATCCAGCTGTATAAACAGAACCTCCAGAACTGAATATAGAAAAGCCTTTGAAGTCATTGAAAGAGTTTCACCATCTGTTTAAGCTCAAAACATAATGGAAAAATGCCAGAGCTATGATTCACATGAAACATTGAAATCTGAATGTAAGAACATATGAAAAGGAGTGGGGCATTCAACCCACAGAGACTGCCCCGCAATTCTAGGTCATTGCCCATTATTTCCCTAATGCCACTTGCCTATACCATCTCCATATCTCTTAATGTCATCATTATATATTTACATTGATTTCAGTCATGAACCTGCTCAATTATTGAGCTTCTAGAGCCATCTGGGGTAGAGAACTCCAAAGATTAACAAACCTCAGTGTAAATAAATGCCTCCTCATCTATATCTAAATGGTCTGCCCCTTATCCTGTGATTATGCCCCCTGTTTCTAGAGTCACTATCCAGGAAAATATCCAATCTATCTGATCTATCTACCCTTTTAGAAATATCCGATTCTATCACGCTCAGTAAGAATTTTATAAGTTTTAATAAGATTATCTTTCTTTCTTTCAAAACTCTAGGGAATTAAGGTACATTATCCTTAATATCTTCTCATAAAACAATCTAACCATCCCGGGGATTAATCTGGTGAACTTTCTTCATTCCTTAAATGCCTCCTTAGATAAAGAAATGAAAACTATATTAAATATTCCAGGTGTCATCACACCAAGGTGCTATACCACTACGGCAATATATCTATACTTCAGTACTCAAAACCCCCTGAACTGAATGCCAATATACTTTTGTCTTTCTAATTGCTTGCTGCACCTGCATGCGAGGTTTTAGTGCCTCATGGACAAGGACAGCCCATCTCCCAACATGTCACCATTTAAGAAGCATTCTGTCTTTATTTTTTTCTACCAATGTGAATAACTGCCCACTTGTTTCAAATACATTTCATTTGTCATGCTCTTGCCTATTCATTTGGTCTGCACAATTCCTCTTGAAGCTTGCTTGCGTCTTTCTTACAACTTAAGTTCCCACATGATTTAGTACAAGGTTATATGCCTCTTCCATTGACTTTAGAGTCATTAACATTAATGGAAAAAAGGCACTTTGACCCATCAAATTTGTGCTGGTCAAAAACAAGCACCTATCTATTCCAATCCCATTTTCCAGCACTTGTCCCAAAGCATGTCTCGGCATTACAAGTGTACATCTAAATACTTCTTAAGGGTTTTGAGGGCATATGGTTTCTGCCTCTACCACACTTACAGACAGTGAGTTCCAGATTCCCACCACCCTCTGGATGAAAAATTGTTTCCTCATATTCCCTCTAAAGCTTCTGCCTTACTTTAAATCTATGCCCCCCCATTATTGATCCCTCCCCTATGGGGAAAAGCCTCTTCCTATCTAGCTTATCCACGTCCCCCATTATTCTATGCATCCCAATCATGTCCCAATTCAATCTTCTTTGCTCTGAGGAAAACAGCACCAGTCTGTCTAATTTTTCTTTATAACAGAAAGTTTCCAGTCCAGGCAGCGTCCTGGTAAATCCTGTCTGCATCCTGTAGAGTGGAATTATCCACATTATGTTTAAAAACTCCTAGTTGGATCACAGTTCCCCTTTCTAGGTCATTAGGGGAATAGATATTTGTTAAGAGTATTTTTAAAATGTTTCAATTGGTTGCCTAATCATAGCTTTGTAGAAATTTACAGCATGTAAGGAAGCAATTTGGCAAATTATTCCCACATCAGCTGACACGGAGCTATCCAGGTTCATCCCACATTCTAGCTGTTGCTCTGTCACCCAGTTTCATTTTGATGAGATTGCTGATTTGACTGTTATGTCCAATGTCATTGTAAATTATTTCCTGTATTTAGTCATTTTAGCAAACCTGCTAAGTTTAGAATGTGCATGCTATTCCACCAGAAATAAGAAACAGAACGCTGTATTTTATCACTGAATTAAAATAAAACTTTCCTCAAAGTGAGCAGGTCAGCAAAAAAATCATCCAATTTACGTACATTTGATATTCCTAGACTGTAAAATGAAACATGAACCAAGTTTAATTTAAAACAGTCACTACTTTAACCATGCTCCCAGATCCAATTCATCAGTTGTAAAGAACATAAGAACATAAGAACTAGGAGCAGGAGTAGGCCGTCCAGCCCTTCGAGCCTGCTCCGCCATTTAATAAGATCATGGCTGATCTTTTCGTGGACTCAGATCCACTTACCCACATTCTCACTATATCCCTTAATTCCTTTATAGTTCAAAAAAAATCTACCTTATCTTTAAAAACGTTTACTGAAGTAGCATCAACTACTTCACTGGGCAAGGAATTCCATAGATTAACAGCCCTCTGGGTGAAGAAGTTCCTTCTCAATTCAGTCCTAAATCTGCTCCCTCTAATCTTGAGGCTATGCCCTCTTGTCCTAGCTTCACCTGCCAGTGGAAACATCCTCTCTACTTCTATCTTATCTATTCCCTTCATAATTTTATATGTTTCTATAAGATACCCCCTCAATCTTCTGAATTCCAATGAATATAATCCCAATCTACTCAGTCTCTCCTCATAAGCCAACCCCCTCAACTCCGGAATCAACCTAGTGAACCTCCTTTGCACCCCCTCCAGTGCCAGTACATCCTTTCTCAAGTAAGGAGACCAAAACTGCAAACAGTACTCCAGGTGTGGCCTCACCAGCACCTTGTACAGCTGCAACATAACCTCTCTGTTTTTAATCTCAATCCCTTTAGCAATGAAGGACAAAATTCCATTTGCCTTCCTAATTACTTGTTGTACCTGCAGACCTACCTTCTGTGATTCATGCACAAGGACACCCAGGTCCCTCTGCATAGCAGCATGCTGCAACTTTTTACCATTCAAGTAATAATCATTTTTACTATTACTCCTACCAAAATGTATGACTTCACATTTATTTACATTGTATTCCATCTGCCAGACCTTTGCCCACTCACTCAATGTATCTATGTTCCTCTGCAAAGTTTCACAGTCCTCTGCACAATTTGCTCTGCCACTCATCTTAGTGTCATCTGCAAACTTTGACACCCTACACGTGGTCCCCTATATCAATTGTGAATAATTGCGGTCCCAACACCGATCCCTGAGGCACACCACTAGTCACTGACTGCCAGCTAGAATAGCACTCATTTATCCCCATTCTTTGCTTCCTGTTAGTCAACCAATCCTCTATCCATGCTAGTACTTTACCCTTAACGCCGTGTATCCTTATTTTATGCAGTAGCCTCTTGTGCAGCACCTTGTCGAAGGCCTTTTGGAAATCGAGGTACACCACATCCACTGGGTCCCCATTGTCCACCTTGCTCGTAATGTCTTCATAGAATTCCAAAAGATTTGTCAAGCATGACCTGCCCTTCATGAACCCATGCTGCGTCTGCCCAATGGGACAATTTCTATCAAGATGCCTTGCTATTTCTTCCTTGATAATAGACTCAAGCAACTTCCCCACTACAGAGGTTAAGCTAACCGGTCTATAATTCCCCATCTTTTGTCTACTTCCCTTTTTAAACAGTGGCGTCACATTTGCTGTTTTCCAATCTGCCGGGACTGCCCCAGAGTCCAGCGAATTTTGGAAAATTACAGCCAGTGCACCTGCTACTTTTCCCACCGTCTCTTTTAGTACCCTGGGATGCATTCCATCAGGGCCAGGAGACTTATCAATCCTTAGCTCCATTAGCTTGCCTAACACTCCCTCTTCCGTAATAATGATTGTTTCCAGGTCCTCACTTACCTTCGTCTCTTTGTCAATTACTGGCATGTTATTAGTGTCCTCCACTGTGAAGACCAATACAAAATACCTGTTCAATACCTCGGCCATTTCATCATATCCCATAACTAAATTCCCCTTCTCATCCTCTAAAGGGCCAACGTTTACTTTAGCCACTCTTTTTCGTTTTATATATTTATAGAAACTTTTGCTATCTGTCTTTATATTCTGTGCTAGTTTTTTCTCATGTTCTATCTTACTTTTCTTTATAGCTCTTTTTGTGGCTTTCTGTTGACCTTTAAAGTTTTCCCAATCTTCTAGTTTCATGCTGTTTTTGGCCACTTTGTATGCCTTCTCTTTCAATTTGATAGCGTCCCTTATTTCTTCAGACACCCATGGCAGATTATCCCTTTTCTTACAGTCCTTCCTTTTCACTGGAATATACTTTTGCTGAGCACTTTGAAAAATTGCTTTGAAAGTCCTCCACTGCTCGTCAATTGTCCCACCATAAAATCTTTGTTTCCAGTCTACTTTAGCCAAGTCCTCCCTCATTCTATTGTCGTTCCCGTTGTTCAAGCATAGGACACTGGTATTGGATTTTATCTTCACACTCTCCATCTGTATTCTAAATTCAACCATACTGTGATCACTCCTTCCAAGAGGATCCCTAACTATGAGGTCATTAATTATTCCTGTCTCATTACACAGGACCAGATCTAGGATAGCTTCCTCCCTCGTCGGTTCCATTACATACTGTTCAAGAAAACTATCACGAATGCACTCAACGAACTCCTCCTCAAGGCTACCCTGATTGAGCTGGTTCAACCAATCTACATGTAGATTAAAATCCCCCATGATAATTGCCGTACCATTTTTACAGGCATTAGTTATTTCTTTGTTTATTGCCCGCCCCAATGTGATGTTATTATTTGATGGCCTAAAGACTACACCTATCAGAGACTTTTTCCTCTTAGAATTTCTAATTTCCACCCAAATGGATTCAACCTCATTCTCCATAGAACCTATAACATCTCTCAGCACTGCCCTGATGTCGTCCTTGAATATCAGAGCTCCATCACCTCCCTTACCTTCCTGTTTGTCCTTCCGAATAGTCTGGTACCCTTCGATATTTAACTCCCAGTCCTGACCATCCTGTAACCATGTCTCCGTAATGGCTACCAAATCATATTCATTCGCGATGATTTGTGCTGTTAACTCATCAACTTTGTTACGAATGCTACAAGCATTCAGGTAAAGTGCCTTTATGCTAGCTTTCTTACCCTCATGATTTCCAACATCTCTAATAATATCTCCTGAGTTATCCTTCCTTTTTGCTTTTTTCATAGTCTGCCTTGAACTTAAACCTTCCTGCACACATGCTAACCTGCTGCTTACCTTTTTATTTACCATCATACTCCCTGTCATTTTCCCTTTCCCTTCCCCCCAACTCACTAGTTTAAAGTCCTAGTGACCACCCTATTTATCCTTTTCGCTAGAACACTGGCTCCAGATCGGTTCAGGTGGAGACCGTCCCATCGGTACAGATCCCTCCGGTTCCAAAACTGATGCCAATGCCCCATGAAATGGAACCCCTCTTTCCCACACCACTCCCTTAGCCACGTGTTTACTTCCCTAACTTTCTTATCCCTAAGCCAATTTGCATGTGGCTCGGGCAGTAATCCGGAGATTATGACCCTCGAGGACCTGCTCCTTAATTTCGTTCCTGGTGCTTGATAATCCCCAAACAGGTCCTCCATCCTAGCCTTGCCTATGTTGTTAGTCCCAACGTGGACCACAACAACTGGATCCTCCTTTGGCTGCTGCCCAAATATATTCCCAGCAGCCCGCTGGTCCTCGCTGTCGCCTCTCCCTCTGCTGCCGAACAAATGAAGGCCGCTGACGCTCGAGGTAAGTCCTTTTAAGAGGGAAAGCTTACCTTCCTGCAGCCCCCTGGTCCTTGCTGTCGCCTCTCCCTCTGCTGCCGAACAAATGAAAAGTCTTTCAAAACTGTAATTTTCTCCTTTTCAAAGAAAAAACTAATCATAAGTTGGTATGTTTTCAATTCTATAATGTCTGTGGGTGGGCCTCAGTAACCATGGGGGAACAAGTTTTAAAAAGAAAGTGCTTTTGGAAGCAAGCTTAAAAATGTTAATCTGCCATTAAGAAACCATGTTAGAAATCAGCCTTAGAATGTAAAAGAGAACTGACAATGGGTGAGCCACGAATCAACATGGCTTATGGCTTAAAAGCTGAATTTACATCAATTTGTATTGGAGATATAGTTGTCTCAATTTTTTTTCCATTTAGGTATACATAATGCACCTTACTACTGCCTTGAAGATAGTGGATAGACGTTAGAGTTTCTGAAGGTGAGTTAATTGTTACACAATTCCTTGTGGTTGACCTGATTGTGTAGCCACACTAATTATATGGTGAATCCAGTTAGATTGTTGACAGAAGAACCCCACCCACCTCAGGATGTTGTTGATTGGGGGATTCTTCGATGGCAAAGCTCTTGTATGTCCGGGGGATATCTTCAGATCCTTTCTTGTTTTAAATGTTATTTGATCATGATAGATGTTACCTGCCACATATCAATCCAGGTCTGAATATTGTCTGATACGGACAGACTGTTTCAATATCTGAAGAGTCCTAAGTGGTGGTAAACAAGATGCAACCATCAGCAGCATCCACATTTCTGACCTTATAATGCAGGGTAGGTCATTGATAAAGTAGTTGAAGATGGTTGGGCCTAGGTGTCTGACTTGAGGAACTCTTGCAGAAATGTTCTGGAACGGAGCTGATTGACTTCAAAGAAAGACAACCAGATTCTTTAATGACATAACTGCAAATGCCAGAAATGAGAAATTGCTGGAAAAGCTCAGCAGTTCTGGCAGCATCTGACGAAGGATCACTTGACCTGTAACAGTAACTCTGCTTTCTCCCCACAGATTCTGCCAGGCCTGCTGAATTTTTCCAGCAATTTCTGTTTTTGAACCATATTCTTTATGCTAGATATGACTCCAATTATTGATTTTTCTCATTTATTTCACTTTTTCTAGGCTTGCTTGATGCCATTCTTGATGTTGTGCCTAATGTCAAGGGTAACCCCTAACCTCAATTCTGGAATTTCGTTACTTTATTCTGTATTTGGAGCGAGGCTGTAAAGGAGCTGACTGGCCTTGTGGAATTAAAACTTCATATCAGTGAGCAGGTCATTAGTGAAGAAGTGCCACATGATAACACTGTTGATGACAGTGTCTATCATTTTACTGATGACTTAGTCGAGACCGATGGGACAGTAATTAATAAGATTGGATTTGCACTCCTTTTTGAGGACATGACATACGCAACTAATTTTCCATAATGTCGCTGATCCCAGTGTTGCCACTGCACTGGAACAACTTGATTAGGATCTTGACTAGTTCTGGAGTGCTGTTGCCAGGGCCAGTGAGTTGTCAAGGTATGGAATGCACTGCCTGGAAATGTGGTGGAGGCAGGTTCAACTGAAGCATTCAGGACGGCAAAGGATGATGATTTGGATAATGTTGGTGTGCGGTGATACAGGGAAAAGGCAGGAGACTGTCACTCAATAACAGAGCCAGACTAGATTGACTCTTATTAATTCATGGCATGTAGGCATTGTTAGTTGGATCAGAATTTATTTCATATCCCTAATCGCCCAGAGGGTTGTTAAGAGTCACCCACATTGTTGTGGCTCTGGAGTCATACATAGGCCAGCCCAGGTGAGGGCATTATGGACATTAGTGAACCAGATGGGTTTTTTCGACAATTGGCAATGGTTTCATGGTTATTGTTAGATGCCTTATTTGAGGTTTTTATTGGTTACAAATTCCACCATTTGCCATGGTGGGAATCAAATCCAGGTCTGCAGAACATTACCTGGGTCTCTGGAATTATAGTCTAGTGATAATACCGCTAGGCCTTCACCTTCCTTAAATAGATATAAAGCCAGTGCATTCACCTCTGTTCCCTGACTCTCCTGAAATTCTGGTATGCTGCTGGTGTCTTCCATTGTGAAAACTGATGCAAAGTACCTCTTCAGTTCCTCCTCTATTTCTGTGTTCCCCATTACCACTTCTCCAGCCTCATTCTCCTGTGGCCCAATGTCCACTCTTGCCTCTTTCTTGTCTTTTAGATATCTAAAATAACTTGTGCAATCTTCTTTTACGTTACTAACTTGCTTACACTCATATTTTATCTTTCCCCCGCTTCTTGATTTTTTACCTATTCTCTGCTGGCTTTTAAAGGCTTCCCAATCCCCTGGCTTCTCACTAATCTTCACCACATTGTCTGCTTTTTCTTTTGACCAAGTGTGACTTCAAGGAGCTCTAACAAAACTGGAGTCCATGGGAATCAGGGGAATCTTTCTACTAGTTGAGGTTATAAATGGCATAAAGGAAGACATTTGTAGTTGTTGGAGTTCAATCAACTCAGCTCCAGAATACTTCTGCAGGAACCCCTCAGGGTTGCATGCTAGGGTTAACCATCTTCAGCTGCTTCATCAATAGTCTTTCCTCCATCTTAAGGTCAGAAGACAGAATGTTCACTGATTATTGTGCAATATTTGCGATTCCTCGGACACTGCATCATGCTATGTCCAAATGCAGTAGGAATTGGAGAATATTGGGTTTGGGCTGACAAGTGGCAAGTGACAATCACACCACAGAGGTGCCAAGCAATGACCATATGCAACATGAAAGAATCTAACCATCGGCCCATTATATGCAATGGCGTTCCATCACTGAATCCCTCATTATCAACATTCTGGGGACGTACCTGTATGATTCTTAATTCTGAATGGTGTGCTTCCATGGTACCATTGGTCAAAACTGTACTAGCCACATAAAGATGGTGCCTACAAGAATAGGTCAGAGATTAGGAATCCTGCAGAGAGTAACTTACTACCGATGCCCCAATGCATGCACACTACCTACAGGACTCAAGTCAGAAATGTGATGAAATACTCTCCGCTTGCCTGGATCTGTGCAGCTCCAATAGCACTGAAGAAGACTGACACCATCCAGGCAGAGCTATCTGCTTCTTTGGTATTACATCCAAAACCATCCACTCCTTCCTCCACCAATGCTCATTAGAGGCAGAGTACACCATTTACAAAATGCACTGCAGAAATTCACCAAAGCTCCTTAGACAGCACCTTCCAAACAAAGAATACAGAAAGTCAATGTATGAGTAGGACTTTTAGCCCTTCAAGCCTGCTTCATCATTGAACAGGATCATGGTTAATCCTTTATCTTAATGCCATAGTCCTGCTTTCTCTCCATTCTCCTTGACACTTCTCCAGTTTAGACATTATCTATCTATTTCTTGAATATAATCAGTCACAGCCTTCTGTGGTAGAGAATTCCAAGGATCACTACCCTTTGAATGAAGAAATTTGTCCTCATCTCAATTCTAAATAGTTGATCTCATATTCTGAAATTGTGTTCCTGAAACTCGTCTGTCCTGCCTTTTTTGAATTTTTTATGGTTGAATCAGATCCCCTCTCATCCTTCTAAACTCCAGCGAATACAAATTTAGTCAAATAAATCTCTCCACATAGAACAGTCCTGCTATCTCTTGTGTCAGCCTCATGAACTTCGACTATGGCAAGTGGATCCTTTTGTTGATACAAACCACTTCGATGGAGAAGCACAGTGGGTGCATGGGATCACCACTACCTGCAAGTTTCCCTCCAAGCCACTCACCATCCTGACTTGGAAATACATCATTGTTCCTTCGGTGCTGATGAGGCAAAATGCTGATACTCCTTCCTTAACAGCATTGTGGTTCCATCTACAGCAAATAGATGCAGTGGTTCAAAAAGACAACTTACCTCCACCTTCCCAAGGTGATATGGACAATAAATGCTGACCCAGCCAGTGATGCCCACATCCCACGAATGAAAAGAAGAAAATTATATGATTGGTTGATTTTATTGATTGATTTTATTGTCACATTCACTGAAATACAGGGAATATATTGTTTACGAGTGGTACAGGCAGATCACAGTCAGCAAAGGATGTACAGATCAAAAAGACTTAGAGGCATACAGGTTACATTATTTGAGGCTAGAGTCCATTCAACAGTCTGATACTGGCCAGAAAGAAGCTGTTCCTGAACCTGCTCGTGCATGTGTTCAGGCTTTTGTATCTTCTGCCTGACAGAAGAGGTTGTAGGAGATCATTACCTGGGTATGATGGGTCTTTGATGATGTTGGTCACCTTTCCATGGCAGCGAGACATGTAAATAGAGTCCATGGATGGAAGGTTGGCTTCCATGATGGCCTGGGCTGTGCACACCACCTTCTCTAGTTTCTTATGGTCCTGGGCAAAGCAGTTGCCATACCAGGCCGTTATGCACCCGGACAATATGCTTTCAATGGAGCATCTGTAGAAGTTGGTGAGGGACCTTATGAACATGCCAAATTTCCTGAGCCACCTGAGGAAGAAGAGGTGTTGTTGTGCCTTCCTGACTGTTGCATTTATGTGCGAAGTCCAGGACAGGCCGTCGGTCATCGTCACTCTCAGGCTCCTCACTCTCTCAACCTCAGTTCCATGATGTAGATGAAGTTGATGATCAGTTCTTTGGTTTTGCCGACATTGAGAGACAGATTGTTTTCATTGCACCATGTCACCAAGCCCTCTATCTCCCTTCTGTATTTTTACTGGTCGTTGTTAGATATCCATCCCACCATGGTGGGGTTATCAGCGAACTTGTAGATGGCGTTTGTTCAGAATTTGATAACACAGTCGTAGGTGTACACGGAGTACAGTAGAGGGCTGAGGTCGCATCCTTGGGGGGCTCCAGTGTTGAGTGTTATTGTGGAGGAGGTGCAGTTACCTATCCTCACTGATTGCAGCCTGTGGGTTAGAAAGCTGAGGATCCAATTGCAGAGGGTGGAGCTGAGACCAAGGTCACACAGTTTTGTGATCAGTCTGGAGGGTATAATGCTGTTGAAGGTGGAGCTGTAGTCAACGAGCAGGAGTCTGACGTAGGTGTCTTTATTAGTTCATTTTCCTAACAATACCTCAACCAATCAGGACTGCCTCAAAAACAGAAGTTGCTGGAAAAGCTCAGCAGGTCCGACAGCATCTGTGAAGAAAAAGTCAAAGTTAACATTTTGGGTCCAGTGACCCTTCCTCAGAAGGGTTTTTATTAAATCTTTTCTGAACCCTCTCCAGCTTAACCATATCCTTTCTGTAACAGGGTGACCAGAATGGGACACAGTATTCCAGAAGAGGCCTCACCAGTATCCTGTACAACCTCAACTTGATGTCCCAGCACCTCAAAAGTCTGAGCAATGAAAGCAAGCATGCTGAATGTATTATCAACCACTCCATCGACATGCGATGCAAACTTCAAAGAATTATGTACATGAACCCCTAGGTCTCTCTGTTCCACAACACTGCCCAAGGATTTACTTTTATTTGTATAAATCTGTGAGCATAGGATTCCTGCAGCAGTTTATGTTCCACTGATATCCATATGAACAGCCTCATTAGACTGAATGTGTATCTCACTGTATGGAAATATCTGGACCATGTGTAATTGAATTCAACCTAAACACAAGGTAAACTATAATTATATAAAGTCCTTTAATTTCATTGGATGTGTTCTCATTTTCCAGGCCATTTGCAGCATTTCTTCAAGAGATCCTGTTTATCTCTTCCAAAATTCTTCCACCTCAACAAAAACTTTGCCCATTCTCCCCAGGGCCTCTTTTTCAGATTTCCTTAAGTGCTCCTTTATAATTTTCAGAGGCTATGCCTTTGTTTTCAGGGGCTCCTTTGTCATTAACATTGACTCATTTATTCTGTGATGTGGTCACACCGTAACAATATCTTCTGTATTGGAACTGACATATGGGGCATTTGGACTCACACAGAAAACTCCATTAATAGCCTGTATTGTCAACCCTTCATTAAATTTAAAGCCACAACGTACAAGGAAAGCATCAATTTACTAAGCACCACAATATTTAAATTAGTACAAGGCAAGAATTAGCAACAAAAGATTTTTTTGTGAAATAACTGACAGGCACACCTACACAAAAAAGTTATCACTGTAAACACAGATTGTCCAGACTAGAGAGGTCACGGCTAATGCATTTTTATCACATATGCAGAAAGATAGAACATTTTATCTAAGCAGTCACAACTCTGTTTACTGCAGCTCAGATCTCAATCGCAGATTTAAACATATTGTTGATTCCAATAGTATCCACTACATTTTCCCCAAATTTTAGCTCTTGATCTTATGCAGCCTTTAGCTGGAAATTCCATATTCATTTTCCAGGAATTCAATAGCCCAGTATTTTCAAATATTCCTGGCTTTCAGGTAGTTGAGTATTCTGTTATTGACAAATTTAAAACAGCTCTCACCTTTGGAACATCCTTCACGGCTCACCATTTTCTAGCCTCCTTCTTCCCTTTCCACTTTACAGCCTTTTTTCTGCCCACTTACAGGTTGAGCCTCCTTCTTCTCCCCATTTCCAGTTTCATTCTTTACCACCTTCCCATTCAGCTTCCCCCTTCTTCTATACTATGCTACTTGCAGCCTTCTCCTATTCCTTCTACCTACTATGCAGCCTCTGCCTCCCCCCACAACAGCATGCAGCTTCCTCTTTTACCAACTTCAGCCCTTGAAGCACCTTATTTTCAGCCTTATCCTTTGCAGTTTCTGCTTTTGCTTCCACTTCGTTCCTCCCCAACCCATTGCAGGATAGTCCATCCACGCCTTCCACTCATGACTTCTTCTTCTTTCCCCTTCCTGCACCAACTCCTTGCAGCTTCATGCTTCCTTGTCACCGCCAACTCCCAGATCTGACCAAAAGCAATTACCATGGTCAAGAGCCATGCCTGACAATCCTCAATGCTTGGACCTGCGCTGATGGCAAACACAGGACTTGCTCACCACAGTCACCCACCTTCCAAGCTGCTCCACCAATCACAAAGGCTGATTCTCTGTCATATTCAATGCTAAGCCTGAAAGCCACAAATGCAGGAGAGAGAGAATGAGCGAGAGAGACAGAGAGATGATTGGAAGAGCAGCTGCTCTCATATTGCAGATGACTTTGATCTGATTGGTCTCTGAGTATGGACTAAAATCATCGTCACCAACCCTATCCTGGACCCTGTAATAGGTGAACAGCACGTGTACCAGTTAGAGTGAGGGCAGCAAAACATTGGAGGAGTTCATGGTTATGGAGGGTAAAGTAGGTCCATTGAATAATCAGGTCTATAAATAACAAAGGCATTACAAAACTCTGTCAGCAATTTGCAGTTGATATTGACCTGTGCTGGCAAGAAGCTTTGCAGGAAAAATAAATTGTGGATATTAGGTGAAGACACAACTGAGTTCTGCTAAAACGTTGCTATGGTAAATAGCCTTCATGCGCTCACTGCTTCACCTCACACTTAAAGCGTAGCCATTTGGGAATGGTCTCAACTATAGATTATATCCCTGGATAAATCAACACCTTCAAACATGATGGCAAACTGAAAATAAGTGTTTGCGATTGTCCAACCTACCATTATGAATTACACGCCAGTGATATTTTGTTCATGTTTAGCATCATAATACAAACCAGCTACATTTCTTAATTAGGTCAAAGGTCTTGAATATGCCTCACTGACCACATGCTCGACTGAAACAAGCAGAAATAAGCAGTTGGCTGGCTATCAGAATACAAAGAACAAGCAACGCAAATGTCACTTAGTAGAGCTCAATTAAAATAGCAGGTAGAAAGTGGACATGGTGGGAAGCTGAATTTTGGGCTCAAGCTTAGGAAGATCAAGGTGTGGTGAGTCTTCAAGAATAGGGTCTTTCCTTTTTCTGAGACCTGGAAGAGCACTTCTACTTTTCCTAAAAGGAAGGTTTAGCGCTTGCTTTATTTCGGTCATTTGGTCAGTGATTAGTTAAAATGCTACCGTCATCTGAATATTATTATAGGTTACTTCAGTATCAGGCATGTGTCTCTGTTGCTTAAATAAAGTACACACTTAAGATGACAGCAGATGAGAGTCAAGTTTATTACAGGACAATTTGTTTTTTGTAACGATTTCAAACACAACAGCCAGTTCACCACAGGCAGTGCAAATTAAAATACGTCTAAACTATAGCATCATGCAAACAGATATTTATAAATATTTGGTATGATTGCACTTCATCCTAGTTCAGTCATCAAATTTCAGATTTTTAACCAGGATCTTAGGTCATATGACTAAATAATACTGTAATGGAAGTGTTTATTTAATTCTAAATATACCTTCATATTGGAAAAATGTTTTTCCATGAGCGGGTCAGATTTCAGATGAACTTTGTGATAACATGTTAGCTGCATTCTTTTGTTTTGCCTACATTGGAATGTGCTTCATGCTCAGTACTGGTTGTTAGATAAGACTCCTGTGGCACAGTATGGGTTGGAAAGGCAAAATCTATTATCACACCTGTTCTTGTCACTCACAATGACACAGGAATATGCAGCTAGCCCTGCCAGTCCTATCAGGACATTTGCTACTCAGACTGGACTTAACCTGCTGTGATAATCTGCTCTCACTACAGACAATCCTGAGACAGCCCTAGGGGCCTAAGCAATCCAGGAATGCAATCTTCTATTAATAAATCCTTTGAGTCATTTTGCAGCTTAAAGAATTTATTTCTGAGGGTGGTGATGTGACTGTCCAATCTTCAGCCTTGTTATGCCTTTCTGCTCAGTTTAACAATGAAGAATGCTTGAAGATTAAGGATTAAGTCTCTGCAGTTCTTCAATTTGCTTTAATTTTATGAACAGGAATGTTATATTTGCTAAATTATATTGTGATAAAGTGCTCCTGGTGTTCTCACAGCTTGATTATAAGTTGAAATTCTGCCAAGAATATAAAGAAGATTTATTCAACAGGAAAAATAACTACATCTTTTTATTTGGGTACAGATTATACATGTTATAAATGTGTTAGCCTACAAAACTATGGATATGATTTTATTCATCATCTGTGCATGACTAAGAATGTTTGCACTAGTTAAATGGATTTTATATTCATTGTGCCATTTATATTGAATATTTTTTAAGGTCCTGCACTCTTTTGTTTCTTGCCACATTCCTCCACGTGTTGATTCACTTTTGTGGTACTGTTCCATGAATACTAAGATAAAATGTGAAGCAACAATGTAAAAGCATCAGTGTTCATAAAGTCTCACTTTCAAAATTACCTGGGCAGAGTCTGCTCCAAATCTCACTTTAAGGTTAGACTATGGAGAAATATGTGCATGACAGCAAATTCAATGTAATTTGTGATGAGATTTCAGTCATCACTACATCTTTGTTTATTCTGTTCAATAAAAAAAAGTTAAAAATGATGTGATTTGATGAATTATGTACAGTTAAACGATGATATTTGTTCAGAAATGGGGATCAATTAGAAGATTTAATGAAATACTTTTGTAGGTACAGAATGTGAGCTGGAAAAAAAAGCATTGTCAAAGCTTTTCATCTTATATTCATCAGGACAATTTGCAAGAAATACTGAAGTAATAGGAGAATAACATTTATATATGTGAAAGGAAGGCAGTTCTGATCAAAAACCAAATGAACTGCAGATGCTGTAAATCAGGAACAAAAACAGAAGTTGCTGGAAAAGTTCAGCAGGTCTGGCAGCATCTGTGAAGAAAATATCAGAGTTAACATTTTGGGTCTGGTGACCCTTCCTCAGAACCACTGGACCCGAAACGTTAACTCTGATTTTTTCTGCACAGTTGCTGCCAGACCTGTTGAACTTTTCCAGCAACTTTTGTTTTTGTTTCAGAAAAGATTTACTAGGATGTTACTGGGACAGAGGGATTTCAGTTATATGGAAAAGCTGAATAGGCTGTGACTTAGTTTTAACTGGACCATAGGAGGTTGAGGGGTGACCTTGTAGAGGTTTATAAAATTATGAGGGATATGGATAAGGTGAATGGCAGGTGTCTTTTCCCTAGGGTGGGGGATTTCAAGACTAGGGGACATATTTTTAAGGTGAAAGGAGAAAGATTTTAAAAAGACACGAGGGGTAACATTTTTACACAGAGATTCATGTGTGGAATGAACTTCCAGAGGAAGTGGTGGATGTAGGCACAGTTACAATGTTTAAAAGACGTTCGGATAAGTACATGAATAAGAAATGTTTGGAGGGATGCAGGCCAAGCACAGGCAGGTGGGACTAGTTTAGTTTGAGATTATGATCAGTATGGACTGGTTGGACTTAAGGGTCTGTTTCTGTGCTGTATGACTCCATGACTCTATGGATGTTCATGTGTAGAAACCTTTTACAGGCAGACACTGAGAAAGGAAAATGGCCTTTATATACCTGTTTCATATCTGCAGGACAAACCAAAACAATTGGCATCCAATGGATTATTTTGGAAGTACAGTTCTTAAGACAAGCAAATGCAACACCAGTGTGATAAGATTTCATAAACACCAGATAAGGTAAACTGTCCATCTGTTTTTACTATGTGGTTTAGAAGAATCATAGAATGCCTACAGTTGAGAAACAGGCCCTTTGGCCCAACAAGTCCACACCACCTGCAGAGCACCCACCCAAACCCTACAACCCCCCCTGAACACTACGGGCAATTTGGCATGGCCAATCCACCTAGCCTGCACATCTTTGTGGAAACTGGAGCACCCAGAGGAAACCCATGCAGACACGGGAAGAATGTGCAAACTTCACACAGACAGTTGCCTGAGGATGGAATTGAACCCAGGCCCCTGGCACTGTGAGGCAGCAGTGCTATCCACTGTGCCACCGTGCCGCCCAAAGGTATCTTTATAAAGGAATCTTTAACATCTATCTGTGAAGGAGCCATAGTTCAATGTCTCATCTGAAAGATGGCATCTCAGAATTGCTTTACTTAAACTCCAAAATAAGCCGATAGTGCTATCAGCTGAACCCAATTTACATCCAGATTATGTATGGGGAGGTGACGGCCAAGAGATATTATTGCTGAACTGTTAATCTAGAGACCAAGGCAGTGTACTGGGACTCAGGTTCAAATCCCACCACAGCAGTTTGTGGAATTTGAATTCAATAAAATTCTGGAAATGAGAGTCCAATGATGACCATGAATCCATTGTTGATTGTTGGAAAAACCCATCTGGTTCACTAATGTCCTTTAGGGAGGGAAAGTGCCATCCTCACCTGGTCTGGCCTACATGCGACTCCAGAGGCACAGCAGTGTGGTTGACTCTTAACTGCCCTTTAGGCATTTAGTGATGGGCGGTAAATGCTGCCTGGCCAGTGATGCCTTTATCGCGTGAATGAATGAAATAAAAAACTAGGAACAAGCTCTAGAAGGGAATCTGCTTAATCATTCTCTTTCCAGGTTCTAGGTATTGAAGACAACTGAATTACCTCTTACATCATTTCAGCTGGCATCACTTAATTTACATTAAATTGAAGATTACATTTTGGCCCTTCTGGAGCTAAATGTCTTAATTATTCAGACTGAACTAAAAGCGATTCGTTGTAAAATTTAAATTCCTCAAATTCCCAACGTTAAAATTAAGTCAAATATGTCATAAAAGCAAAATACTTGTGGATGCTGAAAATCTGAAACAAACTCAGAGAATGCTGGAGAAAACTCAGCAGCATCTGCGGGGACAGAAAAAAAAATGCTTTGAGTCTGAGATGGTAGGAATTGCTGATGCTGGAGAATCTGAGATAACAAAGTGTAGAGCTGGATGAACACAGTAGGCCAAGCAGCATCAGAGGAGCAGGAAAGCTAATGTTTCGGGTCTGGACCCTTCTTCTGGACCCTGCTTGGCCTGTTGTGTTCATCCAGCTCTACACCTTGTTATCTCAATGCTTTGAATCTGGTATGACTCTTCTTCAGAACTGAAAGGTGTTATGCTTTGTGAATTTTAATCAATTAAGTTTGCTATAATTTTTTAAGAAAATATTTTCCTTATTTTCTTTCTTATGTTAGTCATTCCCTTGTATGCTATTGCCATTGCATTTGTAAAAAGGTAATTCACATTGTCCATTAATAATGAAATGTGTTGAAGTTATAAGACAAAGTTGCCTTTCAAGTTATCTGTCCGCCCTCCCATTTTAAAAATTGGATAAAATGGTTGAGGCTGTACTTTCTGAGAAACCAGAGTGCAACCATCTGTCAAGATAAGTGATCAAACTAAAAAGGCTAAACGTACTGTCCTCAGCAAAGGACTCAGCTTCATACCCTTACACCACCCACCTAAATGAATTGTGGGCTCATCCTGATGTTAAACTGTTTTTCTGCTGCCTCCATCTCTGTGCTCACTTCTTTGGGCAGGATTCCCCTGCTCACCCCATTCCACCGATCCCTTCACCTGCTTCCAATATTCACCCTCCATTTGGACCTCTTCCTCTGGCTTCTTACCCGCCCTCAATCCCTTTGTTGAAAACTCCTGACATGACACCAACCAACTCAATTTCTCTGGTCTCTCACCCACTCTAACCTGTCCACTTCTGAAATTGTCACACTTCACTCTCTCAGGTCCAACCCAAACTTTGTTATCAAACCCGCTGACAAAGGTGATGCTGTTGTAATCTGGCACACTGATCTTTACCATGTGGAGGCTCAACACCAACTCTCGGACACTTCTTCCTATCACACCCTGGACCAGGGCCCCACATCCGAACATCAAGCCATTGTTGCCAGGACTGTCATCGACTTCATTTCCTGTGGTGATCTTCCCCACCCCACCCCTCCTGCCTCCAACCTCGTAGTCTCCCAAACACACAGTCCGCTTCTACCCCCTTCCCAAAGTCCACAAACCAAACTACCTCAGTAGGCCCATCGTATCAGCCTGTTCCTGCCCCACCGAGCTCATTTCCTCCTACCTTGACTCCATCCTCTCTCTACTTGTCCAGGTCCTGCCCACCTATATTCGCTATTCTAACTATCCTAACTGTTTCCTGTTCACCATGGATGCCCAATCCCTCTATACCTCCATTCCCCACTAAGTTGGTCTGAGAGGCCTTGGCTTCTTCCTCGACCAGAGGCCTGAACACTCCCCATCCACCACCACTCTCATCCGCTTGGCTGAACTTGTTTTCTCACTGAACAATTTCTCCTTTTATTTATCTCACTTCTGCCAAGTCAAAGGAGTGGCTATGGGCACCCGCACGGGTCCCAGTTATGCCTGCCGCTTTATTGGGTACGTGGAACAATCCTTGTTCCAGACTTACACTGCCCCCTCCCACAACTCTATTCTCGGTACAACAATGACTATCTTGGTGCTGCTTCATGTTCCTGCCAGGACATTCAAATGTTTGTTCATTTTGCCTCCAATTTCCACCATTCTATAACTTTTACATCATCCATTTCTAACACTTCCCTTCCTTTCCTTGACCTCTCTGCCTCCATTTCAAGGAAAAAAAAACTGTCCACTGCCATTCACCACAAAGCCACTGACTCCTATAGCTACCTTCACCACAGTTCTTCACACCCCATGTCCTGCAAGGACTCCATCCCACTCTCCCAGTTCCTTTGCCTACGTTGCATCTGTTTGGATGATGCCACCTTCCAAAACAGCACTGCTGACATGGCTTCCTTCTTTCATAAGCATGGTTTCCAACTAACTGTGATTGACAGGGCCCTCAACCCTATCTGACCTATCATCTATGCTTCTGGCATTGCCCCTCCCCATCACCCACAACAGCATGATCAGGTTCCCCTTGTCCTCAATTTTCATCCCACCAGCCTTCGCATTCAAAGGATCATTCTCCACCATTTCAGACAACTCCAACAGAACACCACCAAAAAACACATCGTCCTCTCACTCCCTCTGTCTGCATTTCACAGGGAACAATCCCTCTGGACACCCTTGTCCATTCCACTAACCTCAACACCACCACCTCTTCCATTGCACCTTCCAATGTAACTGCAGAAGGTGCAACACCTGCCCCTTCAATCTTCTCTCTGGTCCCTATCCAAGGGCCTAAGCAGTCATTCCAGATGAGGCAGCATTTCACCTGTATCGCCTCCAATCTTGTGTATTGTATTCGCTGCACCCAGTGCGGCCTACACTACATCGGAGAAACCAAATGCGGACTGGGTGAATGCTTTGCAGAACACCTTTGGCCCATGCACAAGCATGACCCCAACCTACCCGTAACTGGTCATTTTAACACAGCGTCCTGCTCGCATGCCCACTTGTCAGTCCTTGGCATGCTGCAGTGCTCCGGTGAATCACAGCGCAAACTGGAGGAACAACATCACAACGGGTAGAAGGATTCTGAAGGGAGATGGTGAACAGCCAGAGGTTGTGGTACATATTGGTACGAACGACATAGGTAGGATGAGAGACGAGGTCCTGCAGCAGCAGTTCAGGGAATTAGGTAGAAAGTTAAAAAGCAGGACCTCCAAGGTTATACTCTCAGGATTACTCCCTGTGCCACGTGCCAGTGAGGCTAGAAATAGGAGGATAGTACAGCTCAACATGTGGTGAAAAAGATGGTTTAGGAGGGAGGGTTTCAAATATCTGGACCACTGGGATCTCTTCCAGGGCAGGTGGGACCTGTACAAGAAGGACGGGTTGTATCTAAACTGGAGGGGCACAAATATTCTGGCTGGGAGGTTTGCTGGTATCACTCAGGAGGATTTAAACTAGCTTGGCAGGGGGTGGGAACCAATGCAAAGGTGAATGGACTGAAAGGAACTAGAGAATAGGGCCAGTAAGACTCAGAGGAAGAACAGGCAGGGTGTGGCTGCTGATCAAAGCGGATTTGGTGTACTTAAGTACATCTGTTTCAATGCAAGAAGTGTAGCAGGTAAGACAGATGAACTTCGAACTTGGATTAGTACTTGGAACTATGATGTTGTTGCTATGACAGAGACTTGGTTAAGGGAGAGACAGGATTGGCAGCTTAACATTCCAGGATACAGATGTTTCAGGTGGGATAGAGGGGGATATAAAAGGTTTGGGGGAGTTGCACTACTTTTTAAGGATAATATCACAGCTGTACTGCAGGAGCACATCTCGGATGGCTCGTACAGCAAGGCAACATGGGTAGAGCTCAGGATCAGGAAGGGTGCAATGACAATGTTTGGGGTTTACTATAGGCCTCCCAGCAGCCAGTGGGAGATAGAAGAACAGCTATGTAGGCAGATTTTGGCAAGATGTAAAAGTAACAGGGTTGTTGTCATGGGTGGTTTTTACTTCCCATATATTAACTGGGACTCACGTACTGATTGGGGCACAGATGGGACAGAGTTTGTGAGAAGCATCCAGGAGGGCTTCTTGAAACAGTATGTAGATAGTCCAACTAGGAAAGGAGGGTATGTGGGAGGCTTTCAAGTGTAAGTTGCTGGGATGTCAGGATCGGCATGTTCCTTTAAGGATGAAGGATAAATATGGCAAGTTTAGGGAACCTTGGATAATGAGAGATGTTGTGAGCCTAATCAAAAAGAAAAAGGAAGGATTTATCAAGGCTAGGAGGCTGGGAACACATGAAGCAAGGGTGAAAAACAAGGAAAGTCGAAAGAAACTTAAGCAAGCAGTCAGGAGGGCTTAAAGGGGTCATGAAAAATCACTGGCCAACAGGATTAAGGAAAATCCCAAAGCTTTTTATTTATATATAAAGAGCAAGAGGGTCACCAGGCAGAGGGTTGGCCCACTCAAGGACAGGGAAGGGAATTTATGTGTGAAGCCAGAGGAATTGCGTGAGGTATTAAATGAATACTTTGCATCAGTATTCACCATAGAGAAGGACTTGGTGGATGATGAGTTTGGGGAAGGGTGTGTAGATTGTTTGGGTCATGTTAAGATCAAAAGGGAGGAGGAATTGGGGGTCTTGGAAAAACATTAAGGTAGACAAATCCCCAAGGCCTGATGGGATACACCCCAGAATACTGACAGAGGCAAAGGAGGAAATTGCTAGGTCTTGAGTGAAATCTTTGTATCCTCACTGGCTACAGGGGAGGTCCCAGAGGATTGGAGAATAGTCAATGTTGTTCCTTTGTTTAAGAAGGGTGGCAAGGATAATCTGGCTAATTACAGCCTTACGTCAGTGGTAGGGAAATTATTGGACAGGATTCTTCGAGACAGGATTTACTCCCACTTGGAAATAAGTGCATGTATTAGTGAGAGGCAACATGGTTTTGTGAAGGGGAGGTCGTGTCTCACTAACTTGGTTGAGTTTTTTGAGGAAGTGACGACGATGATTGATGAGGGTAGGGCAGTGGATGTTGTCTACATGGACTTCAGTAAGGCCTTTGACAAGGTCCCTCATGGCAGGTTGATACAGAAGGTAAAGTTGCATGGGATCAGAGGTGAGCTTGCAAGATGGATAAAATATTGGCTCTGTCATAGGAGACAGAGGGTAGCAGTGGAAGTGTGTGTTTCTGAGTGGAAGGCTGTGACTAGTGGTGTTCCTCAGGGATCAGTGTTGGGACCTTTGCTGTTTGTAATATATATAAATGATTTGGAAGAGGATGTAACTGGTTTGATTAGTAAGTTTGCCGATGACACAAAGCTTGGTGGAATTGTGGATCGCGATGAGGACCGTCAAAGGATACAGCAGGATATAGATTGGTAGGTGACTTAGGCAGAGAGATGGCAGATGGAGTTTAATCTGGAAAAATATGAAGTAATGCATTTTGGAAGGTATAATCCAAGTGGAAAATATACAGTAAATGGCAGAACCCTTAAGAGTACTGATAGGCAGAGGGATCTGGGTGTACAGGTACACAGGTCACTGAAAGTGGCAACACAGATGGAGAAGGTAGTCAACAAGGCATAAAGCATGCTTGCCTTCATCAGCCAGGGCATTGAGTTTAAAAATTGGCAGGTAATGTTGCAGCTTTATAGAACCTTAGTTAGGCCGCATTTGGAATATTGTGTTCAATTCTGGTCCTCACACTACCAGAAGGATGTGGTGGCTTTGGAGAGGGTACAGAAAAGATTTACCAGGATGTTGCCTGATATAGGGGGCATAAGCTATGAGGAGAGGTTGGAGAAACTTGGGTTGTTCTCACTGGAACAACAGACATTGAGGGGCGACCTGATAGAGGTCCACAAATTATGAAGGGCATGGACAGAGTGGACAGTCAGAAGATTTTTCCCAGGGTGGAAGAGTCAGTTACCAAGGGCCATAGGTTTAAGGTGCGAGGGGCAGGGTTTAAAGGTGATGTACAAGGCAAGTTTTTTACACAGAGGGTGGTGGGTGCCTGGAACTCACTGCCGGTGGAGGTAGTGGAAGCAGATACTATAGTGACTTATGATAGGCATCTTGAAAAATATATGAATGGGATGGGAATAGAGAGATATGGTCACCGGAAGTGTATGCGGTTTTAGTTGTGATGGGCAGCATGTTGGTGCAGGCTTGGATGGCCGAAGGGCCTGTTCCTGTGCTGTAATTTTCTTTGTTCTTTGTCCTCTGTTCTTTGTTCTTGGTTCTCATCTTCAGACTGGGCGCTTTACAGCCTTCTGGACTTAATACTGAGTTCAACACCTTCAAATTGTGAACCATCTCCCATTTCTTCCCTCTCTTTTAACTTCACTTGTTACATTCTCTGTCACCATGTCCTCTCTCCTCTTCTCCCACCCAACTGGCACTGTCTGCTCTTTCAAGTCGGGCAGCTAGACACACCATTGTTCTGCCATTCTCACGTTCCAATCACTTAATCTGAACTAGCAATTTTTTTTACCACCAGCAGTCTACAGCCCACAAACCCCACAACCCCCCGCCACCGCAAATATAACATAAATGTTGTTCCCTCCACACTTCACTTCAGCTCTGATGAAGAGTCATTAAACTTTAAACATTAGCTTTCTGTCTCTCCATGGATGCTGTCTCACCCACTGTGATCTCCAGCATTTGTTGTTTTCACCAAAGAATAGTACTGAAATAAATGTAAATCAAACCATATTGACATTCAACTATAGCCCTGAAGTAGATCTGAAAGAAATCTCCCTGTGATAAACAGTAAATGACGACCAACTGATTTTTAAGTTACACTAAAAAAATCTAAAAGTAATCCTGGGATTTACTCAGGAGTCTCTGTTCAATTTCCCCAAATTACTTAACTAAAAAAGCACAAACCCTGATATCTGAAGTTAATTCAGAAAGTTCCGAAAAAAAAAACACTGCAGGTTTGATCATCAGGGGCAGGTTCATCTTTCAGATGTAACCTTACATCAAAACTTTGATGATAGGCCTCCTAAGTCTTGTTTCAGTTTTCCATATGGATTCAGAGTTATTTTTCTGACAAGGTCACCCCTCTATAATTACTATAAGAAATGTCTGGTTAAGAAAAAAATGCCTACAGGGCAATCTTAAAGTTCTCATGCAAACTGACTAGTGTTTAATGTGGTTTCAAATTGACCTCCTGGTGTCCACCCATGAAAGAAAACAAAAGTTATATAGACGAGAAACCTCCTCATATATTATCACATTTCTGAACTGCTAATGGATCATTTTTACTGTTATAAATACTTATATAATGCCTTATAAACTTTATTGAATAACATTTTTGTCCATGTTTCAGAATAAAGGAAAAAAATTCCGGATAATTTGAATGGGTCTTCAACTACATACTATAGAAAATAATCTTTACCATTTCACAGTTGGAACAGAAACAAAAAAATCAACTAATGCATGAACCTTCCTATTTTTTGGTCAAGTCCAAGTTTTGTTGAGTTATTTGGAGGGGTTTTTCGCCATGAGGCTTTATGGGGTCTTTTTGCAATATCTTATGAAATTCTCCTCATTAAAGTCCTCCAGCACTCCACCGGAAGCCCCATGGCATCTCTCATGTCTGATTCTGGCATATATCATGTGCTGCTCCCAGGTCAATTTGCCATTCAGTGGATATCCCAGAATTCACTGGTTTCTCTTGCACCCATGCTATCTTTAAAATGCCACACAGTTGTGCACCTGGACAAATACAGTCACTCTGGAGCTTCCCTGGCTGTTGACTTTGCCCTGTTCATGGCAGCTCGGGAAATGAGTATCCCACTTTCTGGGCAGGCACCTGGAGTCCTGCTGCATGGGGGGATGCAGAGAGAGCACATTCTCTTCCCTCTGGGACCAGCGATGAAGGCCATAACATCTGACCCTGTCACCATGCTCCAATTTTGCCACCAGGGTTAAAATAATCTCAGCGTCTGGAGGAATGCCAAGCAATAGCAAGAAGATCAATGAACTTCTCCTCTGCGCCAATGGAACTGCCATCATCTTCTGTCCAGATAGTGAGTGTAAGTTATCTCTGCCACCTTGCACCATTGCTCAAGCTTTACCACTCTCACTATTGCCTGAAGTGTCTTTGCCCACTCACTCTCATCCATGTCAACCCATAACATCACTAACCCTGCATGCCTCATGTGCTGCCTAGTGACTTGCCTGGAACATGCCTGGCACCAATAATAAGAACTTTGTTAGCACTTCCATCTCCTGTAATACCTGCCTTTCTCTCATCCTATGAAGAAAACAGCTTACTCTAGAGCAGAAAGAGTCAAGACAGGTGATGTGCTTCTTGTCATTCAGATCCTCACCCTTTATGAGAAGAGGATCCTAACTGTGACTGCCCCAAGTAATGTCTGGACTGGTGTCAGAGGGTGCCCTTGGATTAGAGTCATACAGTCATACAACATTCCTTATCCATGACCGTGATGATTTTATAAATCTCTATCTGGTCACCCTCAGCCTCCTACGCTTCAGGGATAACAGACCCAGCCTATCTAGCCTCTCCCTATAACTCAAACCTTCTAGTCTTGGTAACATCCTTGTAAATCTTTTTTGCACCCTTTCCAGTTTAATAACATCCTTCCTAAAGCAGGGTGATCAGAATTGTATGTAGTACTCCAAACATGGCCATGTCTTGTACAGCCGCAACATTACGACCCAACTCCTGTACTCGATGCTCTGACCGATGAAGGCAAGCAAATTACTCTGCTGAAGTATCCTGAGCGAAGGTTAGACTTGACCAAGGCCAGCTGACAACTGTGACAAGCTGGGTGCAAATTACTGCAGATGCTGGAATCTGTACTGAAAACAGAAAATGCTGGCGATCACAACGGGTCAGGCAGCATCCATGGGGAGAAAGCTAGCCAACGTTTTGAGTCCAGATGACTCTTCATCAGAGCTGAAGTGAAGTGTGGAGGGAACAACATTTATGTTATATTTGGGGGGCTCTCTCTCCATGGATGCTACTTGACCCGCCATCAACAATGTCTAGCTTCCTGCCTTTGTGTCTGAGTGAAACAGCATGGCAAGACAGCAGTAGAATGAGCATGGTGTCTGTATCTGAGGGACAAAGCACAAAAAAGCAAGAAAGAGATGCTGTGAGCATGTATGTAGGCTCAAAGTGAGTGAATAATAAAGAGCCCGGAGATGCAGCTTTGTCCAGTTCATGAGCTGGGTGCGTGTCCCTGAGTATGCAGTGTCCTTGCAGCAGCATTATGGCAATAGTTTCCAGTGCGGCCTGCACTGAAGTGCAGAGATGTCCTATAAATGAATTGGGGACATGCCTTAAAGGTTATTAGAGGTCTATGGATGTGGGTACATGTGGTCAGGGCCATGGGGTGTGCCTTGAGAAGTTGGCGCCCTCTTTCCAATATGGACGCCTTGTCAAAAATCTGCCAGGCGCTCACTCTGGTTTCTTTGTCAAGTTTTTCTGATGTTATGTTAATTTAGTGGATTTGGTATGATGGGAGGCTGAATATTAAAGGTGTGAGCTGATCTGTTAACAAATTTTTAACAATCAATAATGACCGGCAATTGGCAACTTGCTGCTACCAAGTGAGAATCACGCCAAGCTGCCTGTGAAAAATAAAACAAAATGCGTGAGTTGCTCTAGATTTTGAGGTAGGTCTCATTGCAGAGGTCACCTGATTCTGCTACACAGCTCGCTGTTACCCACCTCACTCAAACTCATAAAATATTCCACGTATTTAAAACAACAATTTGGTAGCATTGTTGTAAGCTATCGAATTATTCTCCTAGTTGAAGAAAACGGTTACAGATACCAGAAATCTGAAAAGAAAACATAAATTTTACCTTGTAAATATGATAGAGCATTTTGATTCTTGAATAATTGATCACAGATTCCCAACGTTTGTCACTACAAACAAAACTAAAGACTACAAAACTGAACCAAAGCACAATTAGTACTCTA
>NC_063332.1:51253783-51308956 GCF_021869965.1 Rhincodon typus | reverse complement strand
TTGTAATGAGGAATTCTCAAGTCCAGCAAAGAAATAGACAACACATCCAGACTGCATATCATCAATCACCTGTCTCATGGGATTCATGACTTAGATACTGAAGATAACATGGCAGAAAGCTACTGCACATCTATACCAAATGATATGCATCCATCTGTGATGACAGAAAGCACACTGCAGAGTGAAGCAACAAGAGTGAATATTGTATTACAACTTTCTCTAGTCATGTCATACATCCACTAAGACAATATATGAACATAGATCGCTCAATATATCTATTTGCATCCTTGTACATGTTTATCAGAAAATGTGTTCCCACACTTTAAATGGAAAAGAAGGATTATTTTAATACAGCATGGATTTAAGAGAGCAGTAGCAGACTGGTAATGGCACTGAGCTTACAATCCAGAAGTCCCAGTTGCTCTTCTGGGATACGGATTGAAAGACCACCATTGCAGTGGTGAAATTGCAATTCAATAAAAATCTGGCATAGATAACTGGCTCAATGCTGACCATGTAACCACTTTCGATTATTGTAAAAGTCCATCTGGTTCACTAATGTCTGTTAGGGAAGAACATCTGTCATTCTTATCTGATTGCAATGTGACTCCAGTTCAATAGTAATTTGGTTGAGTCTTAACAATCCTCTGGACAATTAGGGATGGGCAATATTTGCAGCCTAGCCAGTGATGACCACATCCAGTGAACAAATCAAAAAAGATTCGAGATCAGACATGTCACATGAAAGTATCTGCATCACTTCTAGTCACTCTCTTTACGCCTTGAAGACAATGTAATGTCTTCAGCCAGTCAAGTTTGTGCATGTAATGTACAGTGACATCCACAAGCATTGAACCCAGACAGCATATAAATCTGTGATATTGTAGGCATGTATATATTTATTACTGATAAACTTCAATACATCTGTTTCAATGTGAACCTAATTTTCTTTGATAAAAGTGACATGGGCTAACGCATAGAAAGCCATAAACTGCATCACCCCTAACTTGAACAATTTGTGCAATTGTTTTCCCTTCAAAATTATTTTGTCTTACTTCATTTGAACAAAAGAACCAACGAGAAGCACAGAACAGGAACAGGCCCTTCGGGCCTCCAAGCCTGTGCCGATCATCATGCCCTAATAAACTAAAAACACAAACCCTCTTCCCTTATTCGGTCTATGTCCCTTTATTCCCTCCATATTCATGTAACCATCCAGATGCCTCTTAAATGTTGCCAACGTACCCACTTCCACTATCTCTTCTGGCAGTATATTCCAGTTCCTACCATTTTCTGTATGAAAATCTTCCCGCACAGATCTCCCTTAAACTTTCCCCCTCTCAACTTGAACCTGTGCCCCCTTGTAATTGAAACTTCAACCCTGGGAAAAAACATCTGACTATCCACCCTATCTATACCTCTCATAATTTTATAGACATCAATCAGGTGTCCTCTCAGCTGCCGTCTTTCCAGTGAAAATAATCCTAGTCTTTTTAACCTTTCCTCATAGCCAATGCCCTTGAGACTGAGCAACATCCTGGTGAACCTTCTCTGCACTCTCGCCAAAGCTTCCACGTCCTTCTGGTAATGTGGTTACCAAAAGTGCACACAATATTCCAAATGTGGCCTAACAAGGGTTTTATAAAGCTACAACATGGTTTGTCAACTCTTGTACTCTACGCCCCGGGCAATGAAGGCAAGCATGCCATATACTTTCTTAATCACCTTGGCTACCCGTGTTGCACTTTTAGGAACTGTAGACTATACACCCAGATCCACCTGCATGTTACTGTTCCGAAGGGTTCTGCTATCTAGAGTATAATTCACACCTAAATTTGACCCTCCAAAATGCATCACCTTGCATTTGTATGGGTTAAACTCCATCTATCATTTCTGTGCCCAAGTCGCCAATCTATCTAAATCCTGTTGTATCCTTTCACAATTGTCGGCACTATCAGCAACTCTACCAATCTTCGTGTCATCTGCAAACTTACTAGTCAGACCGCCCACATTTTCCTCCAGATCATTTATATGTACTACAAACAACAGAGGACCTAAGACTGCTCCCTGTGGATCACCACTAGTTACCAGTCTCCATTCCGAAAAACACCCTTCTACTGCTACCCTCTGTCTTCTATGACCATGCCAGTTTTGCATTCGTCTAGCCAGCCTACCCAAATCCCATGAGATTTTAGTTTTTGTATTAATCTGCCATGTGGAACTTTATAAAATGCCTTACTAAAGTCCATTCAATCAGGTTGGTGAGACATGACCTTCCATGCAAAACCATGCTGCTTGTCACTAACTAATCCATTTTCTTCCAAATGTGCATTTATCTTGTCCCTCAGTATCTTCTCTAAGAGCTTCCACACCATAGACGTCAGGCTCACCGGCAAAGGGAGCAACTTTGGCCTATCTCCAGTCCTCTGGAACCTCACTAGTAGTCAAAGAGGATGTGAAAATATCTGCTAATGCTATCTGCTATTATCTGCTATTTCTTCCCTTGCCTCTAGCAATAACCTGGGATGGAACTCATCTGGCCCTGGGGACTTGTCTATTTTAATGCATTTTAGGATTCTCAAAACTACCTCCTTCAATATATCAACATTCTCGAAAATATTCACAAACTCATACCTGACCTCAATATCAGTCATATCCTTCCCCTTGGTGAATACCGATACAAAGTACTCCTTACAGATCTCTCCTTCTTCTTGTGGCTCCTTGCATAACTTCCCTCCGTTGTCCTTAACTGAGCCCACTCTTTCCCTTGCTACCCTCTTTCTTCTAATATAAGCATAAAAAGTCTTGGGATTCTCCTTGACCCTGTTTGTTAACAGCATTTCATGGTCCCTTTTAGCCTTCCTAATTCTGCGTTTAAGTTCCTTCCTAATTTCTCTATACTCCTCAAGGTCTTCATCAGTTTGTAGCTGCCTAGACCTATCATATGCTTCCTTTTTCCTTTTGACTAAGTTTACAATTTTCCTTGTTATCCATGGTTCCTGAGTCCTGCCACTCCTATCCTTCAGTTTTGCAGGGACAGGGCATGTCCTGCACTTTAGTCAACTGGTCTTTAAAAGCCTCCCACATTCCAGATGTAGATTTGTCCTCAAATAACTGCTCCCAATCCACGTTCCCCAGTTCCTGTGTAATTTGGATGGAATTGACCATTACTCAATTAAGCACTCTCACCCGAGGGCCACGCTTGCCTTTGTCGAAATCTTATGGAGTGACAGTCCCTGAGCCCAAAATGCTCTCCTACTGAAACATCAATCACCTGTCCTGGCTCAACCCTAATTCCACGTCTAGTATGGCCCCCTGTCTGGTTGGATTGTCAACATACTGTCTCAAAAGCCCTCCTGGATACTTCTAAAAAATTGTTCTCCATCCGCGCCCCTGGCTCTAAATGATTCCCAGTTAATAAGAGGAAAGTTGAAGTCACCCACCACAACTACCCTGCTCTTTTCACACCTTTCCAGTATCTGACTACACATCTGCTCCCCTGTCTCCTGTCGGCTGTAGGTCTGTAGAAAACTCCTAACATTGTGATTTCACCCTTCCTATCCCTGAGCTCCACCCATAATGCCTCACTGCAAGATCCCTCTGATGTATCCTCCCTAAACACATCTGTGATGTGATCCCTAATCAGCAAGGCAACTCCTCCATCCCTTTTGTTTCCCTTTCTGTGCTATCTAAAACAACAATATCCTGGAATTCCTCTCAGTGACATCTCTGCTCTTCCTCGCATCACAATCCGCTCCCCAGTCTTGGTGACCGCAGTGCCGTCTCCCAGAATTCCTCTCAGTGATGTCTCTGCTACCCTCTGATTTGATTTTTTCCATCCATTTTCTTACCTTGAATACTAGGGAGGGAAGCCTAGGAAATGTTATCTTTTTTGTTTTGGAAGTTAAAAGTGACTTCCGATGGACTTGCATTTAGTTTATTGTTGGAGTTAGTGAAGTTATTCACACCAACAGTTCATGAAGTAAACGTTCGTTGTCAGTTAGCTAGCATCAGCACCATTTACTCATATATTCTAAAGGGAGGAGAAAAATCCCAAAATTATGAACAATTCTTTCATTGCTCAATATCGCTTTTGAATCTTAAGAGAATGTTGTTGTCTGATTTGTTTAGAGAGGAGGTATGATTTGATTTGATTTGATTGCGATTTTAATTTAATTGTCACGTGTTCTCAAGTACGAAGTTACAGGAATACAGTGAAAAGTGTATAATTTTGCCACACAGGGCGCCATCGTAGGTATAAGTACCTAGGTACAGAATCTTAAGAACAAGGTAGAAAGAAAGAACAAAATTAAAAGTTAAACATTGCAGTAATTATAGTATAGTGTAAAATGAAGTTATAAGTTATACATTGCAGCTCTTCTTAGTTTTAAGGAGAAAATAAAGAAATAAACCTGAATGTTGAAACATTAAAGTCTTCCTTATGTGCTTAGCCATAGTGGGGCTGCACTTCGAGGAACCACCTCAAGACCGGAAGTCCAAGCTGAGCCGAGAGACCACCACGTAACGCTGAAAGACCATCGTGTTGGGTCAAGAGACTGCCACACCAGACCGAGAGACTGCCACACCGGGCTGAGAGACTGCCACACCAGACCGAGAGACTGCCACACCGGGCTGAGGGACTGCCTCACCAGACCGAGAGACTGCCACACCTGACCGAGAGACTGCCACACCAGGCTGAGAGACTGCCACACCGGGCCGAGAGACTGCCACACCGGGCTGAGAGTCTGCCATACCAGGTCTGCACTAAGTCCGCGGCCCAGTGTCCAAGGCTGGGAGTCGGCAAGTACATTAATGGCCAAAACAACTGATGCATTTCCCTCAGATTTTACACAACTGAATGTAACTGAATATAGGGTGGCACAGTGCCACGGACCCGGGTTCAATTCCAGCCTTGGGTAACTGTCTGTGTGGAGTTTGCACGTTCTCCTCGTGTCTGCGTGTGTTTCCTCTGGGCGCTCAGGTTTCCTCCCACAGTCCAAAGATGTGCAGGCTAGGTGGATTGGCCATGCTAAATTGCCCATAATGCTTAGGGATATGTAGATTAGGTGGGTTATAGAGGGATGGGTCTTGGTGGGATGTTCTGAGGGTCTGTGTGGACTTGTTGGGCTGAAGCGATTCTAGGATTCTATAAATACTGGAATGTGAGGAGAAATTGTAGAAGTTTGCATTGCTATTAAAATTCACCGTAACATTTTGTCATAATCATGACACCTTTGCTTGGAAGAGGGCAGCAGAGTGGTGCCGCTGATTGGCTGATGTGGGGAAGAATTGCATCAGTGCAGTCACAGCTTCCAGAAGGTGGTTTGCGGAGGGGCTATTGTCAAGTGATAGTTCCAGTACCAGGGTTCAGGATGTCTCTGAATGTGCAGAAAGCATGCTGAAGGGAGAGGGTGAACAACCAGTGGTTGTGGTACATATTGGTACTAATGACATGGGTAGGATGAGAGATGAGGTCCTGCAGCAGCAGTTCAGGGAATTAGGTAGAAAGTAAAAAAGGAGGCCCTCCAAGGTTATACTGTCAGGATTACTCCCTGTGCCACGTGCCAGTGAGGCTAGAAACAGGAGGATAGTACTGCTCAACACGTGGCTAAACAGATGGTGTAGGAGGGAGGGTTTCAGGTATCTGGACCACTGGTATCTCTTCTGGGGCAGGTGGGACCTGTACAAGAAGGACGGGTTGTATCTAAACTGGAGGGGCACAAATGTTCTGGCTGGGAGGTTTGCTGGTGTCACTCGGGAGGATTTAAACTAGCTTGGCAGGGTGGGAAGCAAAGCAAAGGCAAATGGGCTGAAAGGGAATTAGAGAATAGGGCCAGTAAGACTCAGAGGAAGAGCAGGCAGGGTGTGGTTGCTGATCAAAGTGGGTCTGGTGGACTGAAGTGCATCTGTTTCAATGCAGGAAGTGTAACAGGTAAGGCAGATGAACTTAGAGCTTGGATTAGTACTTGGAACTATGAGTTGTTGCTATTACAAAGACTTGGTTAAGGGAGGGACGGGATTGGCAGCTTAACGTTCCAGGATACAGATGTTTCAGGTGGGATAGAGGGGGAAATAAAAGGGGTGGGGGAGTTGCGCTGCTTTTTGAGGATAATATCACAGCTGTACTGCGGGAGGACACCTCGGATGGCTCATACAGCAAGACAATCTGGGTGGAGGTCAGGAACAGGAAGGGTGTAATCTCAATGTTTGGGGTTTACTATAGGCCTCCCAAGAGCCAGCAGGAGATAGAAGAGCAGATATGTAGATAACAAGGTGTAGAGCTGGATGAACACAGCAGGCCAAGCAGCATCAGAGGAGCAGGAAAGGCTGACGTTTCGGGCCTAGACCCTTCTTCAGAAATGGGGGAGGGGAAGGGGGTTCTGAAATAAATAGGGAGAGAGGGGGAGGTGGATAGAAGATGGATAAAGGAGAAGATAGGTGGAGAGAAGACAGACAGGTCAAAGAGGCGGGGATGGAGCCAGAAAGGTGAGTGTAGGTGGGGAGTTAGGGAGGGGATAGGTCAGTCCAGGGAGGACGGACAGGTCAAGGGGGCGGGATGAGGCTAGTCGGTAGGAGATGGGGGTGGGACTTGAGGCGGGAGGAGGGGATAGGTGGGAGGAAGGACAGGTTAGGGAGGCAGGGACAAGCTGGGCTGGTTTTGGGATGCAGTTGGGGGAGGGGAGATTTTGAAGCTTGTGAAGTCCACATTGATACCATTGGGCTGCAGGGTTCCCAAGCGAAATATGAGGTGCTGTTCCGGCAACCTTCAGGTGGCATCATTGTGGCACTGCAGGAGGTCCAGAATGGACATGTCGTCTGAGAAATGGGAGGGGGATTTGAAATAGTTCGAGACTGGGAGGTGCAGTTGTTTAGTGCAAACCTAACGTAGGTGTTCCGCAGATATGTAGATATGTAGGCAGGTTTTGGCAAGATGTAAAAGTAACAGGGTTGTTGCCATGGGTGATTTTAACTTCCCATCTATTAACTGGGACTCACTTAGTAATTGGGGCACAGATGGGACAGAGTTTGTGAGAAGCATCCAGGAGGGCTTCTTGAAACAGTATGTAGATAGTCCAACTAGGAAAGGGGCCATACTGGACCTAGTACTGGGGAATGAGCCTGGCCAGGTGGTCGACGTCTCAGTAGGGGAGCAGCTCGGGAACAGTGATCACAATTCAGTAAGCTTTAAGGTACTGATGGATACAGATGGGTGTATTGGGGGAAGGCTAATTACAACAATATTGGGCAGGAACTGAAGAATGTAGATTGGAGGTAGATGTTTGAGGGTAAATCAACATATGGTATGTGGGAAGCTCTCAAGTGTAAATTGCTGGGAACTCAGGACCAGCATCTTCCTTTAAGGGTGAAGGATAAGTTTTGCAAGTTTCGGGAACCTTGGATAAAGAGAGATGTTGTGAGCCTAATCAAAAAGAAAAGGGAAGCATTTGTCAAGGCTAGGAGCCCGGGAACACATGAAGCAAGGGTGGAATACAAGGAAAGTCAAAAGAAACTTAAGCAAGGAGTCAGGAGGGCTAAAAGAGGTCATGTAAAGTCTTTAGCCAACAGGGTTAAGGGAAATCCCAAAGCTTTTTATCTATATATAAAGAGCAAGAGGGTAGCCAGGGAGATGGTCGACCCGATCAGGGACAGGGAAGGGAATTTATGTGTGGTGCCAGAGGAAATGGGTGAGGTATTCACCATAGAGAAGGACTTGGTGGATGATGAATCTGGGGACAGGTGTGTAGATAGTTTTTGTCATGTTGAGATCAAAAGGGAGGAGGTATTGGGGGTTTTGAAAACATTAAGGTACTGAAGTCCCCAGGGCCTGATGGGATATACCCTAGAAAACTGAGAGAGGCAAGGGAGGAAATCGCTGGGATATTGAAAGAAATCTTTGTATCCTCACTGGTTACAGGGGATGTCTCAGACGATTGGAGAATAGCCAATGTTGTTCCTTTGTTTAAGAAGCGTGGCAGGGATAATCTAGCTAATTACAGGCCGGTGAGCCTTACGTCAGTGGTAGGGAAACTTTTGGAGAGGATTCTTCGAGACAGGATTGACTCCCACCTCAAAATCAGTGGGCGTATTAGTGAGAAGCAAATGGTTTTGTGAAGGGGATGTCATGTCTCACTAACTTGATTGAGTTTTTTGAGGAAGTGATGAAGATGATCGATGAGGATATGGCAGTGGATGTTGTCTACATGGACTTCAGTAAGGCCTTTGACAAGGCCCCTCATGGTAGGCTGATACAGAAGGTAAAGTTGCAAAGGGTCAGAGGTGAGCTTGCAAGATGGATAAAAA
This sequence comes from Rhincodon typus, assembly GCF_021869965.1. Taxonomy (NCBI): domain Eukaryota; kingdom Metazoa; phylum Chordata; class Chondrichthyes; order Orectolobiformes; family Rhincodontidae; genus Rhincodon; species Rhincodon typus. The sequence goes on along the minus strand of NC_063332.1, from coordinate 51,300,655 downwards.
AAACTGGCTCAGTCATAGGAGACAGAGAGTAGCAGTGGAAGGGTATGTTTCTGAATGGAGGGCTGTGACTAGTGGCGTTCTACAGGGATCAGTGTTGGGACCTTTGCTGTTTATCATATATATAAATGATTTGGAAGAAAATGTAACTGGTTTGATTCATAAGTTTGCCAATGACACAAAGGTTGGTCGAATTGTGGATAATGATGACGATCGTCAAAGGATACAGCAGGATATAGATTGATTGGTGACTTGGGCAGTGAGATGGCAGATAGAGTTTAATCTAGAAAAATGTGAGATAATGCATTTTGGAAGGTCTAATCCAGATGGAAAATATACAGTAAATGGCAGAGCCCTTAAAAGTACTGATAGACAGAGTGTTCTGGGTGTACAGGTACACAGGTCACTGAAAGTGGCAATGCAGGTGGAAAATGTAGTCAACAAGGCATACGGCATGCTTGCTATTATGGACCGGGGCATTGAATTTAAAAATTGGCAAGTAATGTTGCAGCTTTATAGAACCTTAGTTAGGCCGCATTTGGAATATTGTGTTCAATTCTGGTCCCCACACTACCAGAAGGATGTGGTGGCCTTGGAGAGGATACAGAAAGGATTTACCATGATGTTACCTGATATGGGGGGCATTAGCAATGAGGAGAGGTTGGAGAAACTTGGGTTGTTCTCACTGGAACGATGGAGGTTGAGGGGCGACCTGATAGAGTCTATAACATTATGAAGGGCATGGACAGAGTGGACAGTCAGAAGATTTTTCCCAGGGTGAAAGAGGCAGTTACTAGTGGCTATAGGTTTAAGGTGCGAGGGGCAAGGTTTAAAGATGATGTACAGAGGGTGGTGGGTGCCTGGAACTCGCTGCCAGGGGAGGTAGTGGAAGTAGATGCGATAGTGACTTTTAAAGGGTGTCTTGACAAATATATGAATGGGATGGGAATAGAGGGATTTGGCCCCTGGAAGGGTAGGGAGTTTTAGTTGTGATGAGCAGCATGTTGCTGCAGGCTTGGAGGGCTGATTGGCCTGTTCCTGTGCTGTAACTTTCTTTGTTAATTTCAATGAATTACTGCAGGCTTCTTTTCTAGCTGTAAAATAGACTGAGCAAACCTAACATAAAAGTATAATAGTACTCTTTAGCAAAGAAATAATGCACCATCTTTTTAACAGTGAAGTCAGCTCATGAAAGAATCAGCATTTTTCATTTATATGAAAATAAGTACTATAATGATATCTAGAAATCTACTGAGGCAAAGAACTGGGAATACAACATTAATTGTTCTTGAAACATCTATTATGGATGCAAGCCATTGTTAGTCAATCTTGTCGAATCCAGGAAGAAAGTCCAGTTTAAATGCTCCTGGAATACCTATGTAGGCAATATATTGGTTAATTCTGCAGTATTGACTAAGTGAAGTAATCAGTGCCAATTAAGATTGGAGTCAAACTAAGGTTAAGATCTATAAATTAATCAATCCAGCAACATCTGTTGGAAAATTAGTGCTGGAGCATTAGTTCTGAGCTGTACTTAACTGTCAATGCAGATCAGGACTTTGGATATCTGTTAACGGAAATGAATCAATGTTCAGATGATCAGTAAGATGACTCTGAAGTAACTCTCTTTAGAAAAGAATCTGTATTGATTTAGCCAAGGAGCCTTAATTGAAGATAGAGTTGGAGTAAGGCAATCCGGCAAAGCAAGATGAGAAAAGTAATTCATTTCTCCTGTTACATTCAATGGTTCTGAGATAATTTCCAGTAGAGCCTTAAGTAATTTGTTATGATTAACCTACCTTTTTAATCAGCCTGTTCAGAGATGTTATTACACACCGCTGGAGCAGGTGGGACTTGAACCTAGTCCACCTGTTCTAGGGGTAGGTACAGTACCTCTACATCACAAGAGGGCCCAGACCCTTGAGTAATAAATATTGGCTTGATCCTGTGACAGCTGGTTTGGCTGTTATGGTGTAAAAGTGCTAGGAACTATTGGAGATCAAATTAGTTAGTTTAATACATTGTGGTATGGAAGGTGAAAAGTCATTAAAATTGTGTTGGTATCTTAAGTACAGCTTTATGTACATTCTAGCTTTTTCCCTGTAGTAAAAAAGAAAAGTGCTGGAGAAACTCAGCAGGTTTGGCAAAATCTATGTAGAGAGCGACGAGTTAGCATTTTGAGGCCGATTGAATATCTTTTTGGAGAAATAGTCGCTTTGCAGAAGAAGTTATATTGGACTTGAAACAGTCAACTCTATTTCTTTCTCTACAGATGTGGTCAGATCTGTGAGTTACTCCAGCACTTTTTGTTTTTTTACATGGAATAAAACTAACTCATATACAGAACTGCACAAAACCATCTATTGTTACTCTCCGATGTTTCAGGTGTCCAACATTCGTGGTATTTTGTTTATTACCGGCATGTTCTTTTCAAGGCTAACAGAACTGATCAATTGGAAATACGATTGCCTCCTTTTGGAACTTTATCATGTGTAACTGAAGGCTATAGACATAGTTTATTGTATACTGGACACAAATTATTAATATTTTCTAGATCATTTATTAAGTCAATCAATTATATTCCGTCCCAAACAGGCCCAAGTTCAAGACTGACTTTCTTTAGATTCCTACTGGGAAATAATAATTGAGGTATTGGCCAATGGCTTCTCTCACGCTTCTTGTCTTCAGAGTAACCTCTCTACTTTACTAGGGTGGTCCCTGACCCAGAATTCACCAGCATTTGTTGTGTTATGGTCTCACTTTCAGTATGTCTTTAATAGACAAGCTCTTGAGATCATTACTGTATCATCGTGTGAGTGTTTACATGTCTCAAAGTGGTTCAGCACAGCTACAACGCTGATCTCTACTTGGCGATATGGAAAATTGCTTGAGTATTTCCCATGCACAGAAACCAGGACAAAGCGAACCCACCAGTAGATATCAGTCTATTCTGGACCATCAGCAAAATGGAGTTATCCACAGTGTTATCAAGTAGCACTTGTAAAGAGCCCAGGCCACTCAGCTGTTGAGCTCATTACTGCCTTGGACAAGGACATGAACGAAAGAGATAAGATCCAGAAATGAGGTGAGAATTACCGTCCTTGATATCAAGGCAGCATTTGACCAAGTGTGGTGTCAAAGAGCCTGAATAAAACTGAAGTCAAGACAATTGGAGGAAAAGTCTGCACTGGTTGGAGTCAAACCTGGCAGATAGGAAGATGGTTATGGTAGTTGGACACCAATCAGATTCTGGATATTTCTACTGAAGTTCTTCAGGATAGTATTGATGGTCCAACCATCTACAGCTGCTTTATCAATGACCTTCTGTCCATAATAAGGTCAGAAGTGGGAATATTAGCTGATGACTTTACAGTGTTCAGCATCATTGATGGCTCTTCAGATCCTGAAGCAGTCCATGTCTATGTACAGCAAACTGAGATAAAACCAGTCTTAGGCTAAAAAATGGCAAATGACACTTATCCCACACAATGACCATCTCCAATACGAGAGAATCTAACCATTGCCCTTGACTTTCAACCTTTGCTGAATCCTCCCCTTTAAACATCCTGGGGCTACAACTGTGCAGAATCTAAACTGGACCAGTCATTTAAATACTGTTACTACAGGCGGTCAGGGAGGTGGTGGTGTCGTTGTAATATCAATGGACTCAAAATGCAGAATAGCATAACTCATGTTGTGGGGACATGAGTTCAAATCCCACCATTACAGACAGTAAAATGTAAATTCAGTAAAAATCTAGCCTAATGTTGACCTTGAAACAATTGTCATAAAAACTAAATCTGTTCACTAGTTTCCTTTCAGAAAGACTTCCACCATCTTTACCTGGCTTACAGCAACAGGGTTGATTCTTCACTGTCTTCTGGGCAATTAGTGATGAGAAATAAATGCTGATCTAATCAGCCACAACCATGTCCCATGAACAAGTAAAAGAGAAGTAATTCACCAAGGCTCCTTCAACAGTACATTCCAAACCTGCGACCTATACAATTGAGAAGAATAAGAGTAGCAGTTCCATAGGTACACAACCATGTACAAGTTCCCATCTGAGTCACATACCAACCTGACTTGGAACTATATCACTCTTCCTTCACTGTTGCTAGGTTAAAATCTTATAAGTCCTTTTCTAGTAGCATTGTGGACCCCAAGGACTGCGATTGTTGAAGAAGGCAGATCATCACAACATTCTCCAGAGTAACTAGGGATGGCAAATAAATGCTTGTATAACCAGCAATACCCAGAACCCATTAACAAATAAAAACGATGATCTTAACCGTGGAACACTTGAAACATAGATTTTGGTTGGAAGCATCTATGTTCTCTTTTAATTTAATAGTCCAGACACTTATGTGCCTGTGAATGTAATATTTATGAACAATAAAAGCAAACATCCTGCAGATGCTGGAAATCTGAAACTTCCACAGGGAATGCTAGAGATACTCAGGAAGTCTATGGAAAAAGAAACAACGTTAACGTTTTGAGTTCAGTAGAACGGATTTCATTCCTGAAGACTAATCAGACAGGACTCTGGTTTGGCAGCACCTGTGAAGAAAAATCAGAGTTAACGTTTCCCCTTCCCCAGAATTGAGGAAGCCCTAAGGAAGGATCACCGGACCTGAAACGTTAACACCAATTTTTCTCCACAGATGCTGCCAGACTTGCTGAGCTTTTCCAGCAACTTCTGTTTTTATTCCTCAAAGCATTAGCTTGGGTTCTTCTTCAGAATGAACTTCTGTTTCTCCATCATTCTCTGTGTTTGTTTGTACATATTAGTTAACTGCAATAAATGTCTATTGAATTCTTCAGCACCACAATATCCACGCCCAGATAATGTTTTGAGGGATAATATGTGCATTGCCTCATTAGGTAAAGTGCTGTGTTGGTGGTAGACTTATACCAACATCCATTACATACCACCTAAATGCCCATTCAATATTGAATGCCAGTCTTCTGGCTGCCATATGTTTTGCTGACTGCAGTGGGGTCTAAACACAACCGTGCTGATGCAGAACCAAGAATAATAACATTGATCCAGTGGTCACTATCTATACATGTCTTCCCTGCTGGATGTCAGCGCAGTATTTGGAGACCAAATTCCACCTACCGGAGCACACAAATGTGTGACCAGTGACAAAAATGATGAATTTAGCAAAACACTGCTTGGAGCCATAATCACTGTTAGCTTATGCAGCATCCTCCAGTGTGTAACAAACAGAGAATTCTGAGTCAACGTTGGGAAAGTTTATTGCTCCATTATTCCTGGGTAAATTAATTTTCAAGTACATTTAGACAATGGCAAAACCAGAAATTATTGTAGTTCAGCATGAGTTCATCCATTTGGTAGAAAATGTTATGATTTAGATTTCCCTCTTCATTGGGTTTACCGCTAAAACAGCTCTAAGACTGCATGTGGACGCCCATGTAGACAAAGTTTTTCAGTTGGATGTGTTGGGAAGAATTAAGCCCGGACAAGTTATTAGCCTGAAACATTAACTCTATTTGACTCTCCACAGATACATCAGCATTTTGTTTTCATTACATACAGATTTCCAGCATCTGCAATATTTTACTTTTGTTCACAGTAGGATGTCAGGATTATATTCCTCTTGCACTGGGCCAACTACTTTTGTAAACAAACTATCGGTGATGCAATTCAAATGGAGCTCTTCTGTCAAAACGTAATTGACTGTTTCTTTCTCCACAAATTCTACCTATTATGGAGCCATAGAATGGTTCAAGTGAAGAATGCAGCCTTTTGACCCATTATGTCCCAGTCCTCTGCTTTTTTTTTAAATCAACCTGTTCAGTGATGTTCTTGCACACCTCTAGAGCAAGTGGAACTTGAACCTGGGCCTCCTGCCTCAAAAGTAGGAATATACCACTGTACCACAAGACCCTCTGCTTTTTACCTGTAGCCCCTTCAGTGATTTTTTCTCTTCAGAGCAAAGGGCAACAAATACTGACCCAGCTAACAATGCACAGATCCTATGAACAGTTTTTTTAAAAATGTAAATTATTTTCAAAATCTCAAATCATTGTGCCTCGACCACACTCTCAGATCATAACAACACAGTTGAAAATGTTTTTCCTCCTACCGAAATGGTTCATTTGGCATAAATCATATAGAATCCCTTCAGTATAGAAAGATGCCATTCAGCGCATCAAGTCTGCACTGACACTCAGAAGAACATCCAACCTTATCCTGAAACTCCACATTTACCACCACATAGCCTGCACATCCCTGGACACTAAAGGTCAATTTTACCATAGCTGATTCACCTAATCTGCAGGCTAAGGGAGAAAAGCAGAGCACCCAGCAGAAACCCATACTTACATGAGGAGAATGTATAAATTCCATAGAGACAAGTCACCTAAAGCTGGAATTGAACCTGGTTCCCTAGCACTATGAGGTGGTAGTGCTAACCACTGAGCCACCATGCCACACCAACTGAAATCTAGCTTTATTGTAATTCTCAATCCTTCTGCAAGTAGGAACACTTTCGCCTTATCTACTATGTCCAGACACTGCTTTCAAATATTCTCTTAACAGTTATTTCTTCTATAAGAACACTCCTAGCTTCTCCAATCTCACCACATAACTGAAATTCTAGATCATTGGCCTGCAGGTTGTGCTGGCTTTTTTTATGTCCGTCAGTTTGAATACTTGTACACGTTTCTATCAGGGCCTGCTGTGGTTATGTGTCCGGAATTGTATTAGTCCTCTATTGGTAGCCAACCTCACTAGATTTAAAAAGCACATCACTGGGTTTATAATAGTTGTCTGCCTGCATGAGAAGATATAATAGTCCTTTGTTCACTGACTCCACACGCTTAATATGTTGGAAAGTATTCAAAAATCAATTGGAGACTGAATAAGTTACAAATGGGAGAGTCACACAATTATATCTGCTTTTGTTAGAGAAAAGTATTTCAAGAAGGAACACAAACAAAAAGCAGGATTTCAATGCTACCTAATTGCAGGAATGATCTTTAAATTGGAGCATTCTGCCTTATCCTACAATTTGTACTGCACTCTATTTTAATTATTCATCACATTTAAGCAGTTGTGTTGCCTCTCTCATGAATAAATGAAAGTAAGAGGTCTGATTGAATTATAATTATGTTTTTACCTAGGCCTACGTGGGGAGCTTGCTGTGGTTGACAGCAGTTGTGTAGGGGTCCTCCATTGGAAAGACTTGACTTTGGAGTGTTAAGACGGGTCTGGCCACTGCGGACATAGCTTGGAATGCTTGATCCTATACCTGATCAGCACTTGTGTTATGGGCACTGTCATAATGCTAAGGGTAGCTCTGTCACCAATTCAGGTGGCTGACATAAACAGAACTTGCAGGACTATGACCTTCTTTTGCACTCTTGCAGAAATTCATTTGTATTGAATGCAAAAGCAACCAAAATTGCTCTGATCTTGACCTCAAAATACTATTAACCATTTTTGTGGCCACCATTATTTCACATTCTGAATTTTCCTCTTAACTGTTCTCAAAGGACAATCACATTGCTTGGCTCTGGAATCTCAGATACACCAGACCAATTTCCTTCCCTGAACAATATTCATTAGCCAGATGGGCTTTTATGACTATCAACTGTAACTAGCTTACAATTTCAGATATCATTTTTAGTTCATTGTACCTAAATCCAGGTAAGCTACCATGGTGTGGTTTGAACTCATTACTACAGTACATTAGCTTCAGCCTCCAGATGACGAGTCTAGTGACATTATCTCTTACGCTACCATCTCTTTCACTTAAATGATTGACTCTCTTATTATACTTCTTATTCCAGATTCATTTGAAGACATTCATTTTGTGCCAAAGCTTAGTCTGCAAAGATTTATTGAGGAAAAATTACAAGGATTGATATGCTTTTTTGGCTTTTTTCTAACACCACCTTGAAGGATTGTTTGCAGGCTAAAGTCCAATAGCACTCATAGGTACAGATCTGGGCTTCTATCTTACATAGCTTTTATCACTGTGTATTTATTGTATCTATACTATATTTCTTGAGTGCTTATTTTTGTAAGCTTTAGTGGGCATGTATTTTCCTCAATGAAGTACAGTGTTCATTTTATCTATTCACACTTAGTAAGTCTGTGGTTCTACTTCTCTGTGACTTTCTTATTTTATCCTCTCTTGGCTTGATGTAACCTCGATCCTATCAGTAAAGGAGATGTTTGAATTATTTGGACGGGAAAGGGAATCTTGTCAACTTTCATAGCAACTCTATAATTCTTTCCAGGAATTAACAAAATAAAAACATCTATCACACTCACCCATATGTAACCAAAGATCCATTGAAAAATGGCAAACATAATTTCCTGATCTAGTTAAATCCATACATAGTGCTATTTCCTTCAAATTGTAACACTGGAGCATTTTAAATAGTGATTCCACTTTAAATTCCTAACTATAAGAAAAACAGTAAGCTCTCCAAGAAGGCAAAGGCTCAAAAAAGTTGAAAAGCCTGTCATAATACTCAAGATTAATGACTGGAGTACCATTTAGGATTTTGAAAACTTTGCTGTTATGACAGAGTTTGGATGCCTTGTGAGATATTTCCACTTTGGAGATGGACATCTAATTAGAGTTACCTAAGCTCCACCAAGTATGACTCAAGTTTAATTATAGCTGACATTTAGACGTGAGCTAAAAGATAAAAAGAGCTTGTGCCATGAAATAATGAGGCCTTCTAATAAACAGAACGACTGCTCAGGCCCTAATGATCACCAAACTGACAAGTTCAATTTGACACAATTTTGCTGTTAAATTGGGTCCCTTATAAGCAATTGGATCTTTTAATAGAAAACTGGGAAGGGATTTTTTTTACTGCAAACTGTTTAAATTTCAAAGGCTGCTGGATTAGTTGCAAGCTTTAACTCTGGGAAACGAGCAATTCTTTGACACCTAAGTTATGACATCATGACAACATGATCCATGCTCAAACCACCTGTTTGTTCTATGAAAAGAGTTTTGATTTCCCAGGTCATTTGATCTGCTCTGTGTTAACCCCTCTGGAACAGTCGTAGATAGTATCTTTAACTTATTTGGCATCTGTTTCCACAATAAGTCTAACCCATGATGCATCAATCCTGACCTTTACTCTTTTGATGCTTAGCAACCACAGGAACGGCAATTAAATATTTAGAATTGGGGTCCTGGAATTCAGAAAAATAATGCTTCAAAATATTCAGAACATTCAGATGAAGGTAATCAAGTGCTTTATTTATTTTTCAGCTTATGCAATTGTTTGAAATTCAACAGTTAAAAAATTCACAAATCAAGTTCTTGATTTCACATACAATAAAAAGCTTAGATGTGTGCAAGCTATTACAGCCTCATTGGTCATTTGGATTTGTTTCAGTTTCGCTTTTCCCACATTACATGCGACTGCCACAGAACTAGCTGATCACTCTTTCCTTTTAACCGTCAGTTCTTTTTGAACTTGGCAGATGATTTTCCAGCCAAATGTCCTTCTGTCCACTAACCATCCCCATTTATCGGGCCTGACCTCATCACTAATACAGGCACTAGCTTGTTTACATGAGTAGCTGTGTCCCTTGTTGGCCAACAAATCTTGTAATGGTACTTAAATCCAGTAGTCACCAGTTCAATGTTAGGAGATGTACCCGCTGTCCTAATCCAGCTTCCAAAGAGCAAAGAAAATTACAGTAGGAACAGGCCCTTTGGCCCTGCAAGCCTGCACTGACAATTCAATGTGCATTTCTATTGAACCTATAGTAATATTAACAAATTCTTGAATACTTAGAACGTTCACCAACTTCATTTTTAGCTTGAAAGTAATCAGCTACAGGGATGTTCCTTTCGGAACTTTTTTGGCTGCAATTGCCATTTAAAAGTGTGATGTTGTACGTGACCTCATGTTCTCTTGTTCTCAAATAAAGGAGAAGTTGTTCAAAATGAGGAAGAGTTCAGCCGGGCAGAGGAAGGTGATGGTGAATGGGCTTTCTTTCAAGAAGAAATGGAGAGTTCTGAGGCCATCTTGATGGGGGACGGAAGTGTAAGAGGATGGCACTATGATGATCAAAAGAAGGTGGCTGGAGTGTGCAAGCTGGAAATTTCTGATCCAACTTAAAATTGTCAGAAGAAATGTGGATGCGAGTGGGAAGCAACCGGACGTGGGGAGTGTTTTTGTGTTCCCATGCCAAAATTTCTGCTGCAATGGTCCAGTGAAGTTCAATGCTAGCAGGAGGAACAACACCTCATCTTCCACCTAGGACCTTACAAGCTTCAGGATTCAACACTGAGTTGAACAATTTCTGAGCATGAACCTTGCCCATTACCCATCCCCATAACACCAAGTCCTGTCATGAAATGGCTTTCTTTCACTGCAGCCAACCCATTTTCAATTACTTCTCATCTCAATATTACCTATTTAGCTTCTCTTCTTCACTGACGTATTGTCCATAATCCCTTTGTCTGTTTACCCCTTTTTCTCTGTCTTTCTCTCTGAGCTCTGTCTCTACCTATCTTCTCCCTCTTTCCCCGCAAACCCCATCATCAGCTTAAATGCTATCTATTCCTAGTTGCTTTTAGTTCTGAAGAAGGGTCACTGAACTAAAATGTTAACTGTTTTCTCTCCACAGATGCTGCCAGACCTGCTGAGTTTCTACAGCAATTTTTGATTTTGTTCCTTTCAAATCTCCAGCATCTGCTGTTGTTTGTTTTATTCATAAATTGGTTGTCAGCATAATTATTTGCAGATTCAGGATTATTCAAGTCAGCAAACAAGTAGGCTTGATGATTGCTATGTTGCTATAATCTATTGAGTACATGGTCCATATAATGCCTCCTTCCAACCATGCTCTAATTATAGCTAAGTACTGTTATCCAGTAACTGTTTGGTAGTGCAGAACTTAACTACTGTTTTTGTTGGAGCATTTTATCTTACTGTCATCAGGACAATTTGCAAGAAACACCGATCTAAGGGGACACAAGTAAGCATTGATACCGTATCAGAGGAGAGTGCTGAGGAATTTGCACTGCACCCTATAGGACAGTGATCTAGATCTACTACTATTGTGTGATTCAGTATTCATTAAACTTACAAACTCAGCAATCTGTGCAATTGACTTCAGTTTTAAGTACACCACGTATGTCCAAACCAATAAGTTGCCATGGGAACGCTGCTAAACTCACTTTTCACAAACATCTTTGTTGGGTTACATGACATAATGTGTCCTCAGTAGAATGACATCTAACCTCTCACCCCCTGAATATTTCTAATGTGCATGAGATATGTTTGCTACAGTAAAAATAGAGCATGCTGGAGAAACTCATCAAGTCTGGCAGCATTCGTGGAGAGAGACACAAAGTGAATGTTTCAAGACCCATATGAGTCCTCTTTAGAACTGAAAGAGTTTTTTTTTATGCTAGTAACAGAGGGGGATGAGGAACAAGTGAAAAATATGATTCACATGTCCAGGCAAAGAGTGATAATGGTGGTAAAGGAGTGGTAGGTGTGTAAAATAGGTGCAAATGTTAGCTTTGAGATGAGTTAAAGGAAAAAAATGTTCAAAGTGAAAACAAGCTTAACTAAATGAAGGAAGGTAATGGTGCATGAGGACAGTTGAGGATTCTTTTCAAGGAAAAAGTGGAGATCCTTCAGACCATCCTAACTGGGGAAGGGTATGTAGAGGCTAAACAACTTGGAATTGTGGGATTTACGTAAAGCATCAGAAGAATCACAACTATAAGTGGGAAGATACTGAAGAAAGAGGAGAAAGTACAGTCAAGATAGGAAGAGGTATTCTGAGGGATAAGATTTGCATGTGTTTGGAAAGGCAAGGACTGATGAGGGGTAGTCAATGTGGCTTTGTGTGTGGGAAATTGTGTCTCACTAACTTGGTTAAGTTTTTTGAAGAAGTGACAAGATGACAGGATGCAGAGCTGGACAAAGAAGTGGCAGATGGAATTCAACCCGGAAAAGTGTGAAGTATTCATTTTGGAAGGTCGAATTTGAATCCAGAATACAGGGTTAATGGCAGGACTCTTGGCAGTGTGGAGGAACAGAGGGATCTTGGGGTCCATGTCCATTGATCCCTCAAAGTTGCCACCCAAGTTAATAGGGTTGTAAAGAAGGTGTATGGTGTGTTGGCTTTGATGGGCAGGGGAATTGATTTTAAGAGCCGTGAGGTTATGCTGCAGCTCTATAAAACCCTGGTTAGACCACACTTAGAATATTGTGTTCAGTCCTGGTCGCCTCATTATAGGAAGGATGTAGAAGCTTTAGAGAAGGTGCAGAGGAGATTTACCAGGATGCTGCCTGGACTGGAGGGCACGTCTTATGAGGAAAGGTTGAGGGAGCTAGGGCTTTTTTCATTGGAGCGAAGAAGGCTGAGAGGTGACTTGATAGAGGTGTACAAGATGATGAGAGGCATAAGTAGAGTGGATACTCAGAGACTTTTTCCCAGGGCAGAAACGACTATTACGAGGGGACATAATTTTAAGGTGATTGGAGGAAGATATAGGGGCGACGTCAGAGGTAGGTTCTTCACACAGAGAGTGGTGGGTGTGTGGACTGTGCTGCTGGCAGTGGTAGTGGAGTCAGATACATTAGAGACATTTAAGTGACTCTTGGATAAGCACATGGATGATAGTAAAATGTAGGGTATGCAGGGTAGTTTGATCTTAATAGGGTAATAGGTTGGCACAACATCATGGGCCGAAGGGCCTGCACTGTGCTCTACTGTTCTATGTTCTATGGCAAAGAGGATTAATGAAGGCAGAACAGTGGACATTGTCTGTATGGACTTCTGTAAGGTGTTTGACAAGGTTTCACATGGTGTACTGTTTAACAAGATTAGATCACGTGAAATACAGGGAGAACTAGCCATTTGGATACAGAACTAACTTGAAGGTAGGAGACAGAGGATGGTTGTGGAAGGTTGCTTTTCGGACTGGAGGCCTGTAACCAGTGTTGTGCCATAAGGACAGGTGCTGAGTTCATTGCTTTTTATCATTGATATAAATTATTTGGATGTGAATATGGGAAATATGGCTAGTAACTAGCAGATGACTCCAAAACCAATGGTGAGGTAGACAGACAAGAATGTTACCTCAGAGTATAATGGACTTTGATCAGATGGGCCAATGGGCCAAGGAGTGGCAGATGGAGTTTAATTTATTGAGATGTGAGTTGTTGCATTTTGGAAAGGCAGATCAGGGCAGGACTTATACACTTAATGGTAAGGTCCTGGGGAATGTTGCTGAACAAAGAGACCTTGGAATGCAGGTTCATAGTTTGTTGAAAGTGGAGTCACAGGTAGACAGGGTAGTGAAGAAGGCGTTTGGTATGCTTAACTTTATTGGTCAATGTATTGAGTATAGAAGTTTGGAGGTCATGTTGCAGCTGCACAGGACATTGGTTAGGCCACTACTGGAATATTGCATTCCATTCTGATTTCTCTGTTATATGAAGGATGTTGTGAAACTTGAAAGGGTTCAAAAAAGATTTACAAGGGTGTTGCAATGTTTGGGGGGCTTGAGCTATAGGGAGAGGCAGAGTGGCTGGGGTTATGTTCCCTGGAGTGTCGGAGGCTGACGGGTAACCACATAGAAGTTTATAAAATCATGAGGAGCATGGACAAATTGAATAGCCAAAGTCATTTTTCTCAAGATAGGGGAGTCCAAAACTTGAGGGCATAGGTTTAGGGTGAGAGGGAAAAGATTTAAAAGGGACCTAAGGGGCAATCTTTTCATTCTGAGGGTGGTGTGTGTCGGAATGAGCTGCAGAGAAAGTGGTGGAGGCTGGTAAAACTACAACATTTAAAAGGCGTCTCGATGGGTATATGAATCGGAAGAGTTTAGTGGAATATGAGCCAAATGCTGGCAAATAGGACTATATTAATTTTGGATATCTGGTTGGCATGGAAGTGTTGGAGCAAAGGGACTGTTTCCATGCTCTGTAACTCTATGACTCTAAGTTAGTTGAAAGGAGCAGGTATGTGTAGAAACAATGAGTTTGCAAGGCCAATCCTGTTTGTGAATTTTGGAAGAAGGTTGTATGGGACTGGGGAGTATGAGTTGAGAAGCCATGGAGGAGAGATTTCCAGACGAGATAAGGTCAGTAAAAAAAAAAACAAATGAACTGTGGATGCTGTAAATCAGGAACAAGAACAGAAATTGCTGGAAAAATACAACAGGTCTGGCAGCATCTGTGAAGAAAAAAGTCAGAGTTAAGATTTCGGGTCCAGTGACCCTTCCTCAGAACTGATGGTAGCTAGGAAAATGTCAGTTTATATGCAGAAAATAGGGAGGGGGATGAGGTAGGGAGTAAACAATAGGATAGAGCCCGAAGGGAGAGAAGAGCAGTTGGATAGACAAAGGAGTTGATAACGATCGGGCTGGGAGGGTGAATAGCTGTTAATGGGGACTGTTAGTGACTAACAATAGGTGGTGTCTAATGGCAGGCAATGTGATAACAAGGCCTAGTGTGTGGGGTAGGGGGCTAGGACATGGGAGAGTTTAGGGTCTAAAATTATTGAACTTGGTATTGAGACCGGAGGGCTGCAGGGTCCCCAAGCGGAAGATGAAGTGTTGTTCTTCCAGCTTGCATTGAGCTTCGCTGGAAAACTGCAGCAAGCGAGAGGCAGAGATGCTGGCCAGGGAACGGGGTTAAAGTGGCCAGTGTTCCAGTGAAGCTCAACATAAGCTGGAAGAACAACACCTCATTTTCCGCCTGGGGACTCTGCAGCCCTCTGAACACAATATCGAGTTCAATAATTTTACAGCCTAAACTCTGCCATGTCGTAGCTCCCTGCCCCACAGGTCAGGCCTTGTTACCACATAGCCTGCCATTACACACCCCCTGTTGTTAGTCACTAATAGAACCCATTAACAACTATTCACCCTCCCAGCCAGATCGTTAGCAACTCCTTTGTCTATCCAACTGCTCTTCTCCCTCTTTAGGCTCAATCCTTTATCCTATTGTTTACTCACTATGCCATTCCCCTCCTAATGTTCTGCATATAAATCAACATTTTCCTAGCTATCACCAGTTCTGAGGAAGGGTCACAGGACCCGAAACATTAACTCTGATTTTTTGCTTCACAGATGCTGCCAGACCTGCTGAGCTTTTTCAGCAACTTCTGTTTTTGTTGTGTGTGAGATGAGGTCAGTGACAGTCCTGGAAACAGCTTGATGTCCAGTGGTGGGGTCATAGTCCAGGGAGAAATCGGAGGAAGTGTCTGAGAGTTGGGATTCAGCCAATGCCAAGTAGTCGTCGGCATGCCAGAAAGTACCACCCTTGGCAGCGGGCTTCATAACAAGGGTTAAATTTGAGAGAGTGGAGTTAGAGGGAGACACATTAAAGTGGGGAAATTAAGACAGCAGCTCTCAATGAAGAGATCAAGTGCCAACAAAAGGTTAGAGAGAGTTTGAGGTAGAGGAGGAGTACTAGAGTTGGGTGAAAGGGCCCTTGGAGAGGAGGCAGGATTCCTGTCCAAAGAAATGGGCTTGGGGAAAGGTAACTGAAGAAGAGTGAAATGTCATGTCATGACTGGGGTGTAAAGGAATGAAACTAAATTCTTTGCTGAGCAGAGATCGTCACGCTCTGAGAGGAGAAGGTCAGACAATACAGATAATACCTGGTAAGGGGTGAGATTAGAAAAGGGATCGAGTCAGAGAGAAGGGGAGAAAAGGAAGAGCACAGAGGGGTGTTGGTACCTGTGAGTTTCTGGAGTGATGTGTTCTTTAATACCTGAAAGGAAGAGAAAAGGTTTGCTGTTAGAGCATTGAATCAGATGACAAATGAAATGGAACTGGGGCCTGGGACAGCTCTGCGACAGTGTGAGGTGGTGTTGATGGACAGAGAGGTCAAGAGTGTGCATGTGATGGTAAATGGCACTGAATGTGGATCTCAGGACACTGTGGCAACAAATGTCTGAGAAGCATAAAATGTCTTAGAGATACGCATCGTCTTTGGTGAGTTCGAAGCATGAAGGATGGAACTTCAGTTGGAATCTGTGCAGGACAAAGTGAAGCCTGAGACAGTCACTGAGCACCTAAATGTGGTTGTCGAATCAAGTTTTGGTGAACAATTTATCAAAAACTTGGAGGGAAATGAACAATGAACAAGCTGAAATAGTAGAACTGAAATCCCATAAAAGAGAAGAGCAGAACTTCTTCAAAGACCACCTACACAAGAGAGAAGTGGCAATGAATTTAAACACTCGAAAGATAGCAAATACAGTGGATGCTGGATATCTGAAATTTAAAAAAAAAGTAAACTCGGGAGAAACTCGACAGATCTGGCAGCATTTGTAGAGATAGATACAGAATTAATGTTTTGAGTCCTATATGGATCTTTCCCCATTCTGCAAGTTAATTAACATTTTCCTGTAATTTGATGCAGTCATCCTCAATAATTGCTGTCCCTCTTAATTTGGTGTTACATATTTGGCATGTTTGATTTCAAAATCACTATCAAACAAGACAGATGCAAAGGATGTGTAAAATAGGCTTTGAGTAGCATTATATGAGATGATCGTTATAAAACCATAAGGCAATGGAGCAAAAGTAGGTTACTTAGCCCATTAAGTCTGCTCTGCTATTCAATTTGATTATTACAAAAGTTAGAAACATAAATCTTTCCTAGTATATTTCTCAAACTCCAAGGTGTCCAAATGACAAACTGACGAGAACATAGTAACATGGTTGTGTTACCTTGGGGAATTGTTCAATTTTCTTTTCTCCCTAGCTCAAGTTGTCAGTCACTTCATGAACTAAACCTCAGGGAGGGCAGAAGTTCACCTGAATTCATGAGCTCAGTTTTTTTCTAAAGCAACGTGGAATCTCAGTAACGAAATTTAAATAACTACTGCTCTTTACTCAGTTGTTTCCAGATGCAAAGTATTCGCCAAAGCAAATTTGATTGAATGTTTTCTGACCCCACATAAATATGAAAAATAGATTATTGAAATAAAATACTCTGTTTTCTGATATTTGTCAGGCTTGATCCTGTTGTGAAAATCTAAGTCTGTGACTTCAGATGAATAAAGAATGGTTATATGTATTTGGTTTTATTTGTATTAATGAAAATGTAATTAAAATACTGTAATGACTGTTTATTTTACATTCATTCATTGAGTGTGGGCATTGCTGGCAAGGTAACATTTATTGCTTATCCTTGACTACAGGCATAGAATGGTTACAGCAAGGAAAGAGGCTTTTTGGCCCATCGTGTCTGTGCCAGTTATCAAGTACCTATCCATTCTAATTGCATTTCCCTGGACTTGGATTGTAGCCTTGAATCTTATGGCATTTCAAATGCTCATCCAAAGATTTCTTAAATATCTTTATGGTTTCCTGTCTTTATGACCCTTTTAGGCAGTGGGTGTCAGATATCCACCACTCTGAGTGAAAAGAACTCTGCCTCAAATCTCCTCTAAATCTCCTAATCTTGAAACTGTGCCCCTGGTTATTGACCCCTCTACTAAGGGGAAAGGTTTCACCCTCTCCACTCTGTACATGCCCATCAGAAATTTATGCACTGCAATTAGATCCACCTCAGATCTTCACTGTAAGAGAAACAATCCCTGCCTGCCCACCATGTCTCTCTTCATTGCTTTATCATGAAAGTCTTCTGCACTCTCTCTATTGCAATCACATCCTTTCTACAGTTTGGTAAACTGACCTGCACACAGTACTGTAGCTGTGTTCTAACTAATGTATATAGCTCCATTATAATGTCCTAGCTCTTGTTTTGGCTAATAACATGTATATAATAACGTCTTCTTAACCACTTTATCCGCCTGTTCCTTTGCTTTCAAGGATCTTATAGACATGCTCTGTATTTCCTGGAATCCTACTATTCAAAGTGTACTCCCTTTTCTTGTTCATCCTCCCAAAATGATGCACCTCACACTTTTCAGGAATAAATGTCATTAGCCATGGTTCAACCAATCTGAATAACCCACAACTGTAGAATTTTTATTTAAATAGGGAAGGACACAAAAATAGTTAACTATAGCCATTTAGTTTAATGTTTATGGTTGAGAAAAACATAAAAGTCTGTTATAAAGAAAAATAGAGCAGATCATTTAGAAATATAATGTATGATCGAGTCAAGTCATTATGGCTTCATGAATGGGAAATCACACCTAGTAAATTTACTAACAATCTTTGTGAAGGAAACAAGCAGGATAAATTAAGAAGACACAGTTGATGTAATTTATTTTTGTTTCCACATGATCTTTCATATGGTACCATACATTGGACTACTGGTATCATGCATTAGGCTAGTTAATAAGTTAAGACTCCCATGGTAGTATATTAGCATACACAGAAGATTGGTAAACGAATAGTGTTGGCACAAGGGGGCATGTTCAAGATGGCAACCTAAAACTAGTAGTAGGCCACAGGGATTGGTAATGAGGCCACAATTATTTGTAATATATATTCATAACTTGGCGGAGGAAAGTGAAGCCAAGTTTGCAGATGAAACAAAAGTAGGTGAGAAGGCAAGTGGTGAGGATGACATAAGAAGTCTGCAGAGGGATATAGGTAGGTTGAGTAAATGGGCAAAAACCTGGCAGGTGGAATGTAATGTGGGATTTTGGCCATTTTGTCTGAAAGAGTAGAGCAGCTGAATATTAATTCAATGGGGAAAGACTGCAGAAAGCACTGAGGGATTTGATAATCTTTGTGCATGCATCACAAACAGTTACCATCCAAGTTCATTGAGAAACAGGAAAGGCAATGGAATGTTGGCCTTTATTTCAAAGGGAACACAGTTTAAAAAAAAGGAAGGTTTTGCTAAAAGTATATAGGGCGCAGTTGGACTACAGCTGGAATACAGTTTTGGTCCCCTTATCTAAGGAAAGATACACTGGTATTGGAGGCAGTCTCAAGAAGGTTCACTAGGCTGATTCCAGTTATGGAAGGACTGCCTTATGAAGAGACATTGAATAGGTTAGGTCTGTATTCATTAGAGTTTAGAAGAATGAGAGGTGACCTTATTGAAACATACATGATTCTTAAGGATGTAGAGAGGTTGTTCCCCTGTGGGAGAGTTTAGGACCAGAGGACATAATCTCAGAATAAGGGGTTATACATTTAAGACAGAGACAGGAGGAGTTTCTTATCTCAGAGGGGAGTGAATCTCTAGAGTTCAATACTGCAAAGGGATGTTGATGCTGAGTCATTAAGTATATTCAAGGCTGAGAAAAACAGACTTTTAATTATGGGGAAACGTCAAAAATGAGGTTTATTAGATCAGCCGTGATCTTATTGAATGGCATAGCAAACTTGATAGGCTGAGTGGCCAATTTGTGGTCCTACGTTTTACCATCTTATGGTGTTACATCTTAAGAAGATGGCAGTGAAAAGCCTTTGTGCACTACAATTACTTGCATGGTGAAGGTACTTAAATTGGGAAGCAATGGTTTTGCTAAGTTATACCTGTGCACAGTCAAATAGCAGCCTGAATGGTGTGCAGAAGCCTTGACCCGAATAAAATATGACACCTACATGTTAAAAAAATGTAAAGGTACTGTGAACTGAAAACACTGATCACTTTGAACAACAATTTATTGGGAATTTGTTAATGTGGTGGGAACTCCAGCAATTTGACCCAGCATTGATGAAGGAACATTGACATTTTTCCAAACCAGAATGGTGTATAATTTGGAGGGGAACTTGGAGGTAGTGTTGTTCTTATATTTCTGTTGCCTTGTTTTCTGGGTGAAAAATGTTTGAAATTTGGGAGATACTGTCAATGATGCCTTAACAAGTGCCTGCAATGTACCTTATGGATATTGCACACTGCAGCCATCTGTGCAAGTGGAAGAGGGAAAATTTAAGGCAGCTATTTTGCTTTAGGATAGTATCAAACATTTTGAGCTTCGTTGACCTATCTGGGTGCTTGGTTCACTTGAATGTTGATCTTGCAAAGGGACATCAACTCCATAAGTAATAGCACAACATCCATTTTTTTTTTCCAAAAATTGGTTTTGTATGTTGCAAGTGAGAACAAATAAATCTTAAGTAATAACATTTGTCTTGGTTTATGGGATGTGGCTGTTGCTGAGTGGGCCAGCATTTATTGTCCATCTTTAGTTTTCCTGGTGAAAGTGCTTTCTTGAATTGTTGCAGTCCTTATTTAAGCTTAGCAATCCGCACAGTGTATCTAAGGCGACATTTTTTGTGCTTGTAATGTTTGTGCTTGCCAGCCTGTGATGCCCACTTCTCACGAACGAATAAAAAATGACTTTTGGAACCAAATGTGATTTATTTGCCATCATGCATGATACACACTCCTAGCCTTTTCTGCAAATTGCTCACTTCTGTGATCATTTTGGTCCTTTAATAAAGAGAACAGACAGGCATTTCCATGGCTTCATAAAAGAAAAGGAAAGGGTGATGAAGAGTTTCTCATAGACACTAGCATGAACAAACAGTTCGTGAAGATGTTATGATATGATTGGGTAATATAGACATGTGTACTAACCTTGAAAGTAAACTATGTGAACGCTGTTGGATAGAGACGTGAGTGAATAAGTGTGTAACCATTTGATTGGAAACTTGTTATTTGTAGAAGTAGTATAAAACCATTATTTTTGTCATAAAGTTTGAGTTGTCTGCCATCTTTCATGGGAACACCTCCCATGAATGCATGAATAAAAACGTAAACATGAAAATCTGAATTTTATCTGGTTTAAAAGAGGGATTAAAGGGTTAAAACAACCCTGTCAATGGTATAATGTCTCCCTGGTGCCAAGGGAAGGGTCAAGATCCGGAGAGGCTGCAGGACATTTTGAAAGGAGACGATGAAAAGCCGGCAGTTGTGGTACATATTGGTATCAATAACATTGGGATAAAAAGGAACAAGGTTCTTCAAGCTGAATATAGGGAGTTAGAATTTAAGTTAAAATATACGGCTTCAAAGTTAGTAATCTCAGGATTACTGCAAATGCCACATCTAGTGAGTATAGAAATAACAGGATATATCAGATGAATATGTGGCTGATACAGGGGAGAGGCATTCAGATCACTGGGAAATTGGGACCAGTTCTGGGGAAAATGGGAGCAGTACAAAAGGATAGTTTTTGCCTGTGTAAAACCATGACGAATATCCTCAGGGGTAGGAGTTGGAGTGGTTGTTTGCTGGTGCTCAGGGGATGTTTAAACTAGAATGGCGGTGGGATGGGAACCTCAGCAGGAATACAGAGAAGGGAGAAACAAGGATAGAAATGAAAGACAGATAAGGAAGAAGGAATGTTGGAAAACCGTAAAAGATGAAAACCAAATGGAGGTATAGTGCAAAGTAAAGCTAAGATGACTAACTAAAGGCTTTGTGTTTTAACACACAGGGCATTTGAAATAAGATAGATGATTGAACAGTGCAAATAGATATAGACAGTTATGATATATTACAGACACATGGCTGCAGGGTGACCAAGTATGGAACTGAACATCTGGGATATTCATTATTTAGAAAAGACATACAAATAGCAAAA
The DNA here is from genome assembly GCF_021869965.1 of Rhincodon typus. Taxonomy (NCBI): domain Eukaryota; kingdom Metazoa; phylum Chordata; class Chondrichthyes; order Orectolobiformes; family Rhincodontidae; genus Rhincodon; species Rhincodon typus. The sequence continues at coordinate 51,279,147 of NC_063332.1, read as the reverse complement.
GGAATGAGGGATAGCACTGTTAGTAAAAGAAGAAAATCAATGCAATAATGAGTTCGGATATTGACTTATAAAATCATGATGTGGAATCTGTTTGGGTGGAGATAAGGAACACCAGGGGCAGAAAACATTGGTGAGGGATGTCTCTCGGCCTCGGACTGCAACGACATTAAACAGGAGATTTGCGATGCGTGCAATAGGAGTACAACTATGATCATGGGTGACATTGATCTTCATATAGATGGGATAAACTAAACTCATAACAATACGGTGGAGGAAGGTTTCCTAGATTGCATAAGTGATGCTTTTCCTGGACCAACATGTTGAGGAACAAACAAGTGAGTGGGCCATCCTAGACTGGGTATTGTTAATGAGAACGGTTTAATTAACTATCTTGTTGTGCAGGGCCCACTGGGGATGATCGATCATAAAATGATAGGATTGTTCATTGTGAAGAAGTTGAATCTAAAACTAGGATCATGAAACCTAAATACATGGACTTACAGGGTATGAGATGTAAGATGGACTGGGGAACCTCACTAAAAAGGTGGATAAGTACTGGCTAATATTATGTGAATCATATGAATGAATTACATGAATTACAACTATTATTCATTTCCATCAGGTTTCTATGTTGTCAAATTGCAGTCAGAGCAGAACCAATGCTGCGGCAAGTTAAGAGACTTTAAGACACATGACTGTTAAATTGGTAAAAGAATCAGGTTTACAAGGTCTTCAGAGTTGAAAAGTGGAGTGACATATGGAGGAAATTCCAGAGCCTGAAGCCTAAATGCAGAGACACGGCCCATGGTGTGGCAGTGATGTGGAGAATTCATGAGAGGCCAGAATTAGAGGCATGCAGAATTCTAGAGGGCTGTGAGGCTGGAAAAGATTCCAAAGATAGAGAGAAGAATTAAGCATGAGTAAGAATTTTGAAGTCAAGGCATTGGTGGGCAGATACTGATGAAGGTGAACTGTATACTTGGGGTAACTCACTAACCTGACTCAGTTATTGAATATGGAAATTTGCTTCTCTATGTTGTGCCAAAATTCCAGCTGAGAAACTGTAAAATCACTGGATGTTGGTGAAATTAAATACAGTTCTTTGATTCTTATTTCTCGCATGTAGCAATATTCAGAATTATTTCTTGTTTTGTAGCACCACCCAGTGGCTGCATATCTTTATGCCGCAATCTCTAGCAGGTAAAATACAATCATTTACTGCCTTCATATTCCCAAATCACTGTTTTACCATGAACCTCCACCAAATTGCTTTCAAATGGGTCATATGAAAATTCATATTATAATAGCATCTGGTTTCATGTCAAGTACATTAATTAACCAGACATACATCTTAAGTTTTGAGGAACTCCTGATGTGGGTACGTCAATATCGTGTGACTTAACCAGCCTGAGTAAACATATGCTGAAGTTCCCATGCGAGCTACTGGAGTCATAGAGTCATACAGTTATATAGCATGGAAACAGACCCTTTGGTCCAACTCGTCCATGCCGAATAAGTTTCCCAAACCAAATAGGTTCTACTTCCTTGTGTTTGGCCCATATCACTCTATCCTATTTGTGTACTTATCCAAATGCCTTTTAAATGTTGTAACTATATCTGAATATACCACTTCCTCTGACTGTTCATTTCACACCTGAAACACCCTCTGAATGAAAAAGTTGCCCCTTAGGGCCCTTTTAAATCTTTCTCCTCTCACCTTAAAATATGTCCCCCAGCTTTGAACTCACCTACTCAAGGGAAAAGACCTTCGCTATTCACCTTATCAATGCCCCTCATGATTTTGTAAACCTCCATAAGGTCACCCCTCAACCTCCTAAGCTCCAGTGGAAAAAGTCCCAGCCTATCCAGCCTTTCCTTATAACTTAAAACCTCCAGTCACGGCAACATCCTGGTAAATCTTTTCTGAACCCTCTCCAATTTAATAATATTCTTCCTATAGCAGGGTGACCAGAAGTCTACACAGTACTACAAAAGTGGCCTCACCAACACCTTGTACAACCTCAACATGATGTCCCAACTCCATTGCTCAAAAGTCTGAGAAATGAAAGCAAGTGGGCTACATGCCTTCTTTACCATCCTGTCTACCTGTAACTTTTAAAGAACTATGTACCTGAACCCCTAGGCTTGTCTGTTCGACAACACTACCCAGGGCCCTACCATTAACTGTCTAAGTCCTGCCCTGTTCATTTTACCAAAATAGAAATATCAAATTTATTTAAATTAAACTCCATCTGCCACTCCTCAGCCCATTGGCTCAATTGATCAAGATCCCTTTGAAATCTTAGATAATCTTCTTTACTGTCAACAATACCAACAATTTTGGTGTCATCCGCAAACTTATTAACCATGCCTCCTAAATTCTCACCAAAATCATTTATATAAAACTAACAAACAATCGTGGACCCAGCATCGATTTCTGTGGAACACCGCTGGTCACAGGCCTCCAGTCCAAAAAACAATTCTTCACCACCACCCTCTGTCTCCTATTTTGTATCCAGTTGGCAAGCTCTCCCTGAATCCCATTTGATCTAACTTTACTAATTAGTCTACCATGCTGAACCTTGCCAAAAGCTTTACTAAAGTCCATGTAGACATCTACAACTCTGTCCTCATCAACATATTTGGTTACATACTCAAAAATCTACATCAAATTTGTCAGACATGATTTCACATGCATAAAGCTGTGCTGTCAATCCCTAATAAGTCCTTGCCTCTCCAAAAGCATGTAAGTCCTATCTGTCAGAATCCCCTCCAACAACTTACCCACCACTGATGTCAAACCCACAGGTCTATAGTTCCGAAGCTTCTTCTTACAATCTTTTGTAAATAAAGGCACAACATTAGCCACCCTCTAGTCTTCTGGCATCTCCCCTGTGGCTGTGGATAATACAAATATTTCTGCTGGGGATCCCGCAATTTCTTCCCTAACTTCCCACAACGTCCTGGGATACACTTAATCAACATGATACTCTGACAGGAGAGCCTACCACACATACAGCTGCTTTCTGATCTACATATGCAATGTCTCCATAATTGTTGGGTTCAACATGACATCTGAGACTTGTAGACCACAATGTAAGAGGTTTTAAGCCGTCAAGTTAAGCCTTCTCTTTGTCCTGTCTACAATGTCCATTCAATGAAGCAAAAAGGTAGCAACATCCATTCGTCTGTTTCAATTTACCATTGACTGAAATTCAACTCTGGTTATAAAATTTGAAACAAGTTCGGTACAGCTAGACACTCGGCATTTTAGTTGTATGAAGGCTGCAAAAATAACATTTAGGGTTAAAATTCTGGACAGGATCAATTTATGCTGGAACAATGTAGTATTTCTTGGATCCTATCTAAAGAAATACTGATGATATTGGGATGAGGTACAGTGGCTTGCTCACTGTAGTATTCAAATAGTCTTTTGCTCAGTGTTGGATTATATGTGTCTGTTGACCATTGACTGCCCACTGTGAAGATCAATTAAACCAGAGTGCAGTCTCTTAAACATAAGGGGGCTGAACCGAGGCTAATTGTTGTTAGCAAGAGAGCAGACATTTTCAAGCATTTTAAATAAACTTCCTCCTGTACTCACGGAAACTGGAGTATCATCCCTGCATATCTCAGGAATATAACATAACAACTAGCACTAAGAATGATGGAGAACAGTTCAAATATATTGACTCCAACATCATATCTTCCTTCTCTGGAATCTACCCTTGTGGTGCCATCCATGGATTTCAGGATTCAAGACTTTCTTGCTCACTATGGAGATGTAGTTGCCATGTGCGGTGATTCTTACACATTGCCTTGGAGCAGAAGGCTAGCGAAGATTCAAGAAGCTCAATGGAAATGAGTCTACATTTGATAATGCAGCAAGTGTTCTCAAAATGTATTTTGGGCCAAGGTATGATGATTGACTGATATACATTCTGCCAGAAATTCCAGGGAACTGGTGAACCCATTAAATAAAATGGAACACTGTTGTGGTAATTTAGCTTCTACATGTAGATGTGGCACACTTACTAACCAACTAACTCTTAACTGATTAATTGAGAAGGCCTTAATTCAACAAATTAGAGAAAATTGCCTCATGGAGAGCAGTGATTTAAACTTGGAAAAACTTGTCAGTTCAAAGTGAAAAAAAAAGTTACACGGAAAAGGAGGCTCAGAGACAGAGTCAGAGTCACAGACACAGTTTGCCCATCCAGGTCAAGTACAAGTGTCATGGACAAGGAAGCTTCAGCAGTCTCATTAAGACATGATCCATCATGATCAATGGAAAGCATTTGAAAATATGACCAAATTATCGAAACCATCATCAATTCACAACACCATGACCAGCTCAAGAGGTAAACCCATACATAAAGTGAAACCTCTTCACAAAGATGTGAAAGTCATAGTAGAGGATTTTATTGCTTCAACGTGTGGAAGAGTCCCCTTGTTAAGAGTGAAATACAATATGTGTATATCACACTCGGTCATTTCAAGGATTGGTCCATCAAGATTGCAGGCATTTTAATTTTGTTTGTCACCAATGTTGGCATAAAATGACCCATAGCATACTGATGTGAAAACCTCTATCAGTTATTTTTCAAAACTTTCTCACACTCTTGTGACAGGCACATTACAACCTTACTACAATTCAATCATTCCAGCTTTGGGAACAATCAGGACCAAAATGTAACCCCAGACAGGTACACATTCTACACAACCAGAGGCCTCATGGGGTGTAAACTTATTTATTCTTCAAAGTTACAGATGCCACTGGAGTACAAATTAATGTTATTGGAAACATAGGCTACACAAAAAAAGTGTCTCTTCTTATTTATCAGATTTGGGGACATTAAAGGGCATTGTCATGGTGTTGTATAAACACATCAATTCACAGAATCACTGAATTGTTACAACATATAAGAGGCCATTCAGCCCAATAAGTTTATGCCAGCTCTCAGAAAGTGCTAACTTTTTGCGTTCTCCCTGTAAGTTTGAACATTGTCCCTTTTCAAATAACCATCTAATTCCGTTTTGAATCTGCCTCTACCACAGTCTCTGGCACTGCATTCCAGATCCTAACCACTCATTCCAGTTTTCCTTATGTCACTTGCTTCTTTTACTAATTATTTTAAAGTCATGCCCTCTTATTCTCATGAGGTGGAATAATTTCTCCCCATTTACACTATCCAGATCTCGCTTGATTTTGAATTTACGATGAGATCTCCTCTCAGCTTTCTCTTCTGCAGGGAAAACAGTCAGAACTGTTCCAATCTACCTTCATAAATGAAAATCCTGATCTATAGAACCATTCTCATAAATCGCATGTGAATCTAACCAATGCACTTAAATCCTTCTTAAAGTGTGATGTCTAGAATTGGACTTAATAGTCCTGTGTGGCACCTTGTCAAAGGCCTTCTGGAAATCCAAATAAATCATGACCACCAGCTCTCCTTTGTCTAACTTTCTTGTCACCTCCTTAAAAAATACTAACAGATTTGTTAGACATGACATCTCCATTATGAAGCTGTGCTGACTCGGTTCTATTTTATTTCGCACTTCCAAATACTCTACAATTTTATCCTTAATAATGGACTCTAAAATCTTAGCAATGACTGAGGTCAAGCTAACCAGCCTACAATTCCTTGCCTTCTGCTTACCTCCTTTCTTAAACTGGGGTGTGACATTAGCCATTTTCCAGTCCTCTAGGATTGTTCTGATTCAACCAGCCTATAATTTTCTGTCCTCTGCTTCTCTCCCTTCTTAAACTAGGGTGTTACATTAGCCAATTTCCAATCCTCTAGGTCCGTTCTGGTTCCAGTGATTCCTGAAAGATCACAATAAGTGCTTCTTCAATATCCTCAGCTATCTTCTTTAGAACCCTGGGGTGTAGTCCATCAAGTCTAGATGATTAATCCACTTTCAGGCCATTCAGCTTCTCGCAGAAACTCCTGCCATTGCTGTTCCACCATCTTTGCCTGCTCAGTTCCCCTTCAGTCAACTGGCTGGCTCCTCTCTCATGTCCTTGCAGTTATCTTTACTCAATTGTATTACTGTTACATCTGATTCCAGCTTCTCCCTCAAACTGTAGGTGAATTCTATCATATTATGGTCACTGGCCCCTAGGGATTCCTATACCTTAAGCTCCTTAATCAAGTCTGCCTCATTACATACCGTTAAATCAGAACTGCCTGTTGCATAGTGGGCACTACCACAAATAGCTCCAAAAAGATGTCTTATAAATATTCCATAAATTCCTTTCCTTGGGATCTGCTACCAATCTGATTTTCCCAGTCTACTTGCATATTGAAGTACCCCACGATTTCTGTAACAGTGCCCTTCTTACATGCCTTTTCTATCTTCTGATTTATTTTCTTCCCCACATTCTGACTACTGCTAGGAGGCTTGTACCCACTTCCCATCAGGGTATTTTTCCCTTTCCGATCCTCAACTCTACCCAAACAGATTTTATGTCTTCTGGCTCTATATGACTTCTTGGTAACAATTTAATTTATTTTCTTCTGAACAAAGAAACCCTTTCTCCTCCACCTACCTGCCTGTCCTTTCAATAGGACACATATTCTTGGATATTTAGTGTCCAGCCCTAATCCCCTTGCAGTCATGTTTCTGTGATACTCACAAAATTGTACCTGCCAATTTCAATCTGCACTACGAGCTCATTTACCTTGTTTCATATAGTGGATGCAAGTTAAGTATAAAACCCTCAATCCTGCGTTGACTGCCCCCCTTTTCATAGTCGTCCTCTTATCTGCTGTGCTTGTAGTTAGATTCCTGACCCTTTCCACACTTTCTGTCCTATTACTTGTTCTGGAAATTTTAATAACCCCTGCTGAGCCCTTCGCCTTTAACTTTTTCCATAATTTTCCATGCAACTGAACCCATGGCCCATGATTTAGTTTAAATCCCGATCCACAGCCCTAGTTAGGTGATTCACCGGGACTCTGGACCCAGCATGATTCAGGTGGAGCCCAGCACATGCCCCTGACCTACACCATGACCTGACAGTCCCTGCCCTGGTTTGAGTACAGTCCCTGACCTAACACCCCTCTAAACCCAGCTGAGCTAACCCCACACCCGATCTTCCTCACCATTTCTTCTCAACTGTTTACCTTACACTCACCTTCTCTCCTTACCTTTTCATTGAGAATTTGGGACCTTTAGCTCATTTATTTCCTGGTGTTCAGCAGCTGGTGTTATAAAAAGGGGGCACTGTTTGGGATCTCCAATGATCCTGCACTCCGTGATCCAGTGGGATTGAAATTACATTGTATATTTCTGAAGTCTCAAGGACCAGAATTCTGACCCACATTTGCAGAGTGTTGGCCAAGTGAGGAAGTATTTGTAAAAGCAACAATCTGATGGTGATTTCTGCTCTTGGAGGGTTCAGGTCTTTTAATTTACTAAGAAATGGATTAGTGTACATTCAAGGAATTAATAATTGGCTGAGTATGGATTTTCAAAGCCTATTTCAGTAAATTAAAATCAAGTTATGTTTGGAGGACAACATGCTCTTATTAAACCAGTTTATGGCAACAAATAACCTTAGCTTCAATTGTACTAAAACAACTGCAAGTTACACTCACAGAACACAATTACCGTCATTAATCACTGCCAACAAGAGAAAATCAAACCATCTCCACTTGATGTCAATGGCATTAACATTACTCTGTCATGGTGATTAAGTTAGATTTTATGAAAAGGGATTCCAACAGGAGAAAGGTGAAACTTTGCAAGCTACAACAGCACAAATCCTCAAGTTGGGTACAAGTGAAGGGAGAGCTGGAGAATCTTTTTAATTTTTTTATGCATACTCTGTCAAGGGACCTAGAAAAGTTTCAATTCTGACTGAGGGAGAAAAGAGGGAAAAGTCCAAATGCAATGTAAGGAAAAAGAAAACCAAGGAAGAGTCAGAAGGGAGGAGGGAGAGAAAGTTGGCCCATTTGGAAACCTACTTTTTGTTTCCAGCTGAAGCAGCTATGGTAAGAAGTTAATTCTCAGTCCTTGCATCCAATTATCATATCGAAGCACTAAGAGTAAATATCACCATGTGGAATGAAGCACTTAAGGCAATCTATCAGATCAATCCTAGATAGGACCTATTCCTCAGAGAAAACAAAACATTTCATTAAAATGGTCCAACAGAGCAAAGCAATCAAAAGGAAACTTCAAACTTCAGGTGACAATATCTGGTGTGAATAAGTTTATGACATCAGTCAGACTCTTTGTTTGAGGATGTTGGCTTATGCTAAAAGCTAATCACAGCTTTATATTAACAGTCTAGCAGCTTTATTATGTTATCTGTAATATATAATCGAAGAAATTAAGGAACTAAACTTGTATATTAGAAAAGACATGGTGTAATGGACCAGGGACCTAAACTAAGGGCCCACTAGGACAGATGGTCTGACTCAGTACCTTTACAACCACAAGTTGGATGCCAGACCAGTATCAATGGGTGGCAGTTTGTAAAGTGAGTCTCACTGAAATTGGTTACCTTGGGCAAGGCCAAGAGCCAAAAGAGAGGAACTGTAGTGGGAATTAAATTAAGATTCGATAAAAAAGGTTTCCAACAGGAGTAAAGCGATGTTTTACAAACTAGTATGACAAGGCACGTTTTAACGGGCATGAACCTTGAACATCATAGGTGTTCACATCAGTAGTGATAACTAGAGGGGAACTTTGTAAATGCTAAGGCCTGTATCAGCCTTGAGAGCAAACCAGAGAGTATGGAAAGGCTTCTGTAGATACGATAAGAGAAAGACGATCTCTGTTAATTGTACAAGAATGAAATGTAAACAACATACATATATATATGAACAATGGGATATAAAGGTTGATGATTTTCTGAATTTATTAGACAGATGTGGCACACAGATTTGAACTGTTACAACATTCAAGCTATGGCCAAGTATTGGAAAGTTGGGTTAGTGTAGATAGGTCGGCATGGACTCGATTGGCTGAAGGGTCTCTTCTGTGCTCTATGACTCTGATAGATGTGGGACAGAGATCAGACAGAGTTGGAACAGAGCCTGGCAGAGCCAGGGCAGAGTATTAAACAGAATCCTATTTAGCTAGTCTAAGAATGGTGTTGTTTGAATAAACACAAAGTTGATCTCCTATGTTATGTGTAAGAAGAATTAACCCCATCAGCAGAATCATCTGCTATTAAGATTGTGGGCACTACCATTGAACTGAACTTGAACAGAGTTAGCTATATATATGCTATGGCTACAAAAAGAAGTCAGAGGCTGGGAACACTGTAATGCATAACTCACCTCCTGACTACCCAAAACCCGTCAACCATCTACAAGGCACAAGTCAGGAGTGTGGTGGAATTCTCCTCACTTGCCTGGATAGGTACAGCTCTGACAAACTCAAGAAGTTTGACATCATCCAAGACAAAATAAGTTGCTTGATTGGCACCTCATTCAATAATATCAATATTCACTCCCTCTACCACTGACAACAATGTGAACCATCTACAAGATGCACTGCAGCAATTTACCCAGGCTCTTTTCACAGCACTGTCTGAACCCATGACCTTGACCCCACCATCTAGAAGGACAAGGGCAGTGGAGACATGGGAGCACCACCACCTACATGTTCCTAAACCCCAAGGACCACATCAGTTGAAGAAGGCAGTTCAGGGGTGACTAGGGATGGAGAACAAATGTTGGTCTAGTTAGCATCATTCGCATCCTAAAAGAGAAGAAAAAATATAGCACTCTTACATAAATTGCTTTATTCTGTTACTCTGCTTGATTGTTCTGCTTTATAGAAAGATTGTTAAATGTAATTATGCAAAAGAGTTTTAGTGGAAACTGAAACCGTAATGTCACTAGGGCAGCTTTCAGTACAATTTGCATTCAATTTTCTGACTGCTCCCGAAGCAGAAATTCTATTCCATTATTTTTGCTGCCTATTGCAGTCATCATTATGCAAGGGGTGAACTGGAAGTAGGAAACTACATTACAGGCATCCCACTTGTAATGTGTCTAATCTACATTGATGGCAATGAGCTTTACTTGTGTACTCTATTTATTTGTGAAATCTGTGTTTATTGGTCCCACAGCAGGAATAACACGAGCCAGAGAGTGGAGCATAAAGCTACTTTCTTGGAATTAGAAGGTATTGATTTGTTGCCACAAAATAACAGACAAACGTTCTGCACATAAACAACCATGTAATGTGATTTTAAGCTGATTTTATTTTGTTTTTGTGCTGACACAGGGCACTTGTACAGCTGGCAGCAACAGCAAACTAAACTTGATGGGTGTTTAAAGATGAACAGCCAAGATAACTTGTTGATCATTGGATCTTCCTGACTGCTTCTCACTCAACACATTTAAGCTTAATTTTAGCTGCAGGGAGATACTGCAGCAACATGATTAGAGTGATTGCTTGTTTGTAGAGACGGCCATGGGCTTCAGGTAGTGTCCTTGCTGCTTGTAATTTAAAATTGCCATTGGACAGACTGAGATAGGAGATGTAAAAACAGAAATTGCTGGAAAAAACTTAGCAGATCTGGCAGCATCTGCAGAGACAAAGCAGAGTTAACGTTTTGGGTCCAGTAACCTTTCTTCCGAATTGACTTTAGCGAGGAAAAGTTTGGCAGACATGCTGAAAATAGAGAAGGGGTAGGGGGAGGAGTAAATGTTAGGTGGAGATGGAGCCCAGAGAGTGAGAAAAAAACAGTTGGGCCAACAAAGGAATGTGTAAAGGTCAACTTGGGAGAATAAATAGCTTCTAATGACGATGGGCTGATTGTGACAGGGCCTGGTGTTTGGGGGTTGAGGTATTGACATGGGAAAAGGTGCTCAAACCTTAAAAGTATTGAACCCAACATTAAGTCCAGAAAGCTGCAGAATTCCCAAGCAGAAAATGAGGTGCTATTTTTCCAGATTGCGCTGAACTTCACTGGCACACACCTGCAAGCCTGAGACACAGATATTGGCCAGAGAACATGGAAGTGTGTTGAAGTGTGGCAGGCAACTGAAAGCTCAAGGTCAGTTCTGTGAACAGAACTACAACATGTATTTTCTTTTAGTTCACTTGTAAGATATGAACTTTGCTGACTGAGCCAGCATTTATTGCCCATCCCTAGCTGCCCTTGAGAAGGTGGTGGTGAGCTGCTTTTTGAACCGCTGCATTCTATATCTGTGGGTTGACCCAAAACTCCCATAGGGAGGAAGTTCAAGGATTTTGACCCAGCAACAGTGAAGGAACAACAATATATTTTTCAAGGGGTGGTACAGTGGCATGGTTGCTCAGTGGTTAGCACTGCTGCCTCACAGCACCAGGGACACAGGTTCAATTCCACCCTCAGATGACTGCCTGTGTGGAGTTTGCACATTCTCCCCATGTCTGCTTGGGTTTCCTCCAGGTGCTCCAGTTTCCTCCCACAGTCCAAGGATGTGTAGGGTAAGTGGATTGGTCATGCTAAATTACCCATAGTGTCCAGGGATATTTAGATTAGGGGGGTTAGACATGGGGAATGGGGTGGGCTGCTCTTTGGAGGGGCAGTGAGGATAGAAGTGGCTGTGGGTTTGTTGTCTAAAGATCTTGGATGAATTTTTGCAGTGCATATATAGATAATACATACTACTACTACTGAATGTCAGAGGTGAAGGGAGTGGATGCTTGTGGATGTTGTGTCAATGAAGTGGGCTGTTTTATCCTGGATGGTGTTGAGCTTCTCAAGTGCTGTTGGAGCTGCACCTATCCAGGCAAGTTGGGAGTATTCCATCACGGTCCTGACTTATGCTTTGTAGGTGGTGAACGGGCTTTGGAGAGCCAGGAGTGAGTTACACACCGCAGTATTCCCAGCATCTGTCATGCTCTTGCAGTCACTATGTTTATGTGGCAAGTCCAGTTGAATTTCAGGTTAATTGTAACTTCCAGGATGTTGATAGTGTGGTGTTCAGTGATTGCAACACCACTGAATGTCAAGGTGTGTAGTATGATTGTCGTTATTGGAGATCGTTATTACCTGGCAATTGTGCGACATGAATATTATTTTTCAGGCGATAGAATTAAGATAGGTGGTAAATCCTGCCATAGAAATTCACATCCCATGAACCAAATAAAAGACTGAAGGAGTAACATTTTCTCTATTTTCTTTCTGTAAAGTTCCTTTGTGCAATATTTATGGACACTCCCAATTGATGTCTTACTAGGCATGGGACTACAGCAGGAACCTGTCTCTAATGTAAGAGAAACCAGGGTAGATAACAAGTAGATAACAAGCAAAGTATTTCACTTGTATTTAAAAAAAAAATGGATTAATACAAGTGATTTCAATAGAATGTTTCTAAGCAAATAATTTAATCTCCTTTTATTTAAATGTAATGAATTTCATGCAGCTTGATTAAGAATTAGGAGTTTGTGGGTTCAAAGCCCACTCCAGATCTTAACCATATAATCTGATTTGGCACATTAGTGCAGCACTATAGGGATTCTGCATTGCCAACACAGCTGACTTTTTGATGAGACATTAAAGTAATACCTCTTCTACAGGCATTAGGTAAATGTAAATAATTCTTTGTACTCTTTGAAGAAGAACATTGCATTATATTGATCAATGTTTATTCCTCAACCAAACTGCGGTTTGTGCATGTGACAATGGAAGATGAAACCATATATGACGTCATAAAACTACATTGATGAGATGCTTTCAGCCTCAACTAGGAAAGCTTGAAAAGGAGAATGTTAAAATAATTAAGATACAATTACAATAAGAATTTTTATAAAATAATTTGAACAAGAGGGACTTCACTGAACTAACTTATTAATAAGCTAATTAAAAGCCTATGAGGATTTAACAAATTCCCTCTGAATTAATCAGATTCAGTCAAGGAATTATTTTCTGATCAAACTGGTATATTTAGAGGAATTCATTCATTTAGATGGAGTGAACTAAATCCATTGAGGAATTAATTTACTTAGTTCTAATTGAACACTATATGATTTTGATTTGTTGTAGTGACCTCATCAAGTGTTATTGGGCAGTAAGTTAGTCTGATGTTTTAAATCAAACCTCTGAGGAGCCCTTTTTATTTTGAATTAATTTATCCCATGCTTCCAATTTTGTCTCCAAATCTTTTCTGATACTGCTGTTAACTGAGACAACACCCCAGAACCAACTGTCCAGTAGCACAAGTAGTAAATCTGTACTGGGATCCAGAGAATGATTACTGTGGCAATTCCTTTATTGTGCTATCATAACGCCAGCAACCCTCCTCAGCAATACATGGTAATTTCTGTCAACATCTATGCATTGGGAGAGATCACTACATCATGCTGAAAATCAGGAGTGTGAGATAATCCTTTCCTTTTCAGCCTTTGAACTGCATGGCTTTTAACTTTCCTCCGGCATTTTAACGCAATTTTTATCATCAGGATAAAATTCTAAGAGCTTGAATCCTTTATTGAAAATAACTCTACAGTTTAAATGATGACTGGATGATTGGTTTTTGCTCTTGTATCACCACTCAGTTGCCAGCTCGAGCAAATGATGCTTTCTTTTCCAGCCTACCTGATATCACCTTGACCCAAACAATGCCATCTCATTTATCAGTGACAGACTATCAAAGTGGTTTTCTTCAATGTGTTCTCCTAATCAACCAACTATACTGCTGATGGAATTGCAACTGATAAACCAGGAGTTTATTCCATTTCTCCAGGGTTTCTGTGACACTTGTAATGCAGCCATTTGGCTAAGGTATTTATTTGGAAATGGTAATGATGTGGAGGTAAGGAGAAAGACAGCGTATTTATTCTTCAATTTAAATAATGGGCAGATCATCTCTAGTTACTTGAAACCCATCAACCTAATGATATTTGATACACTTACTGGAATGTAAGGGTATTGTACAAGAAATACGATCAGCAGATCGATTAGAACATTTACTCATGGCGAATAAGTAGGAAAGCTGTTTTATGCCAACAGGGTATTCAATTCCACTGAAGTAGCTATTCGTTATGCATTAGTAAGAATCAGAATAGTGTATTTTTAAAATATTTAGTTAATTAAATGCATGTTATACCTGGCACCCTCTATAAACTTGAGTTTATACTAAACTTAACTCCACTTACCTTGACTCTGTTTTTCCCCTCGTCCAGGAATTCCCCACCTACATCCAGGACACCACCCATGCCCTCCACCTCCTCCAAGACTTCCAATTCCCTGGCCCCAAAACTTCATATTCACGATGGACATCAAATCCCTCTACACTTGTATCCCCCACATGGATGGCCTAAAGGCCCTCCACTTCTTCCTCTCCCGCAGGCTCAACCATCGACACCCTTATCAGCTTAACCAAACCTGTCCTTACCCTTAACAACTTCTCCTTCAACTCCTCCCACTTCCTATAAACTAAGGGGGTGGCCATGGGAACCAGCAAGAGCCCAAGCTATGCCTGCCTCTTCATAGGATACATGGAACAGTCCCTTCTCCACTATTATATTGGCACTATTCCCCACCTCTTCTTCCGTTACATCGATGACTGTATCGACGCTGCCTCATACTCCCACGAGGAGCTTGAACAGTTCATCCATTTTACTAACACCTTCCACCCCAACCCCAAGTTCACCTGGACCATCTCTGATACCTCTCTCTCCTTCCTGGACCTGCCTGTCTCCATCTCTGGTGACCGCCTCAAAACCAACATCTATTTCAAGCCCATTGACTCCCACAGCTACCTAGACTACACCTCCTCTCACCCACCTTCCTGCAAGAATGCGATCCCCTATTCCCAATTCCTCTGCCTCATCTGCTTCAAAGATGGAGCGTTCCACTCCCGAACATCCCAGATGACCTCCTATTTCAACATCCCCCGCCCCGGTGGTCAAAAATGCCCTCAACTGCATCTCTTGCATTTCCCGCACTTCTGCCCTCACACCCGCTCCCCCCCAACAAAAACAAAGACAGAATCCCCCTTGTCCTCACATATCACCCCACCAACCTCCACATCCAGCGTATCATTCTCCGCCACTTCCGCCATCTACAATCCGACCCCAGGACCGAAGAAATATTTCCCTCCCCACCCCTATCTGCCTTTCATAGAGACTACTCTCTCCGCAACTCCCTCATCCTCCCCACATTCCCGACTAACCCCACCACCCCCAGGACCTTTTCCTGCAACCACAGGAAGTGCTACACCTTCCCCTACACCTCCCCCCTCACCTCCAATCATGGCCCAAAACTAACCTTTCACATTAGACAAGATTCATCTGCACATCCATCAACTTGGTCTATTGCATCCACTGCTCCCGATGTGGCCTTCTCTACATCGGTGAGACCCAGAGTAGACGCGGAGACCGTTTCATAAAGCATCTGCACTCTGTTCGTGACAAACGACAACACATTCCGATCGCGAACCATTTTACTTCCCCCTCCCAATCCCTGGGTGACATGTTCATCCTGGGCCTCCTCCAGTGTGACAATGATGCCACCCGCAAACTGGAGAACGAACACCGCGTATTCCACCTCCGGAGCCGACAGCCCAATGGCCTAAACATGGAATTCACCAGTTTTAAAATCACCCCACACCCAGCCTCATCCCATGTCCAACCCACCCTCTCATCTCCACCTCCTTGACCTGACACAACCTGTCCATCTTTTCTCCTACCGATCTGCCCCACCCATCCCACTGACCAACCCCCACCACTCCCTACCTGCACTCACCTATCACCATCCCCATTCCCCAGCTCCAACCCTCCTCTCTCGATTTATTTCCCAGCTCCCCTCCTCCTTCCCATTTCTGAAGAAGGGTCCCGATAAGAAACGTCAACTTTCTTGTTCCTCTGATGCTGCCTGGCCTGCTGTGTTCCTGCAGTTCCACACTGTGTTGTCTTATACTAAACTCTGCCTTGATATCCTAACCTAATAACCTCATTGATCTGCATAGTCTCTAAAAATGCCTCCAAGTTAAATGTTTATCATTGTGTTTCTTTGTGTCCTTGATAAACATTCTTCAGCTTTCCAACTCTTCAAAAGCTCCACATTCCTCCAACTCGAATCTCTTGCATATCCTGATCAATTTGACCCCATGGGTTGGCAATCATACTTTCAACCATCTAAGTTCTAAACTCTGGAATTCCTTGCTTCTACCTCTTTACCTGTCTCTTCTCCTTTTTGACATGTTTTAAAACTTATCTACTTGACAAAGCCCTTTGTCAACTTATCTGACATCGTTTTCAGTTTGTTGTCAATTCTGATTTGATTACACTCTTACAAAATACCATGAAACATTTTCCTATTTTGAAGATACTATACACATAAGACCATAAGATTGAAGAACAGATATAGGCCATTTGGCCCATTGAGTCTGTTCTGCCATTCAACAAGATCTTGGCTGATCTGATAATCCTCAAATCTTCTGTCTTGCCTTTTCCTCATAGCACTTGATTCCCTTAAAAATCTATCTGAACCATAAATATACTTAATGACTCAACCTCAACAGTCCTCTTTGGCAAAAAATTCTGCGGTTCCACCATCCTGTGAGAGAAAATGTTTTCCTGATCACCATTTTAAATGGGTGACTCCTTACTCTGGTATTATGCCATCTAGTGCTAGATTCTCCCACAAGGGAAAACAATCTCTCTGCACTTACCCAGTCAAGAATCTGAGATCTTTCAATAAGGCCTCCTCTCATTCTCCTGAATTCCAATGAGTATCAGCCCAACCTACTCAGCAGCTCTCTTCATGCCTGGGATCAACCTAGCAAACTTTCTTTGGACTGTCTCCAATATCTGTACATCTTTCCTCACATGAATATTGAAACTCTTATAGATTTGGAAGAAGGACAGTATGAATGGGAAAGGGCTTATCTTTTCTCAATGCCATGAAAAATGAAAAGTTAGAGTTGTTCAAATCAAAGGTATAAATGTAATTTGTCTTATCTTCATGACATGCAGTCTTGGTATTTTTTTCAATTTTGCTTTTAATACCAATACAGTAGGAACACAATAAAACATGAAGCAGTGACATGACACTCAGTTTCCCAAGTTTTTCTATTTTACAGATCATGCACCATCTCCCTGAAACTGCATTCCTGATGGATTGTTCTTTTAGAATTTTGCTTTGTCATCAGAATCAAAGTTGAAAATGTAATTTATACGTCACTTTTCATAACCTTCGGGCACATCAAAATATTTTCCAGCTAATATACAGGGTGCTACTTTCGAACAGTAATTCAAAAGACATGTTCAAAGAGTGTAGGCTTTGCTGGGCTGGTCAGCAATTACTGCTTATCCCAAATTACTCTTTAGGTGGCATTGGTGAACTATTTTCTTCAAACATTGCAGTATAGTTGCCATAGGCATACCAACAATACTATTAGTAAGGGAGTTCTAGGATACGGCCCAGCAGTATCGAATGCAATATATTTCCAAGTCAGGTTGTGAGTAACTGGGAGGGAATCTTGCAGGTGGTTGTGTTCCCATATATCTGCTGTTGCTGTCCTTCTAGAAGACAGTGATCATGGTTTTTGAAGGTGCTGTCCAGGGAACCTTAATGAATTTCTACCGTGCATCTTGTAGATTCTACACACTGCTGCTGCTGAGCACCAGTAGTGAAGGGGGTAAATGCTTGTAGATGTAGTGCCAATCAAATGGCCTGCTCTGCCTGTATGTTGAGAGGCTTCTTGAGTGTTGTTGGAGCTATGCCCATCCAGGCAAGGGGAAAGTATTCCATTTCAATGCTAATTTGTGCCCTGTAGATGGTGGACGGGCTTTTGGGATAATAGAAGGTGAGTTACTCACAAGCAGGATTGTAGTCTCTGAGTTATTCTTGTAGCCTTTGTGTTTATGTAGCTAGTCCAGTTCAGTTTCTGGTCAATGGTAACCCCGCCCCCCCCAAGGATGTTTATTGTTAGAGGATTAGCAATAGTAATTTTCAATGTCAAGGGACAACAGTAGATGCTGGCTTGATAATGGTCATTACCTGACATTTGTATGGCATGAATGTTACTCGCCACTTGTCTGCCCAAGCCTGGCTATCATCCAGCTCTTGCTAAATTCGGACATGGATTACAAATATATTTGTGAAAGAGACAGATGGATTTCTAGACTGACCCCCAACAACCATATTTTATGGTAGGTACGTCTCCAACTGCTTTAGAGATTTCCCCCAAATCCCATTGATGCTAATTTTGCCTGAGCACCTCCAGTAATAGTACTGAAGACTTGTGCTCCAGAATGTGCCACACTCCGAGCCAAGTTGTTTCTGTATATCTCCAATACCGACATCTCCAAAGCAGCCTGAAAAATTGCCCTGCTATGTCCGATATACAAGATAGGACAAATACAACCTGGCCAATTAGAACCCATCAATCTACTCTCGATCATAAACATACTTAAACAATGTCAGTTCATGTGTCAACAGTAGTCACTCTCACCATATCATTAGAGTTTAGCTCTTTTCTTCCATGCTTGATTCAAGGCTGGAATGAGGTTTGATTTTAGATTTATTTATTTATTTTTCACATGTACTAAGTATAGGAATACGTAAGTACAGTGAAAAGTGCACAAAGTTGCCATTCACTGGTGCCAACTTGATTATGAAAAACAGAATCAAAAGCTTTAGCAGAGCCAAAACGTCAGCAAGAAAAAAAAAAGTCCAGATCTCAGATTCTCAGAGTCCCAAGTCCCATCTCCCCAACGGTGTAGGCACCGCTCCAATCGCTAGGACAACCAGGAGGCCACCGTTGCCATGCGAAAGGCCCGCTCTCACCACTGACTGCTGCCTCACCAGCCTGCTCCCGCTGCCAAACTGGCCCATTCTTGATCCGCCACCATTGCTCCGGCCCACACTCAATCCTGCAGGACACGCCCCGAACGTTCAGCTCCCGCCAGGTGGTTCCAGGTCGCGACCCAACTCCTTAGGTAGGTAGTTAAAAGAGGGAAGGGTGGGTGGGGGCTAGAATTGCTGCAGACAGGAGAGAGAAGAAGAAGAGAAAAAGAAAGGGAAAGAAAAGGAGAGGGAACTGGTGAACATGGTGGAGCTCCAAATGGAGCAACTTATCCTGCTGCCATCCCTGAGTGACCCTGGCAAATAGTAAATTGTGTGTCAGTGAGCAGCTTATTGCTTAGAAAATGCTGCTGATAGCACTGTTGATGACACCTTTCATCACTTTGGTTATGATCAAGAGTAGATTGATGGGTTCTAATTGGCCAGGTTGTATTTGTCCTATCTTGTATATCGGACATAGCAGGGCAATTTTTCAGGCTGCTTCGGAGATGTCGGTATTTGGAGATATACAGAAACAACTTGGCTAGGAGTGTGGCACATTCTGGAGCACAAGTCTTCAGTACTATTACTGGGGTGTTATTAGGGCCCATTGCCTTTGCATTGCTCAGTGCATCTAGACATCTCTTGATATCATGTTGAATGAATTGAAGTAGCTGAAGACTGGTTACTGTATGTTGGTGTCCTCCACAGGAGGCTGAGAAGGATCATCCATTTGGCACTTTTGACTGAGAACCATTGCAAATGATGTGCTAAGCCCCCCCATCATTGAATGTTGTGGATATTTGTGGAGCCTTCTCCTCAAGTGACCTGTTCAATTGTCCACTACCATTCCCGACTGGCAGGATTGCAGAGCTCAGATCAGATCCGTTGGTTGTGGGATCACTTTGCTCTGTCTATCACTTGCTGCTTAATCTGTTTCGCATGCAAGTAGTCCATTTTGATACCTTCAGCAGGTTGACACCTCAATTTTAGGTATCTCTGGTGATGCTCATGACATTTCCTACTGCATTCTTCATTGAACCAAGGTGGATCCTTGGCTTGATGTTATTGGCATAGTGGAGGTTATGTTGGGCTTAAATTTGCAGATTGTAGTCAAATCCAATACTGTTGCTGTGGCCCCCAGTCCGCCATGTTTGCGCAGTTTTGGGTTGAAGATGTTGAAGATATCCAGGTCATTTCCCTCCAGACTGTTATATAAAGGAAATACAGCAGCCCAATCATACACAGAAACTTCCTAAAACCTCATTGGGATAATGATCAGATAATCTGTCCTTGTGATATTGATTGAGGGATAAACAGTAGCCTGGATCCTGGGGAAAAATCACTTACTTTTCTTCAAAATAGTGACATTGGATATTTTGCACACACTTGAGCAAGATGAGACCTCAGTTTAATGTCTCATTCCTGCACCTCCCTGTGGGCCACTTTGAAGTATCAGCTTTGATTTCTGCACTTGAATTTAGAGCCTTGTGTTTCAGAGGTGAGTCTTAACAACTGAACCACGGCTAACACTGAAGGAAATCAATTAAAGCTCCAAGATGGTTAACCGGCTTACATCTTCACTGCTTCTGGTCCAAGATGGCAGCGGAGTAGGACACTTCATCCAGAGCTCGTCCACTCTGCTGTTCTTTTTCTTCTCTTTTGTTTTCTCTCTTTGTGTTCTTTTTTATCTTCTTTACTCCTAGCCTCCGACGACTCCTGGCCTCTGATTCCCGGCCTCAGCGCAGGCACGACGAGGGGTCCTCCTGGCCTGACGTGGCACCCCCTCCTCCCCCTTTCCCCCTCGTGGTGGCCTCCCGGCGTGGTATGGTGTCCTCTCGGCCCAGTGTGGCGGTATTCCGGCAATACATGGTGGTGTCTCGGCCTGACATGGCCTCAGCGTGGATCCCTGGTCTCAAGGTGATTCCAAAGCAATCTCCCGGCCTCACGAACTTCGAGGTGAAGCCTGGCACAGCCTGGAACCAAGGCCTGGTGCAGACTGGAGGCTAAGTACCAGCGGGGTCTGGGTTAGAAGACATTCTGAACTTTTATTTCTGCAATGCTGGACTTTTTATTTCTCTATTCTTCTAAGATCTTGTAACCGAAGAAGCTGTAACTAGGTACCTTTGTACCTAAGATGGCACTGTAATGTGGTGACTTATAAACTTTTCATTTGAGTACATGTGACAATAAGGCTAATTCTATTCTATTCTAGTCAACTGCACTTCAAAGATGGTGTAGGAAATTAGGCTAGTCACAGCTGCAATTCTTGGAAAGGTTAATACTTGAAATCTGAGAGTATCAAGCTTCAGTAAAGTTGAGAGAAAGTGATTCAAATCACTCTCCATCCCTGTCCTACCCCACACACCATCTCCATCCCTCATGATGCATGTAGACACATATACCTCAAATTGGCAGCTAGCAAGTGTTCAAGTGAATTGGAGAAACAAGGATTAAAAACCTATCAGGATAGATGGATTGGTTAATTTGATTGGATCACATCTATGAAGTAAAAAGGGAATTTTTTGAGGAGACATCAAAGTCAGTTTTATGACCTCCTTGCAGCAAAGGAATGTTAAAAGGTGTAAAACTGACTAAGAAGGTCTGGTTCTCTTCAAAAATTTTGAAATTTGATCATTGTGATTCTGACACGGACTGTGCAGTTGACCGATACCTTGAATGGGACCCGTGTGAGAGAGGTAATCCTGATGAATTGTACAACAAGACTTGCTCCCAGAAGAAGGTTTATCACAGTGGGCATATATCATTTCAGAGGTCAATTCAGAGCAAAAATTAAAGGGACAAGAAAGAAAGGAAAAAAAATCCAAATTAATGCATTGTGTGAGATTTCTGGAAAACAGTTGTTGTAAATTGTGGGCGCATATCTGTCAACTAAGGGCAAATGGGTTGAAGTTGTAATCTCATTAACCACATCTTGTTTGTTCAGTTCTCTGTAAATCTTGTTACTATTTTGTGACTGTTTCTCATTCACCCATCATCTGATCCAACTGCCAAATGGAACAATTTGCATCTATCCAGATATGTAAAAATACTACATGTGTATTATAACCTTATCAGACTAACAGTTAGGGTATCAATACCTTGCTGTCAGTCGGAAAACCGGCCCTTGTACAAGTAAAAGATATTGTTCGATTTATAAGAATGCATCTGTATGGTCCTCAAAGAACCCAGTCATATAATCGTCGACAAAAGTAGCCACAAAGTAGATTATAAACAGAATCTAGTAAGCTGAAGAATAAAACACTGGATAAAATAAGGTGAATTAAGCTAAATGTTACAAATCAAATTTAAAGGAAAATAACATACAGTAGTCAAAGCAAGCAATTCTTTTGACTGCTGTACAAAATCATAACTTTTAAAACGGCCTTTGCCAACACTCTTAGCAATATTAAAGCTTTACTGGTACCCATCACATAAAATTTGTAAGTTAAGTTTTATCTAGCCATTCTTGATTATTCAGGTATTTGTCACTAATGGGGTATACCCAAAGGAATAAAGAGATGGCAGTTCTTTGACTGTGACAGACTGAGACTCCACCCAGACACTAAATCTAAGCTTGCCTTTAGTTTATTGTTTTACAGAACAAAGCGGCTGAGTCTTTTTTTTTTAAAAACTTGCTGGACAACCAAAATATATTTTTAGAGGAATAATAGCTTTGAACTTTGTCTAAAAGGAATCAATTTGTAGTCTCTCCAGTAAGCAAGAACAAAAGGCCAGCGAGTGGCAATGGCAACTGTAGGAATCTCTCTCAGCTTGTGGGCACACAAATCAAAGTGAACAACCACGTGTTATAAATTGACAACCCAAACAGAAGAATTTGAATTGTAACAGCACCATATCCATCATATAAGTTTTACTATCAAATCTTACTGTCAAGACATTAGGAATATATTGTTTATGGCAAAGTAGGATACAATGGAAAACAAGGCTCATTAATAATAAAAACACTGAACTATCCAGAAAAATAAATCATTTTTCATGTTGACAGAGACGTTGACAACTTGTTGATTAATATTTTTAACCATGGTCATAAACTGGTCAATCAACAGGTCAACAGCACAAAAATTGATATTCCATGTGCATACAGAGTGGACTAGTCACATCACAGTATCTCAGGCAGTGATTCAGAAGCTCTGCAAAAAGAACCTGTGTTTAGGAACCATTTGTGTTCCAATGTAGAAGTTAACCATGAAGTAGTAGCCCAAATCTTCCAGTCTCCAGATGTTCAGAGGCCATACATACTCTGGAAGATGTGAAGAAATGGAACCCCACGGATGTCCCTATGCATGGACTCCATGAAAATTTCCCAGGAACTTTGAACTATCAGTGGGTAATTTGCATGCCCTGGTGACCCTCTGATTTAAAAAAAATCAAATATGACCATAAGATATAGGAGTATAACAAGGCCATTCAGCCCATCGAATCTGCTCCACCATTTGTTTATGGTTGATATGTTTCACAACCTCATTCTCCTGCCTTATCCCAAAACCCTTGATCCCCTTATCAATCAAGAACCTATCCATCTCTGTCTTAAATACACTCAATGACTTTGCCTCCACAGCCCTCTATGGCAATAGATTCCGTAGATTAACACTCTAGCTAAAGAAATTTCATCTCATTTCAGTTCTAAAGGGCTATCCCTTCACGCTGAGGCTGTGCCTTTGCATCCTAGTCTCTCCTACTAGTGGAAATATCTTCTCCATGTCCGGTTTCTATAGATTGACTTCTAAACTCTGGACCCCCTTCAACATCAGCGCATCATTTATTAGTTATCGGGCCCAAAACTGCTCACAATATTCCAAATGCAGTCTGACCAGAACCTTATACAGTCTCAGCAGTATATTTCTGCTCTTATATTCTCGCCATCTTGAAATGAATGCTAACGTTACATTTGCCTTTGTGACCTCCAACTGAATCTGCATGTTAACCTTAAGAGAATCCTGAATTAGGACTTCTAAGTCCCTTTGAACTTCAGATTTCCCTGTTTAGAAAATAGTCTTTGCTGCTATTCTTCCTGTCAAAGTGTATAACCAAACACTTTCCCACATTGTATTCCAACTGACATTTCTTTGCTCACTCTCATAGCCTGTGCAAGTCCTTCCACAGCCTCCTCACTTCCTCAACACTACCTACCCCTTCATCTATCTTTGTATCATCTGCAAACTTTGCACAATGCCCTCAGTTCCTTCAAACAGATATTAAAGCAAAACGTAAATAGTTGTGGTTCCAACACTCGTCCCCGTTGAAATCTATAGTCACCGCCTGCCATGCTGAAAAAGACACCTTTAATCTCACTCTCTGCCTATTGCTAGTCAGCTGATCACTTTATCCATGCCAGTACCATGTCCCTAACATCATGAGCTATTTTCGTATTTAGCAGCACCTTGTCAAAGGCCTACTAGAAATCCAAATAATTCATGTCCACTGGCTCTCCTTTGTCTAGCTTGCTCATTACCTCCTCAAAGAATTCTAACAGGTTTGTCAGGCTTGGCCTCCTCTTGATGAAACTGTGCTGGGTCAGCCCTAGTTTACCATGCACTTCCAGGTAATGTGCAATTTTATCCTTAATAATGGACTATAAAATCTTACCATTGACCGAGGTCTGATTCCCTCCCTTCTTAAGCAGGCGTGTTACATTAGCCATTTTCAAGTCCCTCCCTGACTCCAGTGATTCCTGAAAGATCACCATCAATGCCTCCACAGTCTCCTCAGATAGCTCCTTCAGTATCCTGAGGTGTAGTCCATCCAGTCCAGGTGATTTACATCTTTCAGACCTTTCAGCTTCTCAGCTTCTAAATCAAGAAAGCCAGGGCACTGTAGGCGATGGACCAAGTGCAGGTAAATGGGATTAATGTAGTTTGGTGTTTGTTGGTCAGCATAGATATGATGGACCGAAAGAACTGTTTCTATGATGTATTGATTCTAAGATAAACAACTAAAGATATTGAGAGGGATTGCAGCAAGTCAGGCATTGATGCCGCCTGATGTTACTATTTCTCTTCCAGAGGGGTTCATGTGGGAGAAAAAAATAATTTGAGATATACATGGAGGTTCCAAACCAGTTCTATTATACAAAGCTGAACTTAAGAGTGGTTTGATAGTAACATTACAACAGTGTCTTGGTAGGATTGGAAAGGAGATTCTGCTGAAAGAATTTGCACAGTTAAGAGCTAATTAAAAATTAGAAACTCCAAGGTAATCATCTCATAATTATTACTGCACCACAGGCAAACTGGCATAAGTTTATTCGAGTCAAAGAGTTAAATGCAAGATCCAAAGATTGGTGAGATAGGATTGGGTTTCAGTTCCTGACACACTTGCACCACTATTGGAGTAGAAGATGACAGGTTCAGTGGGATTAGCTTCACTTGAACCTGTGCTCAGAAAAGCACACTGTCAAATCAAATAACTAGGGCTTTAGAGAGGCCTTCAATGTAAATAGAGTGGGGAGGAGAAGAGTTCTGAAGAGGTGACCTGTAGTTTACAAAGTAACTCTGATCTTGCAGCCTCTGACCTTGGAGCTCCTGGCCTCCAAACTCTCAGCCTTGGAACTGCCAGGGTCTGACCTTGCGGCCTTGGAACTGCCAGG
>NC_063332.1:51245393-51253773 GCF_021869965.1 Rhincodon typus | reverse complement strand
GCCTTGGAACTGCCAGGGTCTGACCTTGCGGCCTTGGAACTGCCAGGCTCTGACCTTGCGGCCTTGGAACTGCCAGGGTCTGACCTTGCGGCCTTGGAACTGCCAGTCTCGGACACTGTGCCTCTGCATAGATCCGACAAGACATCCTCTTGGTCTGGCAGATTAGCCTGGCATGGTCTCCTCTTGGCCCAGAAAGCGATTTCCCAGCGGCCCATTGTGGTGATCTCCCAGCAGCCCATTGTGGCCTTAGCTTGGCCTTCTGGTCTTGCAGTGATTCCAGAGAGATCTCCTGGCCTCGTGAATCCTGAGGTGAAGCCTAGTGCTGTCTAGATTCAAGGCACAGTGCGGACGGGAGGTTAGGTGCCATCATGGACTGTGTTGGAAGACCATTGTACTGAACTGTTTTTTTTCTCCATTTTATAAGTCATTCCTAAAATCTCTAATGCTGGACTTTTTACTTCTCTATTTTTGTAAGAACTGTAACTAAAGAAGATCTACCTGGGGACCATGTACCTAAAATGGCACCGTAAGTGGTGACTTAGACATTTTTCACTATACTCAACTAAGTACATGTGACAATACAGCTAATTCTATTTCTAATTCTAAAAGGATCTGGCAGCATTGCAGGGCAGCTATTTGGATAATGATACCCAGAGTGAGACAGGAAAGGCCAGAGCATTGAAACATAAATAAATAGAACAAACACGGTCATATGGAGATCATTAACAAAAAGGCAAAATTAATGATTCTTTATTTAAGTGCATGGATGGTGAGTGGCTTGGAGTGGAACTTGCAGGTGGTGGTATTCCCATGTATCTCCTGTCATTGTCCTTTGAGATGGAAGGGATTGTGCGTTTAGAAGGTGCTGTTAAAGGAAGTGAATTTCTGTAGTGCATCTTGTAACCGGTACACACTGGTGCTACTGAGCATCGGTGGTGGAGGGAGTGAATGTTTGTGGATGCAGTGCCAATCAAGCGGGCTGCTTTGTCCTGGATGGTGTCAAGCTTCTTGAGTGTTGTTGGGGCTGTACTCATCCAGGTAAGTGGGGAGTATTCCATCACACTCCTGACTTGGGACTTCCAGGATGTGAGTTACTCTCCGCAAGATTTCTAGCCTCTGACTTGCCCTTGTAACCATTGTATGTATATAACTGGGCCAGTTCAGTTTCTCAGTAAAACGTAGGATGGTGATAATGGGGTATTGAGGGATGGTGATGTCATTAAATGTCAAGAGGTGATGGTTATGTGAGATAGTATATTATGATTCTCTTTACCAACTCACTCACAAGCGCTCTCTGTTTACTATACTGCATTTCCATTCATTCATTCATTCATAAAACTGCATTTTTGTAGTACTCTTTTTACTCTTACAAGATAAACTAAAGTAAATATCGATGTGTTTGATTGCAAACATTTCGTCACCCTGCTAGGTAACATCATCAGTGCACTTCTAGTGAAACATTGGTGTTCTGTTCCCTTGTTTAAGAAAGGAAGCCGGGATATTCCAGGAAATTATAGGCCAGTGAGGCTGACATTTGCGGTGGGGAAGCTATTGGAGAAGATACTGAGGGGCAGGATATATGCATATTTGGAAGAGAATGGATTAATTAGCAACAAGCAGCATGGTTTTGTGTGGGGAATCTCATGTCTCACCTGTCTGATCAAATTTTTTGAAAAGGTGACGAAGCTAATTGATGAGGAAGAGCTGTGGATGTACTTTATATGGAACAAAAACAGAAGTTGCTGGAAAAGCTCAGCAGGTCTGGCAGCATCAAGAAAACATCAGAGTTAGCATTTTGGTTCCTTCCTCA
This sequence comes from Rhincodon typus, assembly GCF_021869965.1. Lineage (NCBI taxonomy): Eukaryota > Metazoa > Chordata > Chondrichthyes > Orectolobiformes > Rhincodontidae > Rhincodon > Rhincodon typus. Next base: position 51,251,963 of record NC_063332.1, on the reverse strand, counting down.
GGACTTCCAGCAACTTCTGTTTTTGTTCCTGATTTAACAGCATCTGCAGTTCTTTCGGTTTTTATTCAGTTTGTATGGACTTTAGTAAGGCATTTAATAAAGACCCATATGGCAGACTGGTACAAAAGCTAACACCAGGTTATAGTCCAACAGTTTATTTGAAAACACATGCTTTCGGAGCCTCAGTTCGAAAGCTTGTGTTTTCATATAAACCTGTTGGACTATAACCTGGTACCATGTGATTTCTGACTAGATGAATAGAAAACTGGCTTGGTCATAGAAGACAGAGGCTAGTGGTGGAAGCGTGTTTTTTAGAATGGAGACTGGTAACTAGAGGTATTCTACAGGGATCAGTCGTAGGTTCTCTGTTTTTTGTAGCATATATAAATGGTCTGGAGGAAAATGTGGATGGTCTGATCACTAAGTTTGCAGATAGCATGAAGATTGGTGAAGTTGCTGATAGTGCTGATGATTGTGAAAGGATACAACAGCATATAGATAGATTGGTGACTTGGGCACAGAATGGCAGATGGAGTTTAATCTATACAAATGGATGTGATGCATTTTGGAAGATCAAATTTAGGTGTGAATTATAGTGTTAATGGCAGAACCCTTAGGAACATTAACATACAGACGGATCTGGGCGTGCAGGTCCACAGTTCCCTAAAAGTGGCAACATGGGTAGTCAAGGTGATTAAGAAGGCATATGGCATGCTTTCCTTCATTAGCTGAGGCATGAAGTACAAGAGTTGGCAAAACATATTGCAGCCTAATAAAACTCGTTAGGCCTCATTTGGAGTATTGTGTGCAGTTTTGGTCATTACACTACCAGAAGGATGTGGAAGCTTTGGAGAGAGTACAGAGAAGGTTCACCATGATGTGCCTGGTCTTGAGGGCATTGTCTATGAGGAAAGTTTAAAAAGACTAGGATTGTTTTCACTGGAAAGACGGCAGCTGAGAAGAGACCTGATTGAGGTGTACAAAATAATGAGAGGCATAGATAGGGTTGTAGTCAGAGGCTTTATCCCAGGGTTGAATTTTCAATTACAAGGGGTCATAGGTTCATGGTGAGAGAGCAAAAATTTAAGAGAGATGTCCGAGGAAAGTTTTACACACAGAGAGTGGTAGGAACCTGGAATGCACTACCAGAGGACATGGTGGAAGCAGGTACGTTGGCGACATTTAAGAGGCATCTGGATGGTTACATGAATAGGGAGGGAATAGAGGAATAGCACCGAATAAGGGCAAGAGGTTTTTTTTTAGTTTAGTCAGGGCATGATGATCGGCACAGGCTTGGAGGGCCAAAGGGCCTGTTCGTGTGCTGTACTTCTCTTTGGTTCTTTGCTTGTTATTTATGTGACTTGGTTTACTAGGGTGGTTGATATTACTTCCGGTTCTGTTTATCAGTGGTTTGTATGTTGAGTTCAGTTCAATGTGTCTGTTGATCGAGTTCCAGTTGGAATGCCAGGCCTCCAGGAATTCCCTGGCATGTCTCTGTTAGGCTTGTGCTGTTACAGATATGTTATCCCAGTCAAATTCGTGTCTTTCTCTGTCTGTTTGTGTTGAGACCAGTGAGAATTGCTCGTGTCTCTTGGTGGCTAGTTGGTGTTTGTGTATCCTTATTGTCAGTTTTCTTCCAGTTTGGCCTATGAAATGTTCTCACAGTCCTTACATGGTATTTTGTATTTTACATTAGTTTTATTGATTGTGGTTTTGGGGTCTTTTATGTTCATCAGTGGCTGTTGCAGAGTGGTTTTTGGTTGTGGGCTACCCTGATACCTAGAAGTCTGAGTAGTCTTGTGGTCATCTCTGATATGTCTCTGATGTACGGTAGGGTGACTAGTGTGGCGGGCCATGTTGTGTCTTCTTGTTGAGGTCTGTCGCGGATGTAACAGTGGATTGTGCTTTTTGGGTACACATTCCTTTTAAAAACTCCGTATAAGCGCTCCTGTTCTGCTTTGCACAATTCTGAGTTGCTGCAGTGTGTTGTGGCTCATTTGAATAATGTCCTGATGCAGCTCCGTTTATGGGTGCTAGGGTAGTTGCTGGTGTAAATAAGTATCTGGTCTGTATGTGTGGTCTTTCTGTGTACGCTATTCTGGAGTTCCCCGTTCTTATGTTCCACCATTATGTCTAGGAAGGGTAGACGGTTGTTGTCCTCTTCTTCTTTTGTGAATTTTATTTCAGTGAGGATGTTGTTTATGTGTTAATGGGTTTCTTCTAGGCTTGTGCATTTGATAATCACTAAGGTGTCATCTATAGCAGACCCAGAGTTTGGGTTGGATCGTGGGGAGTGCCGTCCGTTCGAATCTTTGTATAACCTCTTCTGCAATCAGTCCTTATCTTGGTGATCCCTTTGACATTCCGTTGATTTGTTGGAATGTACACCAAACTAGCCACCAAGAGACATGACTAATTCTCACTGGTCTCAATACACATGGACAAATAAAGGCATGAATTTGACTGGGACAACACATCCATAATAGCACAAGCCAAACAGAGACATGCCAGGGAATTCCTGGAGGCCTGGCATTCCAACCAGAACTCCGTCAACAAACACATTGAACTGGAGCCAATACACAAACCACAGAAAAGCAGAACCAGAAGTAATGCCAACCACCCCAGCAAACCGAGGCATATAAATAACAAGCGGGATAGAGCACCAACGCTTCACCTGAGGCGCATCCTCAACGTTACCTAGCAGAGTGATGAAACATCTGCAATCAAACAAACCGGCTCAACGAGCAAGTTTACAACCTTATCCACGACCTGAGCTACAAATCTTCCCAAAAAACTTTTTAAAAAAACTTTAAATTAAACATCCCTTCGTGGACTACCAACCCAGTACTGTTTCTTTACAGCTTTTAGTTTTTATCGGCTCCATGTTGCAAGCAGTGTTTAGACCTGTTTCTATAGCAAAGGTTACCCCTGAATAAGTGTTAATACCGTAACCTACTCAGAACAATGCCATCCCTGCCATCATATCTCCATAACTTGAAACTATGAAATGATTATAATATTAATTAGCCCTCAGTCTCTCTGGACCTGAATAGGCTGGAAGACATTATCAACAGTTTCCTCCACCAGCATGTCTCTACAGTCTGCTGATTTTTATCTCTTTGAAATTTCTTTATACACTACCTATTTCTACAACACTGTACTACCTATTTCTGACTTAAGGGGAGGCAATGGCCTAGTGGTATTATTGCTGGACTGTTAATCCAGAGACCTGGATAACATTCTGGGGATCTGGGTTCAAATCCTGCCACACCAGACAATAGAACTTGAATTCAATAAAATACCTGGAATTAAGAATCTAATGATGACCATGAATCCATTGTTAATTGTTGAAAAAACCCATCTGGTTCACTAACGTCCTTTAGGGAAGGAAACTGCTATCCTTACCTGGTGTGGCTCCAGACCCACAGCAATATAGTTGACTCTGGGCAATGAATGCTGTCTAGCCAGCAATGTCCTCATCCTGTTAATGAATAAAAAAAAAAATTTAGGACTACCATCTTGTACTAACGTATGGGTTTATACTTTTTAAATACATATTAAATAGGGCCGCTACCCCCCTTTAAGAAACTTATTATCAAAACAGCGCTTCTGTGAAACTGTATGAATGAATGTATAGGAACTGTCAAAAACCGGCAAAAGTAGATGAAATCTCACGACCCAGCTGTGGGAGATCAGTTTGATATCCTCTATACTTTTACTTAATACACATATAATTTCTCACTTATTTAGATCATGTAGGTCTAGTATTTCTACTAACATTATTAACTTTAAAGACAAAAGGACTAACACCTCTTAATTATGCAAGCTCAGACTGGACAGAAATTCTAATTCGATCAGGTGTAACAGCCAGCATTTAGAAAGGATTCAAAAACTGTGCTGGACTAATGGTTAAAACTAATTCTACACAAGGCTTTACTAAAGAGCATGCTGATTGTTTCTGAGGAAGGGTCACTGGACCCGAAACGTTAACTCTGATTTCTTCTTCACAGATGCTGCCAGACCTGCTGAGCTTTTCCAGCAACTTCTGTTTTTGTTCCTGATTTACAGCATCCGCAATTCTTTTGGATTTTATGTAGAAGGATCAGATTAGAATGGCTGGTGATTTGGGAGTCTGTGGCCAGGAAACCTAGAGAGTGAAGGAAGTAATGGGAATGATTGAGCTTAGAAGGAGACCAGTTCTGGGGAATGTTGAGTCTTGGTGTGAGGACGGATAGATGGGGGTTGATGGGGTGGGGTGGGGTCAGCATGTATGGTTACACAATGGAACAGGATTGTACCAGGTGTAGGAGAGAGAGCTACAGTAAGCTTAGTAGATCAGGTGGAAAATAGTCCTACTCCTCTTGTCTGATAAGGAAAGTAGGCAAGGGCTACATGTTTCATTGAACCCCTTCAGCTTCTGGATTTCCCAAGTAGCAGGAACTCAACAATGCAGTGTGACACAATGGAGATAAAATAGGAGACACGTCGGAATTTAATAATCAAATCTGTCTTTCCCCTTGCTGCTGAAACTGACAGGTAGCAGGTTCAAGGTAGTTTGAGAGCTGAAGTAGTTTCACATCTGATCCAAATCCACACATGTTTGGTGATTAAAGTATCCTCCTAAATGTCTTGGCTTTGGTTCAGTAGTAGCATTGTTGCTTCTAAATCAGGAGATTGTGGATGTAAGTCCCGTCATGTAGATATGAACACTTAATTGAAGCAAGCATGTCAGTGCACGACTGGGAAAGTGCTGCACTGTGGCAGATTTAATACCAATTTCCTGTTGTCAGCTTAGTTTGATATGAAAGATTTGATGACACTATTTTAAATAAGGGTTGCTAAGTTCTGCATGGAACCTTGGAAAATAGTTAACCTTCAACCAAAATCACTGAAGCAGTTGAGCTCATTATTTTTACATTGCTGTTTGTGGAACCTTGGTTTACACAAATTAGCTGCTTCTATTACAGCAGTGAGTCAGATGGATTTCTACAACAATTTGACAGATTCACAGTGACTTTTACTGAAACTAGCCTTTCCAATCCAAAATATTAAAAACTTATTTCAAATATCAAAGAGTTATGGTGGTTGTGAACACGAACTGTCTGGATTATTAGCCTATGTTTCATTTTCAGATAACGAATATTATGGAGACTTTATTACCATACCCATGTCACATCTGCATAAAGAATCAAACAAATACTTGGAAAATTTTAAACCAAGTATGATAACTGACTCACAGATGATTTTGTGTGTGGAGTGCAATAATGTTTAATTACATTTTTGATACCAGAGATTATACAGAACAAAGCTCTTGTGTTCAAAAGCACAAATGAAGAGAATATACATTCAACCATGAATATCATAAATATTCCTTCAGTGTCGGCTGCTTTAAGCTGAAAATGTCCTTTCTAGTCATTTAGAAGCTACTTAGCATCTGATTTCCATCTGGTGCTTTAGTTAACTTCAATGTTCTAGTTGCCATGATGACCAGGATTGAAAAATTATTTGTACATAATTACTGCATAAATAAAAATCCATTTGTATCTGTAATTCTTTAAATGTTCAATTTCTCTTTAATGTTAGTAAATGCTATGTCGGTACTGGGTTTGTTCCAGCTACATTTCGGGGCTTTTCTTTTTAATGCCCTCAAGGAAGGCTCATTTTAATTGTAATGGTTGAGTGAACAACCAGTAACAGGTTTACAATTTTACAACTCACATAAACTTTACCTGGTGATCAATGTTAAATGATCATCTAATTCTTTTATGTTTGCAGTGTGACCCCTAAACAGCCAAACAGGGGTATGTACCTGCAAAAAAAAAAGCCTTGATGTAATTTTGGTTAATTGTACAATCTCAAGCTTATCATCAACAACAATCTGCACATTTCTCCGGGACATGGTGATCTGCCTGTTGAATTGCCATCTTCTGCTAAGAATCTGATTCCTGCATGAAATTAGTTAAACTCCTTTTTATAATGCAAAATTGAACCCTGTTGGTAGCAAATCAATACACAAAGCTAACTGTTTTCTCACACTGACAAAGATACGCATTGACTTTGGTAAATGGCTGGCTTCAGACACGGATCAAAAACGTCACCTCAAAGTTTAAAGAATAACTCTAGGGCCTGTGATTCCATCATGCTCTTTGGCTCAAATCTGGAATATTAACTGAGAAGACGGCGGCAGATTAGAATGTTCCTGCTGGAACTCCTCTGCTCTGCCTGTTCTTCTTTTCTCTCTTTTTCTTCTCGCATCTTCCCTCGGCACAGGAGACAAATATGGGCAGGCGCTGGTAGTCGGAGAAGTGAGTACCGAAGTGCTAGGCCGGGGAATGAGACCGAAACATAGCGTGAAACTGTGCGTCCTGGATCAGGGTGGGGTACGGACCGGTACGGCATGTGGGCCGCGAGCCCTGGAACACCATGTGGGCCGTGAGACCTGGAACACCATGTGGGCCGCGAGGCCTGGAACACCATGTGGGCCGCGTGTGTCTCCAGTGTCCCCTGGAACACCATGTGGGCCGTGAGACCTGGAACACCATGTGGGCCACGAGCCCTGGAACACCATCT
>NC_063332.1:51234220-51245383 GCF_021869965.1 Rhincodon typus | reverse complement strand
ACCTGGAACACCATCTGGGCCGCGAGACCTGGAACAACATGTGGGCCGCGAGACCTGGAACACCATGTGGGCTGTGAGACCTGGAACACGGCAACGGGAATTAACTGTATTTAGATACAATACATGTGAATAAAGAGACATAAACATGAATCAACCAAATATGGATAGTAAATAATGACATCATGAGGAAGTTGCTTACAAAGTTGAATTCAAAATACCTGCATTTTGAGGTTTGTGGAAAGGGAATGGGGAAGAGGGATGACAGACCCAGAAATTGCTGCTTCAGGAGAGTTAAGAGGCTCCTTGCTGCATCACTTCCTCTTTGCTGAGGACCCAAATGGCTCAATCAGACGAGATCCTAGGAGGCCACACCTGCATCTATGTAGGGGACCCCCAATACACCAAGACTTCCTTTGTCTCCAGAGTACAACCACCAAAGTAATTGGAGGCAAGGTGACAAAGCAGTCAGCAGGTTTCCAAAGCTCAGGCTGCCAAGGTTGCACTATGTCATAGTGTAACAAAAAGAAAGATGAAAGAATAGTAAAGTCTCTTTGGATACATGGGTGTAAACCTTCTTTACAACACTACATTGGAAAAATATTGCAACATTTTTATGTGAACTCTATTGTCACACTCAAGCAGTTAAGACTTTGGTCTGTTTATTGTTGCATTTTCAACCTACTTGGGCGCTTAATGCTGACTGTATACACTCACATGCACATCAGGTGCAATATTGCATGTCAGCTGGGAGAATCTTAACCTCTGGAAAGCAGGAATATAAAAGGAGACTTCAAAGCTACATGGTTATGCTTCAGGAGTCAGTCAGTATGTTGTGGGCCCTGTACATTTGTTTGATGCATGAATGCTCCTGTAAACTAAATTTTGTGTCATCCATGCATGGCCTCCATATGAGCCTGAAGAACTCTACACTGGTCTAGCCAGTAAACTGAATCAGAGATTTTAGGTAGAAAGGCAAGAAAAGAATACACAATGTATGAGAAACCAAGTATCATAATATTTCACAATTATGAAACAAGCTTTCCCTTTAGGGCAGTAATTTCTCCATGTCACAACAGTAATAACTTTTGAATGGCCACAAATATTCACACAAAGTTATTAATTCTCAAACCTACTAAACTACCAACATCTCAACTGGAGTTCACCTGCATCTGATCAGCATTTACCTCTCATACAGTAAAAATGGATTTCTTTTTGGTCTTTCTTGCTAATTATCCAGATGAGTAACTTCTACAAAATATGCCTTTCTTCATCAGTGCTCAAGTTCTTCAAAAACTAGTTCTCCATTCCACAGGATTAATGGAACATTGTCAGTCTAGATACAAAATTGACTAAAGGTCCGAAAGTAGACCACCCTAAAAAAAGCTGTTTTTCAAACTTTTCCAAGTATAGGTGTTGAAATAACAGTGCTTTTTTATGCAAATTAGTGACCTGGACTTCAGGATACAGTGCACCATTTCAAAGGATACAACAAACTAAACAAAATTCGGTATGTAGTAGACAAAGGAATATGGTAACAGACTTCAGGAGGCACAGACAGACTGGTAAAAATGTCAGATAGAAAACACACTCAATTTAATGCAGAGAAATGTAAAGTGGAATGTGATACATTTTGGCAGGAAATATAAAGAAAGGCAGTATAATATAAATTTAAAGGGAACACAGAGGCCTTGGGGTATATGTACACTTTTGAAGGTGTCAGGGATTGAAAGGTGATCTAATTCTGATATACACAACAGTATTTATCGTGCAGGTAAAATGTCTGAAAGCAGAAGATCAGCCATAATCACATGGTGGAGTAGACTGAGGGATGAATGGCCTACTCCTGGTTCTATTCCAATGTTCAATGATTTTTTATGTTGAGTGGGCTGTTAAAACAATATAGGTGGTATCCTTAGCTGTAGCAATAAAGATGTCGGGTTGGATTTTCATCTTGGAGTCAGGAATTGGAAGTCAGGGGATTTCCAGATGTTATGATTCCACCTCTTGACCAATAGTGCCTAACTAGACTAGCTTTATGACAGGGAGTTGGAGACAGGCTGGAGTCAGGCCTATCATCTCCTGAATAAAAACCAAAAGAACTGCGGATGCTATAAATCTGAGGAAGGATCACCGAACCCGAAACGTTAACTCTGTTTTTTCCTCCACAGATGCTGCCAGACATGCGAAACATTTCCAGCAATTTTGTTTTTGTTCCTATCATCTCCTGAAGCAGGCCTGAAGCAAAAATGCAGGTAGGTCAATTGTAAGGCAATTAGGTTAACAAGGAGATCTGCCCTTTTGTGGAGATGCGTATGTGACCTGCTAACATTCAACACTACTTATTCTCTTCAACATGCCGACATACAATTAAGAGCAGGAGTTGACACTGAGCCCCTTCAGCATGCTCCTCCAGTCAATGAGACCGTGCCTCATCTGATTGATAAACATTCCTACATACTCCTTTGCTTATTAAAAATATTCCTACCTCTGGCTTTAAAAATATTTGCTCTGCTTCCATCACCTTTTGAGGAAGAGAGTTGCACAGACTCATGACTGTGAGAAACAATTCTCCTTATTTCTGCTGTTAATGGGCAACTCCTTATTTTCAAACAATAGACCCCAGTTCCTGATTCTCCCAAAAGACAAAACATCGTTTCCACATACATCCTAACAAATTTCCTCATATGCTTACATCTTTGAATCAAGTTGCTCCTTAATCTAGTAAATCCCAGTGGAGGTAAGCCTGGTCTGTCTAACCTTTGAAAAAGCCTCCCATTCCAGGTATTAGTCTAGTGGACCATCACTGAACTGCTTCCATAGCATTTATGTCTTTTCTTGAATAAAGTGATCAATACAAACCAATAGGGGCAGCATTGTGGCTCAGTGGTTATCACTGCTGCCTCACAGCACCAGGGACCCAGGTTCAATTCCACCCTCGGGCAACTGTCTGTGTGGAGTTTGCACATTCTCCCAGTGTCTGTGTGGCTTTCCTCTGGGTGCTCCAATTTCCTCCCACAGTCCAAAAATGTGCAGGCTAGGTGGATTGGCCATGCTAAATTGCCTGTAGCAGTCAGGGATGTGTAGATTAGGTGGGTTATAGGGGGATGGGTCTGGGTGGGATGCATTGAGGGTCAGTGTGGACTTGTTGGGCTAAAGGGCCTGTTTCTGCACTGTAGGGATTCTATGATACTGTGTACAGTCATCCAGATGTGGTCTCACCAGTACCTGATAGAAATGAAGTGTGACCTGCATACTTTTGCACTCAATTGCCCTTGCAATAAAATGATTTTTTTTTAGCTTCCCTAATTCATTGCAGCATATGTGCTAACGTTTTGCAATCCATCCACCAGTATAACCAGATCACTCTGCATCTCTGATCTCTACAATCTCTCTTTAGATAATACAGATTTTTTTTTTTCATTTTTCATGCCAAAATGGGCAATTTCATATTTTCACACATTGGCCAGATCTTTGCCCCATGCTTATCTATGTCCCTTCATAGATGCCTCTTGAAATGAATTGAATTGAATTGAATTGAGTTAGCTTTGTTGTCACATGTGCTCAAACAAATACAGTGAAAAGTCATCACTTATGTTACCATCTTAGGTACAAAGTACAAGGTACAGATTCTTCAATATAAACTCTTAGGGAAAAAATTTAGAAAAATAAGGAAATAAAATGTCCAACATTACAGATTGTCGGGATAAATCATATCTGCACTACAACTCCTTTCCTGCCTATCTTTGTGTCAGCAGCAAACTTATCCTCAGTCCCTTCACTTAATTTATTTATATACATTAGAAAAAAGCTGAAACCCCAACACTGATCCCTGTGGCATATCAATTGTTAATCTTGCCAACCAGAAAATTGATATATTTATATCCACAATCTGCTTCTTCTTAATTTGATAACCTTCTACCAATTAGCTTTCATTTTCCACATTACCCTTTGAAGTGGCACCTTAACAAATGCCTTCAGGAAATTTGAGTACAGTATCCATGGATTCCCCCTTTATTCACACTATTTGTTACTAAATGAAGACTAATAAATTGGTTAAACATAATTTCCCTTCCTACCCTGTGGTTACAGTTAGGATGTCTCTTGACTTACTTTTATTGTTTGATGAACTTAGGTCATCCCTCTCTGTTGTGCTAATCTTGTCATTAATTGACCAAGATATCCCTCCATTTTTTCCCAGTTTCCTTTCCTTGCTAAATGTCATGCATGCTTCAATATTTGAGTTACAACCTATACTATCCTGCAACATTTATCTCAGCTATCTTTCTTTATTCTACAGCTATCTCTGTGATGGCTATTGGACCGTATTGAACTATTTGTGTTGCAATTCATCTGTTTGATTTGAAAGCTACCCTCAGCCCTGTACCTCTGGATATATCCTCATACTACTTGCCATCTACAAATCCCCACCTACTTCTCTCATATCATCAACCCTCATCTTCATCTCCTCCCATTCTACTTACATAATATCCAGTCTAAACAGATATCAGTAGCTCTCCAATTACATCATAAAATCTTTGAGAGGCTCAAAAATCTGTGAAGATAGACAAAAAGTAGTTGAAAAATTCATTTTATTCAATTTAACCCCGCAACAACTTATAACTATGACAAATAAATCAAGTTCACAATCCTCTTGACAGCTGTGTCAATCATCTCTGTTAAGCACAATGCATTATATGGCTTGGAACTCAGTCAAGCATTCACAATGATATTGCATTGAATGACAGCATCAACAGATCCTCCTGAAACGAATGCACTAAAGTCTTTAAAGACAGCCAGAAAGTCAGCAATCTGGCAAAGCTCTGAACAAGCTAGACAGTTGGCTGAGCTAAACTTCAGCGAAACCAAGAAAACAAGTTGGACTTCTCACATAATCACATTTGTATTTCATTATTGTAAAATGCAGAATAACATCTTTGCCAGTGAATAATGTACAGTATTGCATCTGAAAAGTTTTCCACTTTCACAATGCTGTCTAATTTAATGGTCACTTCCATTTTCAAAATAAACCTGTCACCACTCACTGCAACTAAAACATATAACAGGATCGTCTTAAGTTAGATAAGAGTTGCAAAATCTTTTTATACTTAATTGTTATGCTGTTTCTGACTCCAAATTGTGATTCTCTCATGATCCAATGATATCATTAAACGAGCATGAAACATGTTGTCTTCTAAAGCTGACTTGACTTCGAGAAAATTGTGGGAGTTCCGAAATATTCTGTACTGGTAAAGATTTCTGACACCAGGGATAGTGGGAGGATCTTCGGTCTACTATTGTCTAAAAATGTCTACCATTTTTAAAGCCCAGCCCACATGATTGATCACACATAGAGTTAAGGAGGGCTGAATTTTACTGAACATCATTTTATCAACGCATTGACTGCGAAATTGGTCCATACCCACACACAGAAACTTGTGACAATATCGTAATTGTTTCAAAATGACACTTCCACCTTCACCTGAGAGGAAGCCCCAGGTTAGAGAACGACTGGTAAATCTGATTGGCTGGCAGTTCTATTGTCAGCACGAAGTGGCGGCCATTGATAGGACTACAGGGAGTCCCAATGAAAAAAAAATGGTTTAAGCCTGCACTTAAAGGTGAACTTGAGATTTTGGTGGCCTGACAGACAATCCTAGCGAGGGTTTGCGGGGCTGGGTTTGAGAGGTTAGTAGAAGGGTACAATCTTGGGAATAAGCTGCCTCTCATAGCCACTGGGGTTTACACCCTAAGAAAACATACTCCAGCTTGTGTCTTCCTGCCCAAAAGTAGCTTGCATTGAGAAAACATTAATTGTTTACTAGAGATAGGCATAAGAGTGGACAAGCTGTCTCATATCTTACCTTGACCCCAGTGTCATACGGAATACAGTTTGATAGTAAATGGGAATATTCACGGAAGACCACCAGCTTTACCTTGCAAGGTTGTGCCATCAAATACACCAGCAGGGTCTAAAGTCTAGTTATAGATTACAAAAGGAAGGAAGTTGTGATTTTAAGAAAAAGCCAGCTGAGAAACCAGGGTGACCACCCTGCCAGATTGAGGGACTCCTATTTGCCTCATTCTGAGGCCATTCAGGAGCAAGGATATGGGGGCCAAGGGGCCACTGAAATCCACTTCCTTGTTCTTGCCTCCAACCTCCTGCACCCCTGAGATGTCAGTATAGACAATTCAAGTAATATCGCTGCAGGAAAGCCTGGTTTCTGTGTGTGTGGGTTTGTACTGACTTCTCAATCAATGCATTGATAATATAGCACTCTTTATCTGACGACGGGTGGCCAATAGAGTGGCATCAGCTTTCAAAATGGTCCCTTTCATTAGCCCCATCTGTATCTTTCCCCTTTGTCAATGTTTAATTTTGATCAGCGACAACAGATTCACTCAATCATGAGAAATAGAGGAGCCATTTGTGATGATTTTTTCTTCCTTTATTCATTCATAGGATGAGGGCGTCACTGACCAGGCAGTTTTTATTGCCCAGAGGACAATTTCGAGTCAACCATATTTGCTGTGGGTCTGGAGTCACATGTAAGCCAGACCAGTTAGGGATGGCAATTCCCCTAAAGGGAATTAGTGAACCAGATTTTTCTGACAATCAATAATGGTTTCATGGTCATCATTAGATTCTTAATTCCAGATATTTTATTGAATTCAAATTCCACTATCTGCAGTGGTGAGATTCAAACCCAGGTCCCCAGAGTGTTATCTGGGTTTCTGAAGAAGGATCCAGACCCGAAACATCAGCTTTTCTGCTCCTCTGATGCTGCCTGGCCTGCTGTGTTCATTCAGCTCTACATCTTGTTGTCTCTGGACTAACAGTCCAGCAATAATACCATTAGCCATGGCCTCATCCCACATGGTACATGGTAATCTTAAGTATCCATTCAGCAGGCAGCTTCCTTTCATTGTGGCTCATTTATATTTGTGTTAGTGCGTATAACTTCTGATAGAGTTAGATTTAAAATGAATGTTCCATCACTTCTGGTTCATCAAGCTGAATACATCATGTGTACTGACCTGGAGAGGAAACCAATCAATTTATACAAGTATTGAAGGTCAACTAAGATTTTGACTGTGAATCATCATTTCTTCTGAACTGCTATTAATTTTCCTGGTCAAAATGTTTTACTCCTGTTAGTAAAATAGTTTTCGTCAGAGAAATGTTTGCCATTTTTAAAAATATCCTACCTGCTTTATGTTTGTTAATGACAATATAAACATATTTCCAAAATCAAATGATTTGGAAGTTATGCGCAGAGACTCAAACAATAGTTTTTTTTTAAATACCGTCCAATACACAACACTTGAGAAAATTGGTTTAAATCAACTGCTACTTTCCCATCAATTCCACTAGATGGCACTACAATACTTACTTTGCACAAGATTGATGTGAAATGTTGGACTGTGAAGGTCTGTCCTTATTAATTACTGTAACATTGGAAGAGACAAGAAAGGTAAAGAGGTTGATGACCTTTAGTTGTCAATTGATGTGTAGAATTCCAGTACTAATGAGAAAAATGTTTACACATGTTATACAAAAATTTTATCCGCTGTTAGTGATGAACAGGCATGAGACTGATTTATTGAGATTTATGCTGCTATCGGTCTGTTCAACTGTGCCCTCACTTCCACACCTGATGTTTTTTTTCATTCATTCATGGACGTGGGTGTACTCTGTGTGGAGGAGTACTCAGAGTACTGAGAGTTCAACATAGAGGAGTGCTGATTCATCAGTGGAGGGAGGGCAGTCTGTGGTGATGAGCAGGACCTTTCCTTGCCCATGTTTAACCTGCTGTTATGTTGGGCTGTAGCTTGACTAGTCTGTGAGAGAGCTCTCCCTATTTTGGCACTAGCCCCCAGATGTTAGTAAGGAGGACTTTCCAGGGTCAACAAGGCTGTTTCTTTCTCTGTCTTTTCCAGTACCTAAGTTGATGCCAGATGATCCATCCAGTTTCATTTCTTTGTTGAGGCTTTGTAGTGATTGATACAATTGTGACTCGCTGGGCCATTTCAGAAGGTAGTTGAGAGTCAACCAGATTGCTATGGGTCTGGAGTGTCATATAGGCCAGATCAGATGATGATGTTTGATTACCTTCCCTGAAGGACATTAGCAAACCAGATGGGTTTTTCCAACAATTGACAATAGTTTCATGTTATAATTAGACACAAATTATAGGCTATTGTTGAATTCAAATTCCACCATCTGCTGTGGTGGGATTCAAACTCAGATTCCCAGAACATTAGCTGAAATTCCGGATTAACAGGCTAACAATAACACCATTAGGCCATCACCTTCCCCTTCTTATTTTCTATATATTTTTGTTGTTTCTTTGTTTCTATTAGACCTATTATTTTATTCTCTACCTATGCCATATTCTTGTTATCTCCTCATAACTCCTCATGCCTTTAAAAGATAAAGTTGTATCTATCTCTTTCTGGAATATGTTCAGTAACTTGGCCTTCATGGCCTTCAGTGGTAGACAATTCCATAGGTTCACTACCCTTTGAGTTCCTCATCTCCATTCTAATTGGTCTACCCCATATCCTAAGATTGTCCTCAGGTTCGAGACTCTCCAACCAGGGAACACATCCTGCCTGCAAAGCTAGTGGTAGTTTAGATAATTCTAGTCTGTCCAGCCCTGTTTGAATTTTATAATTAATTTTATTATAATTAATTGTATATGTTTCTTGGCTGGAACTCAAAGCTTGAATCTCTTCAAACAGTTTTCTACCACTCCACACAACCAAAACAGCTCTTAATCAGTGCCATAACATGTTACGGAACGGTGACAGAGATGAATTTTCCTCCTTGCCTTTTTCACTTTGACTGGCTCTATTCTCATCTCTCTAATTTTAGTATCACTTGTAACAATACCTCTTCCTTCTCCCAATCTGTTACCTCTGGTATCCCAAACAACGTACTCTTGTCCTCTACTCAGCAGTCCCTGGGTGGCATGATCCAAAAGCAAAACATCATTGTCTTACCACTAAGCCAATGACTCCCAGTTCTATCTTATTGCTTCTGTGATGGTCTGGGCTGAGCACACAATGTTCTGTAGTTTCTTACAGTCCTGGGCAAAGCAGTTGCCGTACCAGGCCGTTATGCACCTGGATACGATGCCTTCTATAGTGCATCAGTAGAAGTTGGTGAGGGTCTTTGTGGACATACCAAATTTCCTGAGCCACCTGAGGAAGAAGAGGTGTTGTTGTGCCTTCTTGACCATCACATCTACATGGGAAGTCCAGGACAGATTGTTGAATTGTTAATCCGAGGAATTTGATGCTCTCAACCTCAGCTCCATTGATGTGGGTGGGTGGGGGGATGAGGGGGGGGCGCGGTGGGGTGTGTTCTCCTCCTTTCTTTCTGAAGTCAATGATCAGTTCTTACATTTTGCTGACATTGAAAGAGAGGTTGTTATCATTGCACCACAACACCAAACCCTCTATCTCCTTTCTGTATTCTAACTCATTATTGTTCATTATCTGTCCGACCGTGGTGATGTCATCATGTAGATGGCGTTTGTTCAGAATTTGGCAACATATGTGAGTGTACAGGGAGTGCAGTAGGGGGCTGAGGATGCGTCCTTGGTGGGCTCCAGTGTTGAGTGTTACTGTGGAGGAGGTGCAGTTACCTATCCTCACTGATTGCGGCCTATGGGTCAGAAAGCTGAGGATCCAGTTGTAGAGGGTGGAGCCAAGACCATGGTCATGGAGTTTTGAGAACAGTCTGGAGGGAATAATGATGTTGAAGGTGGAGCTGTAGTCAACAAGCAGGAGTCTGATGTAGGTCCTTGTTGTCCAGATGTTCCAAGGATGAGTGCAGGGCTAGGGAAATGGTGCCTGCGGTAGACCTGTTACATCAGTATCAAATTGCAGGGGATCAAGACAAGCTGGGAGACCGAAGGTGATGTGGATCATGACCAGCCTCTCGAAGCACTTCATGATTATTGAGGTCAGAGCCACCGGGCAGTTGTCATTAAGGCACACTGCATGTACTTTCTTAGGTACGGGGATGATGGTGGTCTTCTTTTTTGCATCTCTGCATTCACAAAGCAAAGGGATGATGTGGATACAGTAATCCCAAGTGGAGCAGTGTGAAATATTAAACAAAAAATTATAATGAGAGAGGAAATGTTAGAGGAGTTGAATCCTTCAAAGTGGATAAATCACTAGGGCTGGATGAATTGTCCACTAGGATGTTGAAGGATGTCAGGGAGTAAGTAACAGATGCTCTGAGGGTTACTTTACAATTTTCACCAGAAACAGGTGAAGAGTCAGAGGACTGGAGGAATAAAAATGTGGTTCTGTTGTTTAAAAAGGGTTTAAAGGAAATGCCAAACAATTATATTACAGTTAGTCTCACTTGTCTTTGCTGGAATGGCCTCCTTCCATGCTGTAACTATTCTATGGTTCAGTGATTCTACAGAAACAGGTAACGCAAAAACTACTAGAAATATAAGAGTCCAACCATGATATAGGACTGGGGACAGCAAACATTTTCAAAAGGAACATCCTCGATTCCATTAGAAAAAACTTGAATAACAATAATTAGAAGAGATCATCCTCAGTCATGTCTATCCTTCTCTGATGGTCCTTGAAAACCTCTAAAACCTAAAATGAGCCTGGTATCTAGATATGTTAGACCATTCAGTTGCTCCTTAACCTTTCTAACAAATGGATCATAGAAAGCTGTAGCTGAGAGATGACGTCTGGGCTGTGATCTTTATGGCTGGTTTTCTATTCCGGGTAAGTGTAAGTTAAGTTTTAAATAACATTAGCTCCCTCCCTTCCAAACATTTTGTATGGCTACTGATGTTTCAAAGCATGTTTAAGTAAACTTTAGGACATTTCTTTTTCACAGAATTTTTCATCTTTATCTTTGAATATTTCCAATATCATTCAGGTAGTCTATAATTGGTCTGTTCTATATTTATTTCCTTACCTACATTAAGTTTCATCCTCCATTATGGATACTTTGTCCAATTCATTCTGGTGAAGTCAGTGCTGTCACCTCTACTCCTATTGAAGGAACCAATATGTCCTGGATGAAGAACCTTTCTCTGTACATGCACATGCTGCCACTGGGCAAGATATATTGCCATTGAATGGCACTCCTAGATGAATGAGATATCTCCCAGATCGCTA
>NC_063332.1:51218091-51234210 GCF_021869965.1 Rhincodon typus | reverse complement strand
TCCTACTACTATTGCCCTCTTATTCCTACAGGCAGAAATTTATCTGCAAATGCATTCTTCTATCTCCCTCTCACTATTTGGGGGTCTGTAGTATACTCATAGTAATGTGACTGCCACATATTTTATTCCTTAGCTCAACCTATAAAGTCTAATTTGTTAACCCGTTTAGAACATCATCCCTTCTCACAACTGTATTTGATTCTTTAACCGATACGCTATCCCCACCTCCTTCCTTTTTTATCAACCGCTCTATCCTGAGTGAAAACTCTGCACATAGTGATATTGAGCTGCCAATTCTGCCCTTTCTTTAGCCAGGTTTCTGTAATAGTAACAACATTGCATTGCCATGTGTCTATCTGTGCACTTAATTGTTTTACCTCCTGTCTCCTGATCTGAATCTGATCCATCCAAGCCTACATTTTGGTTTTCATCCCCCTGCCATTCTGGTTCAAAACCTCAACAACGGACCTTGCTAAAACTCCCAGAAGGATATTTGCCCCAGCTCTGCACAGGTGTTGCCTTCTCAAGAAATGGTCCCAATGCTTCAAGAATTTAAACCCCTCCCTGGTACACCATTCTTCCGGCCATGCATTCATCTGATCTATCCTCTTATTCCTGCTCTCGCTAGCATGTATCACTGGGAATAATCCTGCAATTACTACATTTGAGGTCCTGCATTTTAATTTATTTCTAACTTCCTATCTTCAGCTTTCAGGTCCCCATCCATCTGTTTTCCTATGGTGTTGGTACCTATATGTACCACCACCATTGACTGTTCATCCTCTCACTCCAGAATGTCCCACAGTTCCTCTGTGACATTCCTGACCCTAACACCGAGGAGGCAACATACCATCCTGATTTCTTGTCTGTTGCCACAGAAGTGCTGAAAAGTGGGTAGCCAGTAGCTGCAGCTGGGACACACTTCTTTTTCTTTCTTTATTCATTCACGGGATGAGGGTGTCACTGGCTAGGCAGCATTTATTGCTCATCCCTAATTGCCCAGAGGGCAGTTAAGAGTCAACCACAGTGCTGTGGGTCTGGAGCCACGTGTAGGCCAGACCAGGTAAGGATGGCAGTTTCCTTCCCTAAAGGACATTAGAGAACCAGATGGGTCTTTTCAACAACCAACAATGGATCCATGATCTCATTAGATTCTTAATTCCAGATTTTTATTGCTTTCAGATTCCACCATCTGCCATGACAGGATTTGAACTCAGATCCCCAGAACATTATCTGGGTCTCTCGATTAACAGTCCAGCAATAATACCACTAGGCCATCACGCCCACCCCCAATGTAGCAAATGTTCTTGCAAACATAGTCTTCAGGGACACTGGAAATGTCCCTTATTTCCCAGAGTGCAAGACAAGCATACTATGGGTCTGAGATCTCTTGTCATGACTTCTCTCCAGACTAAGCTAGTTACACCCTTTAAGAGAATTTAATTAAGTTAAGGATCTTCCTTCATTTCAAACTCTTCAATTATAATTGAAGATTGAAATTTATTTAAGCTAATATGTTTTGCTTTAAAAAATGTAAGTAAATACTATGCAGGTATCACATACCAATTGACTGTTTCCATTGAAACCGCATCTGAACTGCTCAGACTGAGACTGAGCACTGCAGTCAGTCTTCCAGCTCCACCTACTCCCTATCTCACCTAACACTGTATTCACTCAGCTCTAAAGCACTCCCTTTCAGCCAAGCAACACTTAGATATACTGCTGAATGGAACAAAAGGTCCTTCAAAACAATTCAGGGGAGTCGTTGTGCTCCTTTTAATCTCAATTGCAATACTCCCCTTTAAAGCATTAGGCAATAAGTTAATCATAGATTTGTATCTGGGGTTAATCAAAAAGCTGGGATTTGAAATGACATGCTCAGCATTGCTTGTGTGACATTCTTTTTATACTATTTAATAAAATCATTGGCTCAGTTACTTTAGACAGATTAATAGTTTATTTGAGAGATTGAGTGCAGCACTTGCATACAAACATGTTAGTGCCTTTGTTACTCCATCACACAACACAATATCAACCCACCAGACTGATGCTATTTATATTCCAAAAAGCAAAATGCTTTTAATTCCCAGCTATAGAAATCATTACCTTTAAATTCCAAGGAACAGTGTCCTGACCTCCCTCTATAATGTCTGTAAGTAAGCAAGAATAAGAAATAAAACAGTGTAAGAGTCTACCCTTTTCTTGAGGTTTCCACCAATTTTGTGGTAAAGCTACTATGATTAGTCAGAAAAGCACCTCTTCTTTTCAGATTGAAAAAGTGTGAAATTGACAGAAATGATGGAGTCTGAGACTGGGTTCCCTGCTCTTTTGGTCATTCCCATGGCTGAAAACAAAAGTGAAGTTTACCTATTTCAATGTGACAATAACACATCATAGCATTCCTTTCACATCTGAACAACAGACTAGTCATTAGGCTGGAACCCATTTGTTTGTCCCCCTCTGTCCTTCCAAACTCAGCAACTCTGAGAAGAATTTCCACTGGCAGGACCATTGATGATAATAAAGGGACCGTGGGGGTCAAAAAATATTGACAACTGATTCATTAACAGGAAATAATGAGAAAAATATAATCTGGCAGGGCCGAAAATGGCGCAAAAACCACTCACTGGAAACAAAGTGGAAGACCTGAAATGAAGAACTACATCTGAATCTTCCTTCCTGCCAAATGATCTGAGTCTTCTGGGAATGTTGGTATTTAGTGCTTACATCGGTCACAATTTGGAGGGACACCATGCCCCAGGAGCTACCAATCAATGCCTTTGCAAGTCAGTTAAAATATGGCTGTGCTTATGGCCAACATCACCACTAGGTGGAGGCAATGGTTCACACATGTGCAATATCTCCTTCAACTCAAAGTACATTCGTTTCAATTTCACCTCTGTTAATATGTAACGTTAATGAGTTTTTAGTGTTTTACAGGTGATGTACAAACCTTTTGCTGTTTGTGCAGTAGCTAAAGCTACTGGCTACCCACTTTTTGGCACTTCTGTGGCAACAGACAAGAAATCAGGATGGTATGTTGCCTCCTTGGTGCCAGGGTCAGGAATGTCACAGAGGAACTGTGGGACATTCTGGAGTGAGAGGATGAACAGTCAGTGGTGGTGGTATATATAGGTACCAACCCCATAGGAAAACAGATGGATGGGGACCTGAAAGCTGAAGATAGGAAGTTAGAAATAAATTAAAATGCAGGACCTCAAATGTAGTAATTGCAGGATTACTCCCAGTGATACATGCTAGCGAGAGCAGGAATAAGAGGATAGATCAGATGAATGCACGGCTGGAAGAATGGTGTACCAGGGAGGGGTTTAAATTCTTGAAGCATTGGGACCATTTCTTGAGAATTACTGACATTCCTAATCTCCATTGTGAAGCTAAACAATGAATAGGAGGATAAAAACAGAGAACCCCAGTCATATTAGTGATCAATTATGAATAAAGTCTTTGCTATTCCTTATTGGCTAAGTCACATCTGTGCTTCTGGCAGACAGTGTGTAGAGGGACACTGTGCCTTGCTTGCTGAAATGGAATTAGTAGTGGAAGCTTCTGAGCTAAAAGCTTACATGAGCAAAAAAGACATCAAGGATGCAACTGCAATGATACAGGAAGGCAGCTCTTCTCAAAGACAACTAGGGATAGACAATAAATGCAGCCAATGAAGCTCATGTCCCAAGAGTGAGTAAAAAACAAAACTGAGTATGCACAGATGGATCAAGGCACCATATTTGAGTTGGGAAATAGAGATTAATTCTGATTGCTGGTGATTTTGTAAATCTGCTCCATTTATACACAAAACTAAAGGGTAATTTAGTTTTGTTTCACAGTGGGTGGCATAGTGGCTCAGTGGTTAGCACTGTTGCTTTACAGCACCAGGGACCGAGGTTCAGCCCTAGCTTTGGGCGACTCTCTGTGTGGAGTTTGCACATTCTCCACCTGTGTCTGTGTGGGTTTCCTCCAGGTGCTCCAGTTTCCTCCCACAGTCTGAAGATGCGTGGGTTAAGTGGATTGACCATGCTAAATTGCCCGTAGTGTCCAGGGAGGTGCAGGTTAGGTGGGTTAACCATAGGGAAATGCAGGGTTACAGGGATAAGGTGGGTCAGGGTGGGTTGCTCTTCAGAGGGTCAGTGTGGACTCAATGGGCCAAAAGGCCTGCTTCCACACTGTAGCGATTCTATGATGAAACTAAGCACAATGAAAAGCTAAAATTGGTGCCATAGTTTCACATTCACTTCAATGCAAACTCAAAATTGAGTTCCATTAACATTAAAGTGGCAGTTGAACTACAGTCTAAAGATTTATAAGGAAAATTGTATGCATGAATTAATTATGCAGCCATATTTCACTGCATTTCAGAAAACCAGGAACAATTATTTCTCAAGAAGATGGTAGAAGAACAAATTCTGCATAGATTCATGTTAAATAAAAACAGCAAGAGCTGGAGAAACTCATTAGGTCTGGTAACATCTGTGGAGAGAAATACAGAGTTAACATTTTTAACCCAATATGACTCTTTAGCAGAACTGACAGGAGCTGGAAACTGGTGTTTTTATGCTGTCGACGAAGAGAGAGGTGGAGTGAGTGAAACAGATGGTGAGGGTGTCCCGAGAGCTGGTAAGAGAGTGATAGATACATAAATAATAGATGTGGAAGTGAGGAGAGGGGTTCAATATGCTAAAATACAACAAGAGACAGCTGAGCTGTGGGAACTGGGGGCTGGTGGTGTAAGTAAAATGGACAGAGGTCATGTTCTGGAGTTGTGGAACTCACTGTTCAGTCCTAGAGTCTGTAAAGTGCCTAAGCAGAAAATAAGGTGATGTTCCTCTAGCTTGCATTAAACTTAGTTGGAACACTGTAGCAGGCCCAGGATAGAAATGTCAGCCTGGGAACAAGGTGACTTATTGAAATGGTAAGCAACTCAAAGGTTAGGGTCAGAGTGGAGGTGTCCCCCAAAGCAGTCATCCAGTCTGTATTTCATCTCATCGGTGCAAAAGAGACTGCATTGTGGGCAACAAATACATTAGACTAGATTGAAAGAACTACAAATAAAATGTTACTTTACCTGGAAGGTATGTTTGGGGCCTTGGACAATAAGGATGGAGGAGGTGAATGGGCAAGTGTTACGCCTTCTGCAATTGCATAGGAAGGTGTCACAGGAGTGTGAGGAAGGGTTAGGAGAGATGGAGGAGTGGACCAGGGTGCATGAGGGAATGGGCCCTGTAGGATGCTGACAGTAGAAGGGAGGGGAAATGGTATGCTGCTGGAGATGGCAGATTTCCAGCATCCATTATATTTTTCCTTTTATTACAGATACATATTTATTATGAATCTGTCACCACAGTGTAATGTACTGAATATAGAAATAGGATTAGACCATTTAACTCCTTGAACTGTTCTGCCATTCAATTTGATCATAGCTGATCTGTGCCTTGTTTGTACTTTTGAGCATTGCTCCATATCTCTTAATTGAAAAATCAATATCAATCCTGATATTAATTGACCTGGTATTAACAGTCTTTTGGTAAATTTGTTTCAGATTTACACCATTCATTGTATGAAAAATGCTTCCTGATTTCATGCATAAAGAATAAAGCTGTAATTTTAAAATGACACCCTCATGATTTGGATTCTTTCACAAAGGAAATATTTTTTAATGAATCCCCTATTATATCACTTGATCATTTTAAGTACCTTGATTAAATCACATCTCAAATTCTAGACACAAAAGAATGTAAGTGTGTGTAACCTGTTCTCAGAATTTAACATTTTTAACCTTGGTGCTAATCTGCTGAATGTACTGCACCATCTTCCAAGGCTGATAGATCTTTTAAATGGTCTGGTGTCCAAATCCAAGTATTGCACGTAATATCTGATCAAGCGTCTGTAAAACTGAAGGTGAAATTTGAATTCTGACCAATTTGCGACAAAGGTCAACATTTTATTAGTTCTTACTTCTTCCACTCCAGTCTTTAATGATTTATTTACCTGGGCATCTAAGTCTGCACTTCTACACCACAGTCTAATTTAATGTTAAGTTAATTATTAAGTGAGTGAGTTATACACTGGCAGATGCATTTTATTTCAAATAAATATAAAAGCATCCAATTTGCACCAAAAAGGACCAAACATTATTTAAATCATGAAGGTCTAGAAAAATTGAGGGGGATGGGGTGGGCTGTGGGGTCGCTAAGACATTTGAGAATCCATGTAAACAGACACTGAAATCTTTTATCTATGTTCAAAACAAAACTAAGGCAGCTAAATTACAAATGGTCAAGGAGACTTTTTATAACTTCAGCTGACATCCATATTACCACGGCCACGCCATAATATATTCAGGGTGTGCTGTTTATGCATTGGGAACACCCCTTCTTTTCTTCCCACCTGGATTTTAAAACCCTTCCCTTCATTTCATTAAACCCCGTTCCTAAGATACTAGAACGCACACCACACAGTATCATCCAACTCGCCTAGGTATGGGATCAACTGCAGCCTTAGCCTATTGGCATTCCCAATAGTGTCACTCCTGAGCTCTCGACCTTTTCAGACTGAAGAAAGGACTTCTCAGTGTTCTGGTTAACTGGCTCCTCTGCATCAATTTAGCTCAGCCATAGAGCATTCTGCCAGCAGTGTAGGCTTCTTGGCTATTGGCTGGTTGTTAACTTTCCCCATGGAACAGGCAAGCAGTCCACTGCCTGCACTATCCCCAGCACACCCTTCCTCCTCTGCTCCTGCAAATTCTGCCCGGCTCTAAGGGACTAACCAACTCATCTCCCTAGTTTCCTTAAGTGTTTTAGCAATATTTTCCTTAATTACTCCTTGCAGTTGAAGGTCCAACAGTCTTACATCTTTTATTTATGGTTTCTAGCCCTGGTTTTGTGTGCAATTGCAAACATTTTTTTCTACCCGCATAAACCCTTTCATAAAATTCAAGAATTCTGTCTGGCCTTTCAATCTCTCCCCTGCCACCATCACAGTTCTGTGCATTTGTGTTTGACATGAGTATGAGTGTGTTCTGTGAATTATTGGAAATGAGAAATGAACAGGACCATGGTTCTCTTTGCCCATTGGCAGCGGAATTTGATGCACTCGATTCTCCAAACACTTACCTTCTGAAGGTAATTGTACATTTCACTTCCACGGTAGACCTGTTAAGATTATACAACTTCTTTAAGCACTGTCTCCTGTGAGAAATGGTGGAGATGGCACAGCCTCCAGTCATGACCTTCTCACATGATCACTGGTTCAATTTTAATGGAAATTTTCCATTCTCATCACTGAAGAGAACCTCAAGCTCCATCAGATTTATTGCAATATACCTTTTCAGAAAACTGTGCACTTCACAGTATTCATCATCATTCTCATGTCTGCTCTTTTAATATTTCAAAAATAGTAAGTTCTTACAGGGTTAAACAGAACAGATGCAGGAAAGATGCAGCCCTTGGCTTGGGATAATTGGGAAGGGTGAATGTAGAACTAGGAAGCACTGTTTCAGAATAAAGGACACATCACTGAGAACTGAGATGAGGATGATTTTCTTTGCTTGGATGTTGGACAATCTTTGGGATTCATTACTGGAGAGGATTGGAATTTTCAATCACTCAGTGAATTCAAGCCTGTGACTGACACTGATGGGTTTATAACAGTCATACAGCACAGAAACAGACCCTTCAGCCCAACTCATCCATGCTGACCAGATATCCTAATCTGAACTAGTCCCATTTGCCTATGTTTTTGTTTTCCTTTATTTGTTCACAGGATGAGGGCATCACTGGCTAAGCCAGCATTTATTGCCCAGAGGGCTGCTATGAGTCAAACAAATTGCTGTGGGTCTGGAGTCACATGTACACCAGACTAGGTAAGTATGTTTCCTTCCCTAAAGGGCATTGGTCAACCAGATGGGCTTTTCTGACAATTGGCAATGGATTTACACTCACCATTAGACTCTTAATTCCAGATATTTATTCTGCCGTGGTGGGATTTGAACCCAAGTCCCCAGAACATTACCTGGGTCTCTGGATTAACAGAGCAGCAATAATACCACTAGGCCTTTGCCTCCCCCTGTTTTGGGGCCATATCCCTCTAAACCTTTTCTATTCATGTACCCGTCCAAATGTCTTTTAGACGTTATAATTTATCCAGCTGTACCACTTCCTCAGGTAGCTCATTCTATATATAGATCATGCTCTGTGTGAAAAAGTTGCCCCTCAGGTCAGCTTTAAATATTTCCCATCTCACCGTACACCTTTGCCCACTAGTTTTGGACACCCTTATTCTGGGGAAAAGAACTTGGCTATTTACCTTATCCATGACCCTAATGATTTTATAAACTTCTGTGAGATCACCCCTCAGCCTCCTACACTCCAGGAAAATAATGTCCAAGCCTACTCAACCTCTCCTTATAACTCAAACCTTCCAGTCTTGGTAGCATCCTGGTAAACCTTTTTTGTACTCTTTCCAGTTTAATAACATCCTTTCTAAAGCAGAGCAACCATAATTTACATGGTACTCCAAATGTGGCCTTATCAATGAGTTGTACAGCCTTAATGTGACATCCTAACTCCTATTCTCAATGCTCTGACCTATGAAGGCAAGTGTTTCTATCAATTAAAAAAGAAGTGATACAGAAACAGTGCAGGACAATCTTAGGTCTAGTTCATGAAGCTAAATGACATAGTCCTGCTCTTATTTCTTAACTTCTCATGTTGAATAATGTGCAGTTGCTCAGACATTGCAAATTTCCTCATTCATCTCAGGGAATTTGGCTGCTATAGTTACAGCCTTTTAGCATCTTTCCACAGTACTGGAGGAAAAAGCCTCAGTATTGGAGTTACAACTGGCCACAATGTTCATGAAGCTGTTCTAAACTGTCCCACTGCAGTGAGAGTTTTACCTTACAGGCTGGAATGGCTCTGATGACGAGTCAATACTTAATACGCTATTGCTGCACTTGGAACGAAACATGGCACTGGCTGGTCTTTCTGGCTAAGATTTCAATTAATTTTGTTTTGCCCATAGCAAATTCATGGTGTGTTCAGAGATAGTAGGAACTGCAGATGCTGGAAAATCCGAGATAACAAGGTGTAGAGCTGGATGAACACAGCAGGCCAAGCAGCGTCATAGGAGCAGGAAGGCTGACGTTTCGGGCCTAGACCTTTCATCAGAAATGGGGGAGGGGAAGGGGGTTCTGAAATAAATAGGGAGAGAGGGGGAGGCGGATAGAAGATGGATAGAAGAGAAGATAGGTGGAGAGGTCAAAGAGGCGGGGATGGAGCCAGTAAGGGTGAGTGTAGGTGGAGAGGTAGGGAGGAGATAGGTCAGTCCAGGGAAGACGGACAGGTCAAGGGAGCGGGATGAGATTAGTAGGTAGGAAATGGAGGTGCGGCTTGAGGTGGGAGGAGGGGATAGGTGGGAGGAAGAAAAGGTTAGGGAGGCGGGGACGAGCTGGGCTGGTTTTGGGATGCGGTAGGGGGAGGGGAGATTTTGAATCTTGTGAAATCCACATTGATACCATTGGGCTGCAGGGTTCCCAAGCGGAATATGAGTTGCTGTTCCTGCAACCTTCGGGTGGCATCATTGTGGCACTGCAGGAGGCCCAGGATGGACATGTCGTCTGAGGAATGGGCGGGGGAGTTGAAATGGTTCGCGACTGGGAGGTGCAGTTGTTAATTGCGAACCGAGCGTAGGTGTTCCACAAAGCGGTCCCCAAGCCTCCACTTGGTTTCCCTGATGTAGAGGAGGTCAAAACGGGTACAGCTGATGCAGTACAGAGACAACAAGGTGCAGAGCTGGATGAACACAGCAGGCTAAGCAGCATCACAGGAGCAGAAAGGCTGACGTTTCGGGCCTAGACCCTTCATCAGAAAGGGCTTCATCAGCTGATGCAGTATACCACATTAGCAGATGTGCAGGTGAACATCTGCTTGACGTGGAAAGTCTTCTTGGGGCCTGTGATGGGGGTGGGGGAGGAGGTGTAGGGTCAGGTGTAGCACTTCCTGCGGTTGCAGGGAAAAGTGCCGGGTGTGGTGGGGATGGAGGGGAGTGTGGAGTGGACAAGGGAGTCACGGAGAGAGTGGTCCCTCCGGAAAGCAGATAAGAGTGGGGAGGGAAAAATGTCTTTGGTGGTGGGGTCGGATTGCAGATGGCGGAAGTGTCGGAGGATGATGCGTTGGATCCGGAGGTTGGTGGGGTGGTATGTGAGGACGAGGGGGATTCTGTTCTGGTTGTTATTGCGGGGACGGGGTGTGAGGGATGAGTTGCAGGAAATGCGGGAGACACGGTCGAAGGCGTTCTTGACCACTGAGGGGGGGGAAGTTGCGGTCCTTGAAAAACGAGGACATCTGAGATGTACAGGAGTGGAATGCCTCATCCTGGGAGCAGATGCGGCGGAGGCAAAGGAATTGGGTATAGGGGATGGCATTTTTGCAGGAAGGTGGGTGGGAGGAGGTATTTTCGAGGTAGCTGTGGGAGTCGGTGGGCTTGAAATGGATATCGGTTTCTAGGTGGTTGCTCGAGATGGAGACAGAGAGGTCCAGGAAGATGAGAGAGGTGTTAGAGATGGTCCAGGTGAACTTAAGCTTGAGGGGGAAGGTGTTGGTGAAGTGGATGAACTGTTCGAGCTCCTCGTGGGAGCACGAGGTGGCGCCGATACAGTCATCAATGTAACGGAGGAAGAGGTGGGGTTTAGGGCCAGTGTAGGTACCGAAGAGGGATTGTTCCACTTAACCTACAAAGAGGCAGGCGTAGCTTGGGCCCATGCAGGTACCCGTGACCACCCCCTTTGTCTGTAGGAAGTGGGAGGAATTGAAAGAGAAGTTGTTGAGGGTGAGGACGAGTTCGGCTAAGCGGATGAGGGTGTCAGTGGAGGGGGACTGGTCGGGCCTGCGGGACAGGAAGAATCGGAGGGCCTTTAGACCAGCTGTATGGGGAATGCAGGTGTATAGAGACTGGACGTCCATGGTAAAGATGAGGTGTTGGGGACTGGGGAATTGGAAGTTCTGGAGGGGGTGGAGGGTGTGGGTGGTGTCACGGACATAGGTAGGGAGTTCCTGGACCAAGGGGTAGAAAATGGAGTCGAGATAGGTGGAGATAAGTTCGGTGGGGCAGGAGCAGGCGGAGACAATGGGTCGACCAGCGCAGTCAGGTTTGTGGATTTTGGGAAGGAGATAGAAGCGGGCGGTGCGGGGTTGGGGAACGATGAGGTTGGAGGCCGTGGGTGGGAGGTCACCTGAGGTGATGAGGTTGTGGATGGTTTGGGAGATGATGGTTTGGTGCTCGGGGGTGGGGTCATGATCAACGGGGCGGTAGGAGGAGATGTCGTAGAGTTGGCGCCTGGCCTCGGCGATGTAGAGGTCAGTGCGCCCTACTACAACCGCGCCTTCCTTGTCCGCGGGCTTTATGGTGAGGTTGGGATTGGAGCGGAGGGAGCGGAGGGCTGCACATTCAGCGGGGGAGAGGTTGGAGTGGGTGAGAGGGGTGGAGAGGTTGAGGCGATTGATGTCACAATGACAGTTGGAGATGAAGAGGTCGAGGAAGGGTAGGAGGCCTTGGGGTGGTGTCCAGGAGGAGGGGGTGTGTTGGAGGCGGGAGAAGGGATCAGTAGAGGGAGGGTTGGGTTCATGGTTGAAGAAATAAGCTCGGAGGCGGAGGCGGCAGAAAAACTGCTCAATGTCCAAACGTGACCTATATTCGTTGATGTGTGGGTGGAGGGGGACAAAGCTGAGCCCTTTACTGAGGACTGACCGTTTGTCCTCAGTAAGGGGGAGGTCTGGTGGGATGGTGAAGACTCGGCAGAGCTGGGTGCTATTGTTCCGCCTGGAGCTGCTGGCTGTGGGCGGAGCGACTTCAGCAGTGGGCGGAGTTGCATCGGCGTAGTCTGTGGGCAGGGTTGTGTCGGTGTCAGCGGTGGGCGGAGTTGCGTTGGCGTTGGCAGTGGGCGGAGTTGCGTCCGTGTCGGTGATGGGGGTAGCGGCGTCGGCGGCAGAAGCAGCGGTGACGGTAGGTGCGTCTTCAGTGTCTGCGGTGTTGGCCTCAGAAATGGAGACGGTGGCATCAGCAGCGATGGCGTTCGCTGTCCCGGAAGTGGGGTACCCGGCGGTGGCGGATGTGACGTCATCTGTGGGTTCTCCGACAGTGGCCTCATGGCCAATGGCGGCGGGCACATTGTGGGGAAGGTCCTGGGTAGGGTTGGGGATTTGGGAGGTGGAGGAAGCCCGTTTTGGGTGGTAGGCACCAGTAAGTTTACTGTACTTACGGTTTTTAGTGTCCAATAAAGCTGAGTAGAATTGTGAGTTCAGGTTGTGGATCCTAGGAAGAATAAAAAACAGGAGAGGTCCTTTGCAGGTCTGGGAGAGGGAGGCTCTGAGCTGGGGTAGGCTTGATTGTAGTGCCAGGAGATGCCGGCACATCGCTGCGAGTGTGTGTTTCAGGATTCGCAGGGAGAAACGCTTCTGAAGGATCTCAATGCTATGAATGTAGACATTGTCACGTTTGGGGCCAAATTGGGAAGGCCTGAATGTGGACTGTAGTCCATTGGGGATGATCTGGTTCCGTAGGCAGGTACTAAGAAAGGTGATGTGGCTGTAGTACCTGGTTTGCTTCAGGACATGGTCAAGCAGTTTCAGGGCCGAAGAGATTACGAGAGAGTTGCAGTGGGAGAGAGATCCCCTGAGGTTTGTCTGGAGGGAGGAGGGTAACTTCTTCAGCGTAGGCATCCTTAGAAGAGGCTTAGCAGTGGGGTTAAAATTGTATCAGAGATAGTAGGAGCTACAGATGCTGGAAAATCTGAGATAACAAGGTGTAGAGCTGGATGAACACAGCAGGCCAAGCAGCATCATAGGAGCAGGAAGGCTGACGTTTCGGGCCTAGACCCTTCATCAGAAATGGGGGAGGGGAAGGGGGTTTTGAAATAAATAGGGAGAGAGGGGGAGGCAGGTAGAAGATGGATAGAGGAGAAGACAGGTGGAGAGGAAACAGACAGGTCAAATAGGCGGGAATAGAGCCAGTAAAGGTGAGTGTAGGTGGAGAGGTAGGGAGGAGATAGGTCAGTCCAGGGAGGACGGACAGGTCAAGGGAGCGGGATGAGGTTAGTAGGTAGGAGATGGGGGTGCAGCTTGAGGTGGGAGGAGGGGATAGGTGGGAGGAAGGGCAGGTTCGGGAGGGGGGGACAAGCTGGACTGGTTTTGGGATGCGGTAGGGGGAGGGGAGATTTTGAAACTTGTGAAATCCACATTGATACCAATTGGGCTGCAGGGTTCCCAAGCGGAATATGAGTTGCTGTTCCTGCAACCTTCGGGTAGCATCATTGAGGCACTGCAGGAGGCCCAGGATGGACATGTCGTCTGAGGAATGGGAGGGGAAGTTGAAATGGTTCGCGACTGGGAGGTGCAGTTGTTTATTGCAAACCGAGCGTAGGTGTTCTGCAAAGCGGTCCCCAAGCCTCCGCTTGGTTTCCCCGATGTAGAGGAAGCCACACCGGGTACAGCGGATGCAGTATACCACATTGGCAGATGTGCAGGTGAACATCTGCTTGATGTAGAAAGTCTTCTTGGGGCCTGGGATGGAGGTGAGGGAGGAGGTGTAGGGTCAAGTGTAGCACTTCCTGCGGTTGCCGCTCCACCCACCACCGCGGACGCAACTCCGCCCACAGCTGACGTTGCTCCGCCCACCGCCTCCACAGCCAGCAGCTCCAGAGGAGACAGCAACACTCAGCCCTGGCGAGTCTTCACCATCCCCCAAGATCTCCCCCTTACTGAGGACGAATGGTCAGTCCTCAGTAAAGGGCTCACCTTTGTCCCCCTCCACCCACACATCAACGAATACCGCTCACGTTTGGACATAGAGCAGTTTTTCCGCCGCCTCCGCCTCCACACTTAGTTCTTCAACCGCGAACCTAACCCTCCCTCTACTGACCTCTTCTCCCGCTTCCAACACACCCCCTCCTCCTGGACACCACCCCAAGGCCTCCTACCCTCCCTCGACCTCTTCATCTCCAACTGCCGTCGAGACATCAATCGCCTCAACCTCTCCACCCCTCTCACCGACTCCAACCTCTCCCCCACAGAACGTGCAGCCCTCCGATCCCTCCGCTCCAATCCCAACCTCACCATAAAACCCGCGGACAAGGGAGTCGCAGTTGTAGTATGGCGCACTGACCTCTACATCGCCGAGGCCAGATGCCAACTCTCCAACACCTCCTCCTACCGCCCCCTTGATCATGACCCCACCCCTGAGCACCAAACCATCATCTCGCAAACCATCCACAACCTCATCACCTCAGGTGACCTCCCACCCACGGCCTCCAACCTCATCGTTCCCCAACCTCGCACTGCCCGCTTCTATCTCCTTCCCAAAATCCACAAACCTGACTGCCCTGGTCGACCCATTGTCTCCGCCTGCTCCTGCCCGACCAAATTTATCTCCACCTATCTCGACTCCATTTTCTCCCCCTTGGTCCAGGAACTCCCTACCTACGTCCGTGACACCACCCACGCCCTCCACCTCCCCCAGAACTTCCAATTCCCCGGTCCCCAACACCTCATCTTTACCATGGACGTCCAGTCTCTATACACCTGCATTCCCCATACAGATGGCCTAAAGGCCCTCCACTTCTTCCTGTCCCGCAGGCCCGACCAGTCCCCCTCCACTGACACCCTGATCTGCTTAGCCGAACTCGTCCTCACCCTCAACAACTTCTTTTTCAATTCCTCCCACTTCCTACAGACAAAGGGGGTGGCCACGGGTACGCGCATGGGCCCAAGCTATGCCTGCCTCTTTGTAGGTTACGTGGAACAATCCCTCTTCCGTACCTGCACTGGCCCTAAACCCCACCTCTTCCTCCGTTACATTGATGACTGTATCGGCGCCACCTCGTGCTCCCACGAGGAGCTCGAACAGTTCATCCACTTCTCCAACACCTTCCCCCCCAACCTTAAGTTCACCTGGACCATCTCCAACACCTCTCTCATCTTCCTGGACCTCTCTGTCTCCATCTCGGGCAACCACCTGAAAACCGATATCCATTTCAAGCCCACCGACTCCCACAGCTACCTCGAATACACCTCCTCCCACCCACCTTCCTGCAAAAATGCCATCCCCTATTTCCAATTCCTTCGCCTCCGCCGCATCTGCTCCCAGGATGAGGCATTCCACTCCCGTACATCTCAGATGTCCTCGTTTTTCAAGGACCGCAACTTCCCCCCGCTCAGTGTTCGAGAACGCCCTCGACCGTGTCTCCCGCATTTCCTGCAACTCATCCCTCACACCCCGTCCCCGCAATAACAACCAGAACAGAATCCCCCTCGTCCTCACATACCACCCCACCAACCTCCGGATCCAACTCATCATCCTCCGACACTTCCGCCATCTGCAATCCGACCCCACCACCAAAGACATTTTTCCCTCCCCACACTTATCTGCTTTCCGGAGGCACCACTCTCTCCGTGGCTCCCCTGTCCGCTCCACACTCCCCTCCAGCCCCACCACACCCAGCACTTTTCCCTGCAACCGCAGGAAGTGCTACACCTGCCCCCATACCTCCTCCCACACCCCCATCCCAGGCCCCAAGAAGACTTTCCACATCAAGCAGATGTTCACCTGCACATCTGCCAATGTGGTATACTGCATCCGCTGTACCCGGTGTGGCTTCCTCTACATCGGGGAAACCAAGCGGAGGCTTGGGGACCGCTTTGCAGAACACCTACGCTCGGTTCGCAATAAACAACTGCACCTCCCAGTCATGAACCGTTTCAACTCCCCCTCCCATTCCTCAGACGACATGTCCATCCTGGGCCTCCTGCAGTGCCACAACAATGCCACCCGAAGGTTGCAGGAACAGCAACTCATATTCCGCTTGGGACCCCTGCAGCCCAATGGTATCAATGTGGATTTCACAAGCTTCAAATTCTCCCCTCCCCCTACCGCATCCCAAAACCAGCCCAGCTCATCCCCGCCTCCCTAACCTGTTCTTCCTCCCATCTATCCCCTCCTCCCACCTCAAGCCGCAACCCCATCTCCTACCTACCAACCTCATCCCGCCCCCTTGACCTGTCCGTCCTCCCTGGACTGACCTACCCCTCCCTAACTCCCCACCTACACTCACCT
>NC_063332.1:51184112-51213091 GCF_021869965.1 Rhincodon typus | reverse complement strand
GACCTATCTCCTCCCTACCTCCCCTCCTACACTCACTTTACTGGCTCCATCCCCGCCTCTTCGACCTGTCTGTTTCCTCTCCACCTGTCTTCTCCTCTATCCATCTTCTATTCGCTTCCCCCTCTCTCCGTATTTATTTCAGAACCCCCTTCCCCTCCCCCATTTCTGATGAAGTGTCTTGGCCCAAAACGTCAGCCTTCCTGCTCCTATGATGCTGCTTGGCCTGCTGTGTTCATCCAGCTCTACACCCTGTTATCCCATGGTGTGTTGACCTCATTTCAAAGCTTACAACTCACAAATTTGCTTTCCCTGGGTAAGAGCTATGACCCAGTCCTGACACTTTGTCCAAAGCTTCCAATTCCAATGATTGATTTCACCTTTTGATTAATGTTGCTGGTTCATGATTTCACTGCTGTCATCATGTTGTATTATCTTGGATTTTAGACTAATACAAATACAGTTGAAAGGCTGTCATAGAGTTAAATCACAAAGGTTTATTTGTAGACTCACTGCTTCTGCTAATATTTGCAAATCACTGTGCAAGACTTTCCAAAGCATGTGATTTTGTATCACTATATGTGATGTAAACGTTTTCATAACATACATTGGAGTGATCCTACTTATTTTTTTCTGACATGATATCTTATTTGCCAATATATTATCGCAATATTAGTCAGCTTCTCTAATATTCCAGCATCTCTAGTATGATGTCCTTTTTTTGTCTCTGAAGCACCTTGAGATATTTTCCTGCTTTAAATGCACTATGTGAAAATTAATTATTCCTGCTGGTTACATTCTAGCTATAAATAGGGTGACTATGTTGGAAGATGTATAAAGTCAAACAGGAACTCTTCTTTTGCAAAATTTTGTGGTTTGGTAAACATGTTATTTCTTTCAACTCAATTCAATGCCCCTTTTTGAATAATACTGTTCTTGTGAACGTTGAAAACTTTAGAAATGCCATTTTCACAAGTTCAGGTATCTGTATCTGTCTGGCTGTGATATCTACAAATAGTTACTTGTTCTCATCAATGCTTGAATTTAACACATCCACCCCTGGAAGCAGAATAGATATGCATGACACACATAACTTCATATTTTTATCAGTGATCAGCAATTCATTGGCAATCCATGCTTGGTTACCATGGTAGTCAGAGTTATTATTTCACAACTGGATGTTAGGTAGTTTATAAAGGAAGTCTGTTCTAAATCAAAACTTGTTCTGTTTTATTGGTCTTGCTATACAATGCATAAAAAAACAGAATTGCAAACAGGAACTTCCAGATTGCACACCATAGATGTGATTTTACAGCTTTAAAATTTGCAATATGCTTGCTGCTATATACTTAAAGATATGCATATTTTAGCTCATTAGTTCAAGGTCTTTTGTTGTAACAACATGAACATAATCACTTCTCAGATCGTACTCAGCACACTCATTCAGCATCATAAAACTGTTCACATTCATGTTATTTGTATCAAGGGGTTAGTAAGAACACAATGAAATGCAGACGATGATGTCGAAAATGCTTTTGCAATGTGCACTACGTCCACATCTTCACATCAGGGTCTTCTGGGCAAAGAGCCTTCCCACCTGAAGCAGTTGAGCCCAGGCCTGGAATCTATGACAGTAGAGGTGTACTGCATTGACGTCAAAACCATGTCCGTTGTTTAACGATAGAGACTGCCATATCCCAAGTTTGAAAGGCCCTGATGGCATTTTGACTGATGCTGAGAGAAGGTGGTGTGTGAGCTAAGTGGAGACAATACCAACTGGATTGGATGTAGTATGCCTGGTGGGTGAAGGGCTAGGCTGTCGGGTAGGTTGGAGAAGGGTTCTGTGTGCGTAAAGTGCCAATATATTGGAGGGTAATGGATAGCTGGGAGGGCGGTTAAGGGAAGCTGAGGGGGCTCGGGTCATAGGGTCACAGAGTTGTCTGGTACAGAAACAGATCCTTCGGTCCAACTTGTCCATGCCGACCAAGTTTCCCAAACTGAATTATTCCTAATTGCCTGCACTTGGCCCATATCCATTTAAATCTTTCCCTTCATGTACCTGTCCAAATGTCTTTTTAATGTTGTAACTCTGCCTGCATCCACCACTTCCACATACGAGCCACCCACTGTGTGAAAATGTTGCCCCTCAGCTGCTTGCTGAATCGTTCTCCTTTCACCTGAAAATTATGCCTTCTACTTTTGAACTCGCTGAACATATGGAAAAGACCTTTACAATTCACCTCATCTATGCCCCTCATAATTTTATAAACCTCTGTAAGGTTACCCCTCAATCTCCTATGCTCCAATGAAAAAAATCTCAGTTTATCCAGTCTCTCCTTATAACCCAAACCCTCCAATCCCCCAGAAACATCTTGTTAATCTTTTCTGCACCCTCTCCAATTTATTCCTATCCTTCCTATAGTAGGACGACCAAAATGTACACAGTACTCCAAAGTGCCTCACCAACGTTCTGACAATCCACCACATGATATCCCAGTTCCTAATATCAATGGTCTGAGCAATGAAGGCGAGCATTCCAAACACCTCTTTACCACTCTGTCTAGCTGTGATGCAGCTTTCAATGAACTATATACCTGAACCCCTAGGTCTCTCTGTTCTACAACACTCACCAGGTCCCTACAATTTACTGTGTAAGTCCTGCCCTTGTTTGTTTTATAAAATACAACACCTCATAGTTGTCCAAATTAAACTCCAATTGTCACTCTCAGCCCATTGGCCCAATTGTTTTTCTATTCATTTGTGGGATGTGGGCATCGCTGGCTGGCCAGCATTTCTTGCCCATCCCTAGGTGCCCTTGAGAAGGTGGCGGTGAGCTGCCTTCGTGAAATGCTGCAGTCCACGTGCTGTGGGTTGACCCACAATACTGTTAGGGAGGGAATTCCAGAACCTTGACCCAGTGACAGTGAAGGAATGGTGATATATTTCCAAGTCAGGATGGTGAGTGGCTTGGAGGGGAACTTGAAGGTGGTGGTGTTCCCATATGTCTGACGCCCTTGTCCTTCTAGACCGCTTTGCAGAACACCTACGCTCGGTTCACAATAAACAACTGCACCTCCCAGTCGTGAACCATTTCAACTCCCCCTCCCATTCCTCAGACGACACGTCCATCCTGGGCCTCCTGCAGTGCCACAACGATGCCACCCGAAGGTTGCAGGAACAGCAACTCATATTCCGCTTGGGAACCCTGCAGCCCAATGGTATCAATGTGGATTTCACAAGCTTCAAAATCTCCCCTCCCCCATCGCATCCCAAAACCAGTCCAGCTCGTCCCCGCCTCCCTAACCTGTTCTTCCTCCCATCTATCCCCTCCTCCCACCTCAAGCCGCACCCCCATCTCCTACCGACTAACCTCATCCCGCCCCCTTGACCCGTCCGTCCTCCCTGGACTGACCTACCCCTCCCTAACTCCCCACCTACACTCACTTTTACTGGCTCCATCCCCGCCTCTTCGACCTGTTTGTTTCCTCTCCACCTATCCTCTCCTCTATCCATCTTCTATCCGCCTCCCCCTCTCTCTCTATTTATTTCAGAACCTCCTTCCCCTCCTCCTTTTCTGATGAAGGGTCTAGGCCCAAAACGTCAGCCTTTCTGCTCCTATGATGCTGCTTGGCCTGCTGTGTTCACCCAGGCCTGCACCTTGTTGTCTCGGATTCTCCAGCATCTGCAGTTCCTACTATCTCTAGATGGAAGTAGTCGTGGGTTTGGAAAGTTCTGTCTGAGGATCTTTGGTGAATTTCTGCAGTGCATCTTGTAGATAGTACACACTGTTGCTACAGAGCATCAGTGGTGGAGGGAGTGGATGCTTGTGGATATAGTGCCAATCAAGAAGGCTGCTTTGTCCTGGATGGTGTAAAGCTTCTTGAGTGTTATTGGGGCTGCACTCATCCAGGCAAGTGGGGAGTATTCCATCACACTCCTGACTTGTGCCTTGTAGGTGGTGGACAGGCTTAGAGGAGTCAGGAGGTGAGTTACTCACCACAGTATTCCCAGCTTCTGGCCTGCTCTTGTAGCCACTGCGTTTATGTGGTGAGTCCAGTTGCATTTCTGCTCAATGATAACCCCCAGGATGTTGATGGTGGGGGATTCAGTGATGGTAACACCGTTGAATGTCAAGGGGCGGTGGTTAGATTATCTCTGATTGGTGATGGCGTGAATGTCACTTGCCACTTGTCAGCCAAAGCCTGGATATTGTCCAGATGTTGTTGCATTTGAACATGGACTGCTTCAGTATCTGAGGAGTCATGAATGGTGCTGAACATTGTGCAATCATCAGTGAACATACCCACTTCTGACCTTATGATGGAGGGAAGGTTGAAGATGAAGCAGTTGAAGATGGTTGGGCCGAGGACACTACCCCAAGGAACTCTTGCAGAGATGTCCTGGAGCTGAGATGATTGACCTCCAACTGCCAAGACCATCTTCCTATGTGTCGGGTATGACTCCAACCTCCGGAGAGTTTGCCTCAATGCCAATTGATTTCAGTTTTGTTAGGGCTCCCTGATGCCACACTCGGTCGAATGCAGTCTTGATGTCAAGGGCTGTCACTCTCACCTCACCTCTAGAGCTCAGTTCTTTTGTCCATGTTTGAATGAAGGCTGTAATGAGGTCAGGAGCTGAGTGGCCCTGGCAGAACCCAAACTGGGCATCACTGAGCAGGTTATTGCTGAGCAGGTGCTGCTTGCTAGCACTGTTGATGGCACCTTCCATCATTTTACTGATGATCGAGAGTAGACTGATGGGGTAGTAATTGGGCGGGTTGGACTTGTCCTGCTTTTTGTGTACAAGATATACTTGGGCAATTTTCCACATTGCCGGGTAGATGCCAATGTTGTAACTGTAATAGAACAGCTTGGCTAGGGGAGCGGCAAGTTCTGGAGAGTGGATTTACGTGGAAATAGGCCGCTTTGTCCTGGATAGTATAAACTCTCTTGAGTGTTGCCAAAGCTGCACTCATTCATGTAAATGGGAAGCATTCCATTGCAGTCTTAACTTGTGTCTTGTAGATGGTAGACAGGCTTTGAAGAGGCAGGAGGTAAGTCACTTTCTACAAGATTCCTAGCATTGAACCAGGTTTTGTAGCCATTGTATTTAAATAGCTAGTCTATTTGAGTTGTTGGTTAATGATAGCTCCAGGAAGTTGATAGCGGGGGATTCAGTGATGATTGTACCATTCAGTTTCAAGAGGGAAGGTTAGATTCTCTGTTGCTAGGTATGGTCATTGCTTAGCACTTGCATAGTTCAAAAATTATCCGCCACTTAATTACCTGCCACCTGTTAGTTCAAACTTTTTCTCATTAAGATTCAATAGTGTTTTATTCTTTGCCATTAGATAGCCTTGTGGACTCATACTCGAAAGGGGCAACTGAGGTCAGGATTCTCCATCAACCGCAAACCATCAGTGGTCTGTACTGTCACATAAGACAAATATTACTTTGTGTTTGTTAGGATATGGGCCACAGAGTCTTGGATGAGCTCAAATGTTTCAAAACTTTATTCAATAATGACAGTGCTCCTTTTACAAATGCTGCTGTTGACGTTCCCTGGGCATTCCTGGTAGGGAATTTGCTAGTCCTGGTCAGGAAATCCTTAAAGTACATTGGCTGGTGAATGGGAATCAGGAGAGAATATTGGAGACGAATAACAGGATATACAAAATACTGGGACAGAAAAAAGCACTAGAACAGAGAGTAGAAAGTTAATATGTAGACTCCAAATGAGGGAGAAATTAAAACATTCCAAATCAGGGCTACAATGCATAAATATAGATGTGTGGAGCACACTAAATGTGATTGAATACTTAAAAGTGCAGATTGCCTTGTGAACTTATGATGTGACTATAACATACCTGGAAAGAAGAGCAGGACTGACTGTTAAATATTCCTGAATGTATGGTGTTCAGGAAAGATGGAACAGGAAAGAAAGTGCCATGATATTAATTAAGCTGAGCATTGCAATATGGAGAAAGACTATCTGAGAGGATTTAAGGACAAAATCAATTGGACTTGAGTTGGAAATAAAATATATGCAATTAAATTGCCCACTGTAATCTATAGGTCACCAATTAATGGGAAGGATGTTGAACAACAAATCTGCAAGGAAATTACAAAATGTAGAAACATCACAGAGTCGCTATAATTGGAAACTTTAATTATCTAAATGTGAACTGGAATATTTTGCTATAATTGGCAGATTGTGTTCAGAAGAATTTTCTACAGCAGGGTGTGCAAGGAGAAAAGAGTCACTGCTAGACCTAGTTCTCAAATCAAGTGTCAATGTGAGAACATTTGGCAGACAGTGAACATTCTATAATGAGGTTTGGGATGACAGTAGACAAGATCCAAGCACAATCCAGGAAAAATATAGTCTGGGAGAGCAGACTTCAATTCAACATCGAGCATGAGTAAAGATGTACTGCAAAGAATAGAAGCAAAGGTTGGTGGAAATGAAGGTAGCTGAACAATGGGCCAATTTCAAAGGAGAGATGTCTTGGGAACATCTAAGGTATATTTTCCCAAAATGGGGTGGTCAAAACAGATTTTTTTTTTTGCTTTATTCATTCACAGGATGAGAACATCACTGGCGAGGCATTTATTGCCCATCCCTAATTGTCCAGAAGGCAGATAAGAGTCAACCACATTGCTGTGGGTCTGGAGTCACATATAGGCCAGACCAGGTAAGGATGGCAGTTTCTTTCCCGAAAGGGCATTAGTGAACCAGATGGGTTTTTCCCGACAATTGGCAATGGTTTTATGGTCATCATTAGACACTTAATCCTAGATATTTATTGAATTCAAATTCCAACATCTACCTTGGTAGGATTCAAACCCAGGTCCCCAGAATGTTATGTGAGTCTCTGGAGTAACAGTCCAGCGGTACTGACACTAGGCCATCACCTCCCCTGTAGGTCCCTGTCTGAAAAACAGGATAGAAATTAAACTAAAAATATAAAATTGTTCAAATGACAGGTTTAAAGTAGAAAATACATTTGACAACCAAGTTGAGCCAAACTGGGCAGCACAGTGACAAAATGGTTAGTGCTGCTGTCAGACAGTGACAGGGACCTGAGTTTGATTCTGACCTTGGGTGACTGTCTGTGTGGAGTTTGCATGTTCTCCCCATGTCTGCGTGGGTTTCCTCCGGGTGCTCTGGTTTCCTCCCACAGTCCAAAGATGTGAGGCTTAGGTGGATTGGCCATGCTAGATTGCCCGTAGTGTCCAGGGATGTACAGGCTGCATGGATTAGCCATGGTTAAAAAGGGTTACAGCGACAGAGTAGGATGCTGTTCATATGGTCAGTGTGGACTTAATGGGCCAAATTGCCTCTATGATTCTGAATACAAAAAGAAGGGAGATGTAAAAACAAATTGGAATATTGTGTTCGGTTCTGGTTGCCTCATTATAAGAAGGATGTGGAAGCTTTAGAGAAGGTGCAGAGGAGATTTACCAGGATGCTGCCTGGACTGGAGGGCAGGTCTTATGGGGAAAGGTTGAGGGAGCTAGGACTTTTTTCTTTGGAGCGAAGAAGGATGAGAAGTGACTTGATAGAGTTATACAAGCTGATGAGAGGCATAGATAGAGTGGATAGCCAGAGACTTTTTCCCAGGGCGGAAGTGACTATTACGAGGGGGCATAATTTTAAGGTGATTGGAGGAAGGTATAGGGGAGATAGGTTCTTTACACAGAGAGTGGTGGGTGTGTGGACTGCGCTGCCAGCAGTGGTAGTGCAGTCAGATAATTTAGAGACTTTTAAGCAACTCTTGGATAGGCACATGGAGGATAGTAAAATGGTAGGGTATACAGGGTTGTTCGATCTTAGTAGAATAATAGGTTGACAGAACATCGTGGGCCGAAGGGCCTGTACTGTGCTGTACTGTTCTATGTTCTAAATATGAGGTTATGAAAGTGACCCTTCTTCAGAACTGATGGTAGCTAGGAAAAGGTTAGTATATATACAGAAATGGGGAGGGGTGACGAGTAATGATAGGTGGAGATAGAGGCCAAAGAGATAGAAAAACAGTTGGACAGAGA
The DNA here is from genome assembly GCF_021869965.1 of Rhincodon typus. Lineage (NCBI taxonomy): Eukaryota > Metazoa > Chordata > Chondrichthyes > Orectolobiformes > Rhincodontidae > Rhincodon > Rhincodon typus. The sequence continues at coordinate 51,205,046 of NC_063332.1, read as the reverse complement.
AAGGATTAGGTAAAGGTCAGCCTGTGAGAATGAAAAACTGCTGTTTGTGTTAGCAGCCCACATAATGATAGGGCATGGTGTTTGGGAGTTGGGATAAGGATTTGGGAGAACATGCTCAAACCATAAGATTGTTGAACTCAATGTTGAGTCTAGAAGGCTGAAAAATTACCCAGAGGTAAATGAGTGCTGTTCGTCAACCTTCTGCTGAGCTTTGCTGGAGCACTGCAGCAAGCCTGAGACAGACATACCTGACCAAGGAACATGGTGGTGTATTGAAGTGGCAGGCAACCAGAAGTTCAGGGTCTTTTTTGCAGACAGAACATAGATGTTCTGTGAAATGTTCACCCAGTCTACAGTTTGATTCCCCAATGTACAGGAGATCACATTGTGAGCAGCGAATGCAGAAGACAAGATTGAGTGAAGTGCAGGTAAAGCACTGGTTCACTTGGAAGATGTGTCTGAGCCCATGCATAGTGAGAAGCGGGGAAGCAAACAGAAGGTGTGAAATTGGAGGGGAAGGTGCCTTGGTGCTGTGGGGAGGTGTTGGGAGTGAAGGAGGAGTGGACCAGAGTGTACCAGGGTGAATGGCCCTTGTGGAAGGCTGAAAAGAGGGTGGAGGGGAATATGTGTATGGTTGTGTCTTCCTGCTGGATGTGGTGGAAGTAATGACGAATGATTCTTTTTTTGTGGATGCTGGTGGGGTAGTAGGTGAGGAAATGGGGAATTCTATTGCTGTTGTGGGAGGGAAGAGAGAGGGTTGAGGGCTGAAGTGCTGGGGAATCCTTGGTTGAGGAAGAAAGTGGACATTTTGGAGGCTCCTTTGTTAAAGTTGGCACCATTGGAACAGATGCAATGAAGATGGAGGAACTGGGAGAATGGAATGACCCTTCTTCAGAATGTTCTGAGGAAGGACTTTCAGACCGAAAACATTAACTCTGATTTTTTTCTTCACAGATGCTGCCAGACCGGCTGAGCTTTTCCAGCAACTTCTGTTTTTGTTCCTGATTTACAACATCTGCAGTTTTTTTCGGTTTTTATTGAGTTAAAGGAGAAGTTGTTCAAAGGGAGAACGAGCTTGGCCAGAGGGTAGGGAGGGTGTTGGTGAATGGGGACAGTCAGGCCTTTTTCCAGGAAGAAGTGTAGAGCCCTGAGACTATCCTGATGGGGGATGCATGTGTAAAGGAACTGCACACCCGTGGTAAAGAGGAGAAGGCTGCAGCCTGTAAACTGGAAATTCTGAAAGTGATGTAAAGAATAGTTATTATCCCTAATGATTAGAGAGGAGAAATACCCCTGAGCTTTTAGGAAATTCACTAATGAATTAGAGTCAAGCCTGGTGAAAGCAAGAGAAGTCCTCTACTGACCAAATATGAGTTATGAAATCAAAGACCACATCAGCCAGTGCAGTGCTGATAATGAGTACCAAGCTAACCAAGCTAGAGATCTGCTGATGATCTATAACTTACCAGATGGATCGTAGATGAAATTCGAGTCTAACTTTTTACTCTCACAGTAAAACTGATTATCTTGTCACCATACACTACTATTCTGACTATTTGAAAATGAACCAGCTAATTTCAACAACTACTGGTGAGGGTATTGAATGCCTGAAAACACATTTCAGCTGTTAAAGCATTTTTGACAATGGCCCTCAGCCACTTAATAAATGATTGGGAATCCCCCATTATCAATGTTATCAGAAGGTTTGCAGAAGGTGTTTGATACAGGCTTGCGAGGAAAGTTATAGGTCATAGGATAAAAGGGTCAGTCGTAACATGGACACAAATTTGACTGAGTGATAAGAAATGAAGAGGAATGGTCAATGGATATTTTTCAAGTTTTGGGAAGGTTTGTAGAGGAGTTCCCCAGGAGTCGGTATTGAGATTCTTGTTGTGCCTGATATATGTTGTGATCTAGATCTTGTTGTGTAAGGAGTAATTTCTAAGTTTGCAGATGACAGAAAACTTGGAAGAATTGTAAACCGTGAGGAGGACGGTGTAGAACTCCAGAAGGACACAGACACATTGGTGGAGTAGGCAGACAGGGTGACTAATGATATTCAATGAAGGTAAGTGTGAGTTGATGCATTTTTGTAGGACGAACATTGAAAGACAAAAGAAAATAGTGGGTACAATTCTAAGAAGGGGGCGATGTATATGTACACAGATCATTAAAAGTGGAAGGACAAGTAAAGAGAGCAGTAAGTAATACATACAGAATCCTCAGGTTTATTAACAGGGGCATAGAATACAAGAGCAAGAGGTGATGTTAAACTTGCAGAAGACACTAGTTAGATCTCAGGTAGAGTTCTGGGCACCACATTAGAGAAAAGATGTGAACAGAGAGTGCAGAGCAGTTTATCAGAATGAGAATGAGAGTGAGGAACTTCAGCTGTGAGAATAGTGTGAAGAGTTTGGAACTATTCTCCTTGGAGAAAAGAAAGCTGTGAGTAGATCTGATAGAGATTTTTAAACGCATGAGCGAGCCAGGTAGATAGAATCTTTTACGGCTCATAAAACAAACAAGAACAAGATGGAATAGCTTCAAACAAAAGCAGAGATGAAGGGAGGAAGAACTTTTTCGGTCAGCAAGTAGTTAGGGTATGGAATGCACTGTCTAGAAATGTGGTGACAGCAGATTCAACTGAGGCATTCAAGAGGGCATGGATAATCTTTTGGATAAAAATAATCTTCAAAGGGTCTGGAGACAAAGCAGGAGATTGTCACTGTCTGAAGTGGTGCAGGCAGAATGGGCTGAATGGCCTCCTTCTGCACTGTAATATTTCTGTGATTTTGGAAACTTCACGCTTTCCTCAGTCAAATGGAAGACTGAGGCAGCAGTGAATGACAAATAACAAAAGGATGTAAAAACTGACTGTCACCGGCTTGTCAAACTGTCTGCTTTTGGTCTTCCAGCAGGGGATCCTGAGGTCCAAACTGCTCTGTAATTCAGATATCCTTTAACTAATCTGAAAGCATACATTTCAATAAAGAATACGATGAATGTTCATTATAAACCCTAAACTTCCTTTCATATTCCGCTTGATTTCCTTCTTATATCTTATTCCTTTCATGCAAGTTATTTACAGTGCCATGACATGTTTTGAGTTGCTGATGGAAAGTGTCAGGAGACATGCAGAACCAGGGAAGATGAAGTCGCGAGAACAGAGACAAAAAGTTAACAACAAGTGATAGACAGCAATTAGTGAAAAGGAAGATAAAGAAGAAGGCAAGGAGTGAGTTACAGAATGCAAGAAAAAGAAACAGAGCTGCAAGGGAGAAACCAAAACTGTTTAAGGAAGTTTTCATTTACGATACTCATTAAAGTCAGGAGTCTGACCCAGCATATGACCTTGAGATCCAAGATATGTGAATATTGTGATGCTGCAAATTGGAGCCATCTTCAATGTGTTCTATGAATGATAAATTACAATTGCCACATTTAAATAAGCAACCTGACCCACTGAATGTTATGGGGACAATAACAATTTGAAACAGTGTCTTGAAAACCTTCAGAAAATATAACAGCTGAAATGGAATCACCAAGAAATCTCGTTATTGCCTCTCATGAATGAATAACACTTAATGTGGTCTATCATACAATATAAATGTTTCAACAAACACTGAAAATACAGAAAATGACCCTGAAAACATAGAGAGGGAAACTGAAAATGTACAGACTGACACAACAGACGGTACTTTAGACACTGATGATGAAATATTCAGAGTACTAACAGACATTGAGGAATTGAGTGTATATATATATTTTGAGGATTTTAAGGGTGGAAGTCAGTGTGGCCAATACAAAATGCATGGTAAAAAGTGTAAATCTAATTAAATAAAATCAGGCCAATTTAAGAAAAGCAAATGATAATAAACTTGTTTGGTCAAATTTGTCAAATGATGTGTTTGTGTATAATAGATTAACATGAATTGAGCTATTTGTTCTTCATATTTACAGCATTAAAACTGTTCATTAAAATAATTGTGCAAGAAAAAGAGAAATGAATTGTTGAACAAAATCAGTTGAACAGAAAAAAGTAGTTAAAATAAATCGCTTTATAGAAACATTTCTATGGCCTGACTTTTAGTTTTAATAACTAACTTAAGCATTTCATAAGCTTATAGGGATTTCAGTTTGTTACTTCATAAAACATTTTATTTATCATCGTTTTAAATTTTAAGTTAACATCTATATCTGTAATTCCAGTGATACACATAGGATGGGCGCCCAAAATTTTTCTATTTGTATGTTATTTTGAGTATGCATTTAATTTTCCTCCTTTCATGTTTTAAATCTAAGAATACAGAACAAGATGCTATTCAGAAAACAACAGTTTGAGTACATAATCATGGCATTGAATTTAAATAGGTATAGATATGAGTGTGTAATAAGAAGAGAAAAAAGTGTTAGTTTTAATAATATTAAAGAATTGGATGATACTGTAAAGAAACCAACAAGTTTCATGGTCAAATTTGATTGAATTCAGTTTCACCTCATGCACGGTAGAATGGGAACATGTGCATCATTTGTGTTGTTAGTATTCTGTTTTGGCTTCTACATTTATGTAGAATATATATACATACCAACAAACATATGTAGACAATTTTACATGAGGAAAAATGTTCACCTTTAGCATTTCCATTACATTGTCTATTTATTATATCAGAATAAATAAACCAATCGCAGGCCCATGAGTCAACCATGCCCTTGGATTTGAAATATGCATTATGGTGCATAGTTCTTTTGCAAGTACTGATGATGACACTATACCCTAATGTAATTTCATTTTTTAAAAATATTTATTGATAGAAATCAGGTGGGATTGAGAGTTATTGCAGCGGTTCTAATATTAGCATGCCTACAACACTGTGTGAAAGGAGCAATGTGTCATACAATATTCCATTAACTAATTTAAAGGAGACAGCAGAACACCAGCAAAATAAATACTTTAATTTCTAAGCAGATTTGCATCTTGACAGATGCATGGTAAGCTGTGGAAATAAGCGAGCAAACTGTGGTGTTAATTTTCCTTTTGCGTGCCTACGAAAGAGAAAAATGAAAGGTTTGTATTTCTAAATTGCACAAACTGCAGATAACTCAAAATGCTTTCCAGCCCATGAAATATGCTTGAAGTTTTGGTTACTCTTGTAATGTGCCCATGTAATAATGTAGATAAATATAATCAGTAAAAATTGTTGAATTTTTTTTGAAATATGAGTTATCTGGAATTATGGAAATAACACATGGACTCCAAATGTTTCTTTTGTTTCACATAACTCCTTTCCATAAACATGGTTAATTCTCTGAGTTATAGATGTCAAATGAGGGTGTAAGGTTCTGGAAAAGTTAATGTTAAGGAGTGCCTTAAATACCATACACAATGATGATATCACACAGTTCTCTTGGGACAACAACTTATGATATGAAAATACTAAGACTTACCATCCAGGTCTTGCTCAAACTCTGTGCAATAATATCCATCATATCAGTTTCACTTGCACTTTGTTGCCAGCAAGCAATAAATAACATATTTTTGAAGACAATAGCCTCATTTCATTAGACTAGCAAGTGGTCTTCCTCAACTGCATCAGACGAAGCAAGCCTGTAGGTTACTAACTGAAAAGAGAGTAGTGGCAGCAAACCTGTCCCCAAGAGTACAATAGTGAGACAGCCTCAAACACTTTGCTGGCAGGGGTACAGGTCTGAAGATTACTTCAGCTTTAGGAAGGTGCTTGTGCTGACTGCCAGTAGCTGAGAGAGTTAAGCATTTAATCCCACAGAAGAGAACCTCATGGCAAGATCCAACAATGCAGAATCCAAAGTCAATGGTTGAAAATAATTCAGACCTGGTTAGAGGCACAAAGCAGCGGGAGATTGTTCAAATTCTCTAGAGATGAAGTATTAGTCCTTCTAAAGCTGAGTGAATTGGGTATCAGTGAGCTGCAGAAACAGTCATGGGTCATGCTTCAGAGGCACTACAGAGATAGCAAGAGCTGCAGATGCTGGAGTCAGAGTCGATACAGTGTGGAGCTGGATGAACATAGCAGGACAGGCAGCATCAGAGGAGCAGGAGAGTTGATGTTTCAGGCCTAGACCGTTCATCAGGACTGGGGAGGGGAAAGGGAGCTGGGAAATAAATAGAAGGAAGATGGTCAGGGCTGGGGGAAGGTAGGTGGGATGGTGATAGGCGGATGCAGGTAGGGGTAGTGGAAATTGACAGTGGGAAGGGTGGGATGGATGGGTGGGGAAGGAGATGGACAAGTAGTGTCAGGTCAAGGAAGTGGGGATGAGAGGAAGGGTTGAGGCCAAGGTGGGGAGATTTTGAAACTGGTGAATTCCATGTTTAGGCCATCAGGCTGTAAGCTCCCAAGATGAAATATGAGATGTTGTTCCTCCAGTTTGGGTGTGGTGTTGTTGTGGCACTGGAGGAGGCCCAGGATAGTCATGTCACCAAGGGAGTGGGAGGGGGAGTTAAAATGGTTAGTGACCAGAAGGTGTTGTTGGTTATAATGTACAGAGCACAGATGCTCCACAGATGCTTGGTCTCACTAATGTAAAGAAGGCTACATTGGGAACAACGGATACAGTAGACCAGATTGGAGGATGTACAGGTGAATCCCTGTCCGATATGGAAAGTTTTCTTTGGGCCTGGGATGAAGGTGAGGGGGGGAGGTGTAGGGGCAGGTGTAGCACCTCTTGCAGTTGCAGGGAAAGGTGCCGGGAGTGGTAGGGTTAGTGGGGAGTGTGGAGGCGACGAGGGATTTGTGGAGTGAGCGGTCCCTATGAAAGGCAGATAGGGGTGGGGAGGGAAATATTTCTTTGGTTGTGGGATCGGATTTTAGGTGGCAGAAGTAGTGGAGGACGATACACTGGATGCGGAGATTGGTGGGGCGATATGGGAGGACAATGGGGATTCTGTCTTTATTTTTGTTGGGGTGAGGCCCAGAACAAACTTTCCATATCCAACAGGGGTTCACCTGTACATCCTCCAACCTGGTCTACTGTATCTGTTGCTCCTGATGTGGTCTCCTCTACATCGGTGAGACCAAGCACAGACTTGGTGACAGATTTGAGGAGCACCTGCGCTCCGTAAGCTACAATCAACAAAACCGTCCGGTCGCTAACCATTTCAACTCCCCCTCCAACTCCCACTCCCTGGGTGACATGTCCATCCTGGGCCTCCTCCAGTGTCACAATGACGCCACATGCAAACTGGAGGAGCAGGACCTCATATATTGCCTCGGGAGCCTACTGCCTGATGGCCCAAACATGGAATTCACGAGTTTCAAAATCTCCCTACCCGGGCCTCATCCCATGTTCAACCCTCCCTCTCATCCTCGTCTCCTTGACCTGACACTACCTGTCCATCTCCTTCCTCACCTATCCACACCACCCTTCCCACTGACCAATCCCTACTACCCATACCGACATCCACCTATCGCCATCCCACCTACCTTCCCCCAGCCCGACCCCTCTTCCTTCTATTCATTTCCCAGCTCCCTTTCCCCTCCCCCAGCCTGATGAAGGGTCTAGGCCCGAAGCGTTGACTTTCCTCCTCCTCTGATGCTGCCTGACTTATTGTGCTCCTCCAGCTCCACACCGTATTGACTCAGAGACACTACACCTGGACCTCTGAGGCCCCACGAGTAAAATTAAATCCCTGGTAAGCAAAGGAAAAGATGATGCAGAAGTGCAGGTTAAGAAAGATAGAAGTAACTAAAATTCTTACAGGTCCAATTAAGAATTGTAGTGAACAGGTACAGTTACAGTCAGAGAAATCAAGGGCCATAGAGCAATTCTAGAGGTTACACTTTTGAAACTGGAACTAAATTGAAAATGGGGCATATTTGAAGCCTAACTGTACAAGGTTTAATAGAAGAAGAAAGTTAGGAGAATTATTAAGGCCACAGATAATAGATAAATCTTGATATCCACATTAAAGCCACAATAAAATTAGAAAGCATTTACTGAGATCACAGGCAGTGGGAATCGTGCAGGAAAATGTGCAAGAAATTGGGATTATTATGAGATCCTTAGATAATGGGAATCAACTCAAAATAAAAGTGATTAAAGAAGGTGTGCTTGAAGTCAGATTTTTTAAAATATATTCCTTCATGGGCTAGCATTTATTGCCCATTCTAAATGCCCGGGGACAAATAATAGTCAACTACATTGCTGTGGATCTGGAATCATACGTAAGCCAGATTCCTTCATTGAAAGACATTGGTAAACCAGATGGGTTTTGAATTACAATTAACAGTGGTTGCCATTAGACAAGCTTTTAATTCTGGATCTTCATTAAATTTAAATTTCACTGTCTGCCATCTGAGAGATTCAAACCCGTGCCCTCCCAGAATATTAGGCTGGGTTTCTGACTACTAGACTAGTGACATTACCGTTAAACCATCACCTCACCCTAGTTCAAAAATAGTAGGATTCATCCAGACAAGCTGTGAAAAAAGGTAGGCATCCTCTCATTCACTTGTGAAAGCTTACCTGTAAAAGATGGCTGAAAAGCTGCAAGAAAACCCTCATGTGACAGTATAGAGCAGCAACACTGCTATTAGTGCAAAATTAGAAGCCTTTTAAGAAAGGAAAATAAATAACCACATTAAGAAAATATGGCATCGCAAATAATATTTACTTTGGATTTGAGTCAAATAGACCACAGATGTGGACGTCCTAGCGGAATCAATTCTTGAGATACAGAATAATTTCCTAATTATATACCAAACCAGAGCCCGAACAAGTTAATACAATTCCGGATACAAATTGGTATTGCTGATGAAGTTCACCAAGATGTAAATGAAACTTTTGAAGAACTTCTGAAAAAGTATTGAAAGCCTTTAATAATTAATTTAACTTCAGAACAAATAAAATTTTTGAAAGGATAAAATTTTCAGAGAAGAGTTTAGTACACAGGGGAATTCATAAGGATCCATTCAAGGACAAAGGAGGGAATTTGTGTGGGGAGCCAGAGGAAGTGAATGTGGTCCTGAATGAATACTTTGCATCAGTATTGACAAAGGAGAAAGACATGGTGGGTGGAGAGTCTGGGGAGGAGTATGTTGATATTATAAGCTGTGTCAATATAAACAAACGAGGATGTCTTCGTTGTTTTGAAAAGCATTAAGATGGACAAATCTCCAGGATCTGATGGGATCTATCCAAGAATGCTGAGTGAGGCAAATGAGGAAATTGCTGGGGCCTTATACGAAATCCTTGTATTCTCTTCAGTCACAGGAGAGGTCCAAGAGGACTGCAGAATAGCCAAAGTTGTTCCTTTGTTTAAGAAGGCAACAGTAACAATTTGGGAAATTACAGGCCAGCGAACCTTTATGTCAACGATGGGGAAATTATTGAAGAAGATTCAAATGGACAGGATTTACTCACATTTGGAAAAACTACGAACTTATTAGCAAAAAGCAGCATGGCTTTGTGCAAGGAAGATTGTGTCTCACAAACTTGACTTTTTTTAAGGAAGTGACAAAAATGATTGAGGGCAGGGCAGTAGATGTTGTCTTTCTAGACTTTAGTAAGGCCTGTGACTTGATTCCTCATGGCAGTCTGATAAAAAGGGTGAAGTCACATGGGACCCGTGGTGGGCCGGTAGGGTGGATACAGAACTGGCTTAGTCACAGAAGACAGAGAGTAGTGGTGGAAGGGTATTTTTCAGAGAAGAGAGATCTAATGCAGGAAGGAAGCATATAGTAAATGGCAGAACTCTTAGAAGCATCAACACACAGAGGGATCTAGGCGTACAGGTCCACAGCTCCCTGAAAGTGGCAACTCAAGTGGATAAGGTTATCAAAAAGGCGTATGACATGCTTGCCTTCATTGGCCATGGAACAGACTATAAAGGTTGGCAAGTCATATTGTAGCTGTACAGAACTTTAGTTAGGCCACATTTGGACTATTACTTATAGTTCTGGTCACCACACCACCAAAAGGATGTGGAGACTTTAGAGAAGGCTCATAAAAGGTTTACCAGGATGTTGCCTGATTTGGACAGTATTAGTTATAAGGAGAGATTGGACAAACTTGGTTTGTTTTCACTTGAACGTCAAAGGATGAGGAGCAACCTGATAGAAGTTTACAACATTATGAGAGGCATAAATAGAATAGATAGTCAGAGTATTTTCTCACAGTAGAAATGTCAATTACTAGGAGACATACGTTTAATGTAAAAGGCTGTAAATATAAAAGAAGATGTGAAAGGCAGGTTTTTATTACACTGAGGCTGGTAAGCGCCTGGAATGGGCTGCCAAAGATTGTGGTCAAGGTGGATACAATAGCAACATTTAAGAGGCATTTTGACAGATGTATGAATAGGCAGGGAATCGAAGGATATGGTTGCGTAGAGGCAAAAAGTTTTTAGTTTAGAAAGGTATCATGTGTTGGAGCAGTTTCGGTGGGCCGAAGGGCCTGTTCCTGTGCTGCACTGTTCTTTGTTCTTTTCTTTACTTCATTAATGATCGCCATGGATTAGTGAGGAAATGCAAAAGATTTTGATTTCAGAAACCATGAGACACATAATTGTTGCTGATGAATGTTTGTCAGATTTATAACAGCTCAAAGAAGACTTGATTCTCAGGAAAGTCATTCAAATGGTTTGTTAAGGTGAAGTCTAGAAGCAATACTAATCAATCCTAATGGAAGAGGATCAACATTATCCCAGGAGATCAGCAGAATATATTCAGTTTGTAAGTCACAAAACCACAAATGGTGCAGGTGAGAATCAGTGCAGCAAGTAAGATATAAACCAGAGTCTAAAAGTCTTCATCAGGACTTGGACCTTGACAAACGCAGAGGTACAGGCAATGCTCAGCTATTAAAAACGAATGCTTTATTTGTCAGAGGGTAGGTTATTTTCAAAAAAAAGGGCCAAAATATGATGCAGTAATAGAAAAGGAAGAAGTCAAATTAGTAACCTTACAAAATGGTTATGAGACATAGCAGTTAACAAGAGAAGAAAATGTTCCCTGGGAAATTTAATGATTCAGAGCTAGCCTTGTGGTAAGAAGACATTTGTCAACGGGCATTTCACTATCTTCAAGCTTGATACAAGAGAGTGAGTATCATGATATGATTAGATAGTGAGCCATGGTTGAAAATGCAATGCTTACACAGCCAACAAATGTGCAACTATGTGGTCCAGGGTGAATACCATTTAGAATATAAAAATGATACAAACAACTCTCCAATGCAAGAGGTCCCAAATAATAATGAACTTACATGTGTTTTGTAATCAAGAATTGTCAGCCTTGAGCTTTTTGTTTATTTATTAATAAAATGTGGGCATCACTGGGTATGCCAGCATTTATTGCCCAGACTTTACTGCCCTAAAGAATGTGGCAATGAGCAGTCCTTTGTTTACAGCTACAATCTATAGGGAGGGAGCTCTAGTATTTTGATCCAGCGACAGTGAAGGAATTGTGATATATGTAAAAGTCAGGATGATATGAGACTTAGAGGGAACGTGCAGACGGTGGTGTTCACATGTATCTGCTGCCTTTATCCTTCTAGGTCGTAAAGGTCAAGGGCTTATAAGGTACGGTTGAAGCCCTTGTATTCCTCAGTTGGACTACCATCAACTGTTGGAGCTCTGCCACAGGAGAGGAGTTTGATAGATTTTTTGATTTTTCACAGTGGAGGAGACTCATAAGAAGAACATTTGATGGTAGCCTGTTGCAATCTGTTGATTGTTTCTTCATTGCTGTATGGAGGCTGATTGAGGATGTGGTGAAAGTCCCTAGGCAGCTTTCGAGAATTTGAACTTTTTCAGTGAGCATTGTTGACTCATCAACACCGGGAATTGGTAATGAGCCAGTTAAGTGGGCCCTGAAGACAGATTTCAAAGGAGCAAAGAATCTCTTCTGGATATTTTAATCCACATTTAATGGAGGTTCATCCACTTTCTCATTCAGCCCAGAGTTTTGCATCACTCTATGCTTGTAATTAAGTCTGTGGATATGTTGGGATAACAATTAAAGTATATAACATCTGTTATATGAACATTTCTCTATTGATGCTACCAGATCTGCTTTCTCCAAAATTTTGTTTCTATTTCAGATTTCCAGCATCTAGAGTATTTTTCTTCTATTAAATGAATTTTGAAGCAAAGTGATTAGACTCGTTATAGCTTTGCATCATTAAATGCAAGGGCAAATTTTAACTCACGCATATCTGGAAGTTAATAGGACAAGTGAAGAATGCTGCAACAGCTTGCACATTTTCCCACTAAAACTGTAACTAGTTTTCTCATATGTAAGCAATGGTACAGAGGTTGTTGTAATGGAAATGACTGACATTACAGGCTGTTTCTTCAACAGTGTGTGTACAGAGTCTTTATTTTGTCCTTCCCCACGGAGGCAGATGTAACACTACTTCGACCGCAAACAGATAGAGCACTAATTCAGCATGATACAGACTATTATTCCACTGTTCAATGAATCCAGTCATGAGCTTACAATTTCCTTTTGTTTCCTTCAATTTCTTTTCACTGGTGAAAAGTTAATTTCTATCCTCTGCATCATTATTCATGGTGGTCGCGTGTGGATGGACTAATTTTAGTCATTATTTCACTATTATTAACATTTCCAGACCAGACTAAAAGAAAATGAATTACAAATAAAAAAAAGGACCCTTGTTGGTATCAACCAAGTCATTATGGACATATTTGACAGTTAGAAATGAGACTCAATATAAGTGTCATCCATCAGAGTGTGAAGACATTTGAATTGATGAAAGTGAAGAACAGCTTTTTAAAAATTGCAAGATGCAGTGGGAGTCTTGCTGCCAAAGATTAAAAATGAATTATTACCATGTACTGTTGCCAGAACAATTTAATTAAATTGCATCTTTTAACTTCTTCGGCTGATTGATTTACATTAATGTGACCTTCAACAAAGAAGAGAATAAAGTGTACTTCGGAAGCTTCACAGGGGGAGGTGGTGGCCCTGTTAATCCAGAGACCCCAGTTCTGGGAACCTGGGTTCGATTTCCACCACAGCAGTTGGTGGAATTTGAATTCAATAAATATCTGGAAGTAAGTGTTTAATGATGACCATGAATCCATTGTTGATTGTCAGTAAAACCCATCTGGTTTACTAATGTCCTTTAGGGAAGGAAACTGCCATCCTTACCTGGTTTGGCCAACATGTGGCTCCAGTCCCACAGCAATGTGGTTGACTCTTAACTGCCCTCTGGGCAATTAGAGATGGGCAATAAATGCTGCCTGGCCAGCAACGCCCTCATCCTGTGAATGAATAAAGAAAAATAAAGCTTAAGAAACTACAGAAGGTGGCATGCGCAGCCCAGACCATCACGGAAGCCAACCTTCCATCCATGGACTCTGTTTACACGGCTCGCTGCTGTCAAAAGGCAGCCAACATCAAAGACCCATTGCACCCTGGTAATGACCTCCTGCAACCTCTTCCGTCAGGCGGGAGATAAAGAAGCCTGAACACACGCATGAGCAGGTTCAGGAACAGCTTCTTCCTGGCCGTTATCAGACTGATGAATGGACTCACTAGCCTCAAATAATGTAAACTGCAATGTAACCTGTATGCCTCCAAGTCTTTTTGATCTGTACATCCTTTGCTTGTTGTTATTTGCCTGTACCGCTCCTAAACAAAGTTTTTCCACTGTATTTTGGTACACATGACAATAAAATTAATCAACCAAGAAAAAAAAGAAATTAGCTCAACGTTTTCCTTTGGCTCAGCAGACAAGTCACCATTTCTGACTGCATTTTTTTTATTTTAATTTAGAATGCTACATTTTTTTTCCCATAGGGAATACCATGCTCATCTCTGACTTACCTGTTTAGATCAGCGCATTCAGACAGTAAATAACTCTGCTCTACTGAAGACTGGTTCAATTAGCAATCCATTTGGAGTAAGCTGATAGCGACCATGGGCGCAAAACTGAGTTCAGTTTCCATTTGGTTCCTGAAGAGAGAATTATCATGTACATCCACTCTAGTAGCCCCTGCATTAAGTCACTGCTTGATCATGGATACCAAGTGATGACTGGATTGGGTTTGGTTGTGAAGATTGTTAGTATTGGATGCAGGATTCACTGCCAAAATACACCATGATCTGCCAAAAACCTGTGACAGAAAACCACTTGAAGAACTAGGGCAAATGCATCATCACGTCCAAGTTCGTATGACTTGGACATATATTGCTGGTACTTTAACATGGCTACCTAACTAACAGCAATGTTGTAGTACCTGCAATGCAAACTCAACAACATTCCAATAGAAGACTAGCCACCTCATTCTAAAGGGTTACTAGAGATAAGCATCACATAGCAGTGATACTGAGATCCTATGGCTCATACCTTACTCTTATCTTAAATGTTTGAGCAACAGAGGAATGTAACTGGTTCACTCCACTATCATACAGTAGCAACAGGAATGCTGTTTGTCACTAGCAGGATTCTGCTATCCAGTCAAAAGGATGTTCTGCCTTATGTACAGATGAATAATGTGGTATATGAATTTCCGTGCCTATGTTTGTAGGCCATACATCTGAACAGTGGTAGATCATATCAAACAGCATATCCCTTCATTCTGATGAAGGGTCACTGTAATCGAAAAGTTAACTCCATTTTTCTCTCCACAGATGCCACCAGACCTGCTGAGTTTCTCCAGGAATTTCTATTTTTATTTCAGATCTCCAGCACCTTTAGTTCTTTCTTTTATTTCAGCATATCCTTTTGGCCGTTCACAACAATCAAAGTACTGACCGTACTCACTCAGCCCACCTTTACAAAATTTGCAACACAATGTCCAACATGAGATGCACTGTTGCAAATGGACAACATTTGTTAAAGAATCCTGACCAGGCAAAAAAAAAGCTATGCTCACAACCAATTTAGAATTGTCACTTGGACTTACAGTGTTGTACATTTGCATGTACTGGAAGCTACATATTATTAAAAAACGGGCTTCTGTTCTTTGCAAACAGAAACACACTGCGCTTATTTTAAGTCAACAAAATTTGTGACAGCTATCCCATTTCTCATGGCAAAACTTTGATTAATCAAAATAAACCCACCTGATTTAAAACTTAGACAATGTTTGACAGCTGACTGTCAGTCATCAATAGCTGGTACATTCCCCATAACAATGTCTGGCAAATGTCCTATTTGCTAGAGGCACTCAGCCCTCAGCTCGCATACAGTGTAAATATTGATTTTCCTTTACATTTATATTTCATGCAGTTAATGGGCAAGAAACAGTGGCTAGGAATAAGGTGAGATAACAAGGTGCAGGGCTGGATGAACACAGCAGACCAAGCAGCATCATAGGAGCAGAGAGGCTGACGTTTCGGGCCTAGACCCTTCATCAGAGAAGGGGGAGGGGAAGGGGGTTTTGAAATAAATAGGGAGAGAGTGGGAGGCGGATAGAAGAGGGATAGAGGAGAGGATAGGTGGAGAGGAAACAAACAGGTCGAAGAGGCGGGGATGGAGCCAGTAAAGGTGAGTGTAGGTAGGGAGTTAGGAAGGGGATAGGTCAGTCCAGGGAGGATGGACAGGTCAAGGGGGCGGGATGAGGTTGGTCGGTAGGAGATGGAGGTGCGGCTTGAGGTGGGAGGCGGGGATAGGTGGGAGGAAGAACGGGTTAGGGAGGCAGGGACGAGCTGGACTGGTTTTGGTTCTTTTTCACAACCTGTGACCAGTGTGTTTTCACAGGGATCAGTGCTGGGATTAAAACTGCATAGAATATAGATTAATGACTAGGAAGAAAGAAGTGAATGTACTATAATTAAATTTGAAGACGATGCAAAAATAGGTGGAAAGGCAGATTGTGAGAGGGATACAAACAGCTTACAGAGAGATATTATTAGGTTAAATAGTGGACAAAATTTTAGCAAGTGGAGAATAATATCAGAAAATGTGAAGTTGTTCATTTTGAAAGAGAGAATAAAAGAACAGTGTTATTTAAATGCAGAAAAACTGCAGAAAGCTGCAACACAAAAGGACTTGGGGTGTTTGTACACAAAACACAGACAGGTCATACACAGGTGCTGCAGGTGATCAGGATGGCTAAAGGAACAATAGGATCTTGATCAGATGGACCAGAAGACTGAGGAGTGGCAGATGGAGTTTAATTTAGATAAATATGAAGTGCTACACTTTGGAAAGGCAAATCAGAGCAGGATTATACACTTACTGGTAAGGTCCCAGGGAGTGTTGCTGAGCAAAGAGACTTTGGAGTGCGGGTGCATATTTCCTTGAAAGTGGAGTTGCAGGTAGATAGGATAGTGAAGAAGGCATGTGGTATGCTTTCCTTTATTGGTCAGTGCATTGAGGATAGGAATTGGGAGCTCATGTGTCTGTAAAGGACATTGGTTAGGCCACTTTTGGAATACTGCATTCACTTCTGGTCTCCCTGCTATAGGAAGGATGTTATGAAACTTGAAAGGATTTAGAAAAGATTTACAAGGATGTTGCCAGGGTTGGAGGTTTTGAGCTATAGGGAGAGGCTGAATAGACTGGGGCTATTTTCCCTGGAGCGTTGGAGGCTAAGGTGTGACCTTATAGAGGTTTATAAAATCATGAGGGGCATGGATAGGGTAAATAGACAAGGTCTTTTCTCCGGTGTCGGGGAGTCCAAAACTAGAGGGCACAGATTTAAAGTGAGAGGGAAAAGATTTAAAAGAGACCTAAGGGGCAACTTTTTGAGGCAGAGGGTGGTGCGCGTATAGAATGCGCTGCCTAAGGAAGTGGTGGAGGCTGGTACAATTACAACATTTAAAAGGCATCTGGATGGGTACATGAACAGGAAGGGTTTTAAAGGATATGGGCCAATGTTGACAAATTGGACGAGATTAGTTTAGGATATCTGGTTGGCATGGATGAGTTGGAATGAAGGGTCTGTTTCCGTGCTGTACATCTCTTTGACTCTATGACTCTATGAATACTGGTCCTTATTTCAAGGAGGTTGGAGTCTAAGAGTAGAGACATCTGTACAAGATGCTGGTGAGACCACATCTGCAGTGTTGAGATAAATTACGGTCCCCTCATTTAAACAAAGGTATTATTTCATTAGAGGCCCTTCAGAGAAGGTTCGGATGATCGCTAGTATGGAAGGTTTGTCCTACAAGCAAAGGTTAAACAGGTTGGGACTCTACTCACTTGAGTTGAGAAGAGTGAGAAGTGATTTTATTGAACACCACAGGGTTGTTAAAGGGTTGACAAGGTAAATGCTGAGAGGATGTTTGCTCTCATGGGAGAATCTAGGACCAGACGGCATAGTCTCAGAAGAGAGGAGCACATATTTAAGACTGAGATGAGGAGAAATTTCTTCCTCCCGGTGTGTTGTGACTCTTTGGAACTCCTTAACACTGAGGAGACAGAGTCCTTGTGTATATTTGAGCGGAGATAGATTCTCGATCAATGAGGGAATCAAGGGTTACAGGAATGTGGATATGAGGAATTTCAGATCAGCCATGATCCTATTGAATGGAGGAGCAGGTTCAAAGGGCCGAATGCCCTATTCCTGTTCTTGTAGTATTATGGTCTTCAATCATTCTGATGAGTGGGAGATGAAAAGCTTCAACAAAAGCTGTCTGTTTTTGGCACAATACTCAAGTTCTGAACTACCAAATGACTTTCTGTATTAATTTTTTTTAAATTATATCCTGTGGAATAAAAATACATCTAAATTTTCATTTGCAGATTCCCTGATGAAATGGACACTTGGAACATAAAGAGGAATGGATTTTATCAGGAGAAATTGACTGTAAACGGTGTATGGTTTTACTGGAGGAAAAAAATGTCATTATGTGTTGCAGCCAGAAAGTTTTTTTTTCAGAAAGAGTAATTTTATAGTCTTAGCATGTAGTAGTTACTTTGTGCTTAATTAAGTTTGAATACTGTTTCATTCTGGTTCAGCAATTAAATATAAAACTAAAGAACGGTGGAAAATGAGGGTTCAACCAATTATCATTATATATGCCTGCAGCTAATGTTCCATAATTGTAATTTGTTGCTTTTTATATCCTAAAAACCTATGGATTGGAAATCTGCAAATTTGAAAAGATTTTGGAAAATAATTGCATAAATTGCACATTAAGTCATTATTCTTTTTTCCTTTGAGTTACTACCTGTGCAATGTTTTCTAGTATAAAGTAAAGGACTTATAGAGCCATATAGAACTCATCATAATCAAAAATCTGTTTAACATTTAAAGTACAACTCACTACCATAATTACGGTCTTTATAAAATTGTTTCTCTGAATTTTTAATGTATGGTCAAATGAAGGGGGTCGTGTGACTTGTTTTGAGGTGTGCTTGGCAGCAGACCTGAGTGGTTTGATTGTTATAGAATGCCCAGATTATTTTACTGGGAAGAAGTTGCAAGGTATTCACACTTAGAGATAATAGCAGTAACTTGTATGCAAACTGGTTTGATTATGAGTCTTCAAAATTCAATGAAACTGTTGAGGCGATTAGGTTGTAAACTATTTCAATCCAAGATAAAGTAGAGTTGGGCACCCAGATCATCCCTTAGGTAATGTAATCAAAACTACACTCTGTGCACTTCTTCAAACTAGTGGCATGTGCTCTTTTACTCCACCTGAGGGGCCAGACAGGGGGTAACATCTCATTCAAAAAGCAACACCAGCATACCACTGGAGTAATAGCTTTCATTTTTGTGTTGAAGATCTGTTGTAGAACTTGAATGCACAATGTTCTGATTCAGAGATGAGTGCTATCAATTGAGTTATAACTGACATACAGGTGGACTGCAATAAACAGTTGGAAAATGGAATTCTACCTTGAATTGTAATTTTGCAAGAATACTATTACCAAGGAAGCAGCAGACATTATAAAAGTTTGCCTGTCTCGGCAGCCCTGGGTATCAAAGTCACGGGAGTTATTAGCAAAGTCATTGACCTGTTTACCATGAACAAAGATCTTGTTCATCTGTACAAACTTCTCTGTCTCTGCTGGAGATGGGTGATTCAACGATTGTGACCCTGTACAAGAACAAGGGCAATTACAGTGATTATAACTACTACTGGGGCATCTCTCTGCTAAGTATCATGGGGCCTATGTCCGAACACAATATTAGCCGAACACATCTACAGCAAAGCCCAATTAGTTCAGGTATGCATGATCATAATCTTTTCAGTTCAGCAGCTACAATAGAAACATTGATGAAAGTCATATATCTTGCTTTGACACAATCTCATTGCCACATTTGACCATCTGAGCGGAGGTGGCCTATTTAATAAGGAAGGCAGTTGGATTATCAGCTTTCATTGCAAGAGGATCGAGTTCAGAAGTAGGACAGTCTCACTACAGTTACACAGACAGCAGCTAAAACATTGTGTACAGTCTTAGCTTCTCAACCTAAGAAAAGATACTTGTGGTAGAGGGAGGATGACTAAGATTTAGAAGGCTGATAGCAGCAATTGGCAGGACTATTGTATGATAAGAGAGCCATATTCACTAGGATTTAGAAGAATGATGCTGCAGAAAATCGACTGCCCACCAAAGCTAACCATTGTGATCTCCTCCTTCAATAATAACTTGAGTGGTAAGGTCAGCTAGGATGAGGAAACATTGGCAGTCTTTGAGATCTGCAGTTGGTTCAAATAGTTGATGTTCTGCATCAACTCTTTGCCATTTTCTTTGAGTGGCTTGAAGGATGGCGTAAAAGGGCATGTTTTAGATTTTTGGGATATTGGGATTAATTCTGGGAAAGGAAAAAGCTGTTCAGAAGAGATGGACTTCATCTGAGCAGAAATGGAACTAATCTCCTGGCTGAGAGAGTAAGTAGTATAGTAAATGCAGGGGTGTTGCGTTGATTAATGGGCCTAGTTTTGGAAGTACCAAGGAGTGCAAATTAGGGAAGATTGAGAGCAAGGAAAAAAAAGTGAGGGAAGATTTGATTGTTGACAGTGAACGAAGAAGAGGTCAGCATGATGTTACGACCACTTTCCAATGGACAAAGAAGAGATAAGGTTTGGGTTAAATTGTACATATGTAAATACATGGAGCATCATGAACGAAACTGGAATCAGAATTTGCTGTATGGGGATTTGACACAGTACCATTAACAGGAATAAGCCAGAACAGATATGGGTACTTAACATCCCAGGTTATGAAGCTTTTAGTAGAAACAGGGTGGGTTGAAAAGGAAGGGAGTGTAGCAGTCTTAGTCAAAGATAGTATCACTGCTGCTGAAAGAGATGCAGTTTCTGAATTAGAATCTACATGGTTAGAAGTGAGAAACAGGAAGGGAACAGTGACCTCGTGCATTTATTATAGACCTCCAAATACTGGGACAGAAGTAGAAGACAACAATTGCAGGCAGATTATGGGAACCTGCAGGACAAGAAGGGTTGTGATAGTTGGTGATTTCAATTACTGTAGGGTAGACTGAGAAAAAAGTCGAGTATGGGGCACGGAAAGGGAGAAATTCCTGCAATGTGTGCAGGAGAACTTTCTGGAACAGTACATTTCTGCAAAAACAAATTGATAACAAAAAAAACACAATTTAGAAAAAAGAGAGGAGATCTGTTTGAAACATATAAAATTGTAACAGGGCGAGACAGACTATATGCAGTAAGGATGATTCCCTGATTGAAGAATCTAGAAGCAGGAGTCAGACACTGGATATGGGGTAAGACCATAAGGTATAGAATATAGAACATTACAGCGCAGTACAGGCCCTTCGGCCCTCGATGTTGCGCCAACCTGTGAAACCAATCTGAAGCCCATCTAACCTACACTATTCTATTATTATCCATATGTTTATCCAATGACCATTTAAATGCCCTTAAAGTTGGCAAGTCAACTATTTTTGTAGGCAAGGCATTCCACGCCCTTACTACTCTCTGAGTAAAGAACCTACCTCTGACATCTGTCCTATATCTATCACCCCTCAATTTAAAGCTATGTCCCCTC
>NC_063332.1:51140366-51179112 GCF_021869965.1 Rhincodon typus | reverse complement strand
GAACTGTACACAATACTCCAAGTGCGGCCGCACCAGAGTTTTGTACAGCTGCAACATGACCTCATGGCTCCGAAACTCAATCCCTCTACCAATAAAACCTAACATACTGTACGCCTTCTTAACAACGCTATCAACCTGGGTGGCAACTTTCAGTGATCTATGCACATGGACACCGAGATCTTTCTGCTCATCCACACTACCAAGAATCTTACCATTAGCCCAGTACTCTGTATTCCTGTTACTCCTTCCAAAGTGAATCACCTCACACTTTTCCGCATTAAACTCCATTTGCCACCTCTCAGCCCAGCTCTGCAGCTTATCTATGTCCCTCTGTAACCTGCAACATCCTTCCGCACTATCCACAACTCCACCAACTTTGGTGTCATCCGCAAATTTACTAACCCATCCTTCTACGCCCTCATCCAGGTCATTTACCTGGGTGGCAACTTTCAGTGATCTATGCACATGGACACCGAGATCTTTCTGCTCATCCACACTACCAAGAATCTTACCATTAGCCCAGTACTCTGTATTCCTGTTACTCCTTCCAAAGTGAATCACCTCACACTTTTCCGCATTAAACTCCATTTGCCACCTCTCAGCCCAGCTCTGCAGCTTATCTATGTCCCTCTGTAACCTACAACATCCTTCCGCACTATCCACAACTCCACCGACTTTGGTGTCATCCGCAAATTTACTAACCCATCCTTCTACGCCCTCATCCAGGTCATTTATAAAAATGACAAACAGCAGTGGCCCCAAAACAGATCCTTGAGGTACACCACTAGTAACTGAACTCCAGGATGAACATTTCCCATCAACCACCACCCTCTGTCTTCTTACAGCTAGCCAATTTCTGATCCAAACCGCTAAATCACCCTCAATCCCATACCTCGGTATTTTCTGCAATAACCTACCATGGGGAACCTTATCAAACGCTTTACTGAAATCCATATACACCACATCAACTGCTTTACCCTCATCTACCTGTTTGGTCACCTTCTCAAAGAACCCAATAAGGTTTGTGAGGCACGACCTACCCTTCACAAAACCGTGTTGACTATCCCTAATCAAATTATTCCTTTCTAGATGATTATAAATCCTATCTCTTATAATCCTTTCCAACACTTTACCCACAACCGAAGTAAGGCTCACTGGTCTATAATTACCAGGGTTGTCTCTACTCCCCTTCTTGAACAAGGGGACAACATTTGCTAGTCTCCAGTCTTCGGGCACTATTCCTGAAGACAATGACGACATAAAGATCAAAGCCAAAGGCTCTGCAATCTCCTCTCTAGCTTCCCAGAGAATCCTAGGATAAATCCCATCCGGCCCAGGGGACTTATCTATTTTCACACCTTCCAGAATTGCGAACACCTCCTCCTTATGAATCTCAATCCCGTCCAGTCTAATAGCCTGTATCTCAGTATTCTCCTCGACTACATTGTCTTTTTCCTGTGTGAATACTGACGAAAAATATTCATTTAGCACCTCCCCTATCTCTTCGGACTCCACGCACAACTTCCCACTACTGTCCTTGACCAGCCCCAATCTTACTCTGGTCATTCTTTTATTCCTGACATACCTATAGAAAGCTTTAGGGTTTTCCTTGATCCTACCTGCTAAAGACTTCTCATGTCCCCTCCTGGCTCTTCTTACCTCTCTCTTTAGGTCCTTCCTGGCTAACTTGTAACTCTCAAGCGCCCTTACTGAGCCTTCACGCCTCATCTCTACATAAGCCTCCTTCTTCCTCTTGACAAGAGATTCAACTTCTTTAGTAAACCACGGTTCCCTCGCTCAACCACTTCCTCCCTGCTTGACAGGTACATACTTCTCAAGGACACGCAGTAGCTGTTCCTTGAACAAGCTCCACATTTCAATTGTGCCCAGCCCCTGCAGTTTCCTTCTCCATCCTATGCATCCTAAATCTTGCCTCATCGCTTGATAATTGCCTTTCCCCCAGCTATAACTCTTGCCCTGCGGTATATACTGATCCCTTTCCATCGCTAAAGTAACCGAATTGTGGTCACTATCACCAAAGTGCTCACCTACCTCCAAATCTAACACGTGGCCTGGTTCATTACCCAGTACCAAATCCAATGTGGCCTCGCCTCTTGTTGGCCTATCTACATACTGTGTCAGGAAACCCTCCTGCACACATTGGACAAAAACTGACCCATCTGAAGTACTCAAACTATAGCGTTTCCAGTCAATATTTGGAAAGTTAAAGTCCCCCATAACAACTACCCTGTTACTTTCGCTCCTATCCAGAATCATCTTTGCAATCTTTTCCTCTACATCTCTGGAACTTTTCGGAGGCCTATAGAAAACTCCCAACAGGGTGACCTCTCCTTTCCTGGTTCTAACCTCAGCCCATACTACTTCAGTAGACGAGTTGTCATCAAACGTCCTTCCTGCCACCGTAATACTGTCCTTGACTAACAATGCCACACCTCCCCCTCTTTTACCACCTTCCCCTCTTTTACCATCTTCCCTGATCTTACTGAAACATCTAAACCCCGGAACCTGCAACAACCATTCCTGTCCCTGCTCTATCCATGTCTCCGAAATGGCCACAACATCGAAGTCCCAGGTACCAACCCATGCTGCAAGTTCACCCACCTTATTCTGGATGCTCCTGGCATTGAAGTAGACACACTTCAAATCACCTTCCTGCCTGCCGGTACACTCCTGCAACCTTGAAACCTTATTTATGACCTCACTACTCTCAACCTCCTGTACACTGGAGCTCCAATTCAGGTTCCCATTCCCCTGCTGAATTAGTTTAAACCCTCCCGAAGAGCATTAGCAAATGTCCCCCCCAGGATATTGGTACCCCTCTTGTTCAGGTGTAGACCATACCGTTTGTAGAGGTCCCACCTACCCCAGAATGAGCCCCAATTATCCAGGTATCTGAATCCCTCCCTCCTGCACCAGCCCTGTAGCCATGTGTTCAACTGCTCTCTCTCCCTATTCCTCGCCTCACTAGCACGTGGCATGGGTAACAAACCAGAGATAACAACTCTGTTTGTTCTAGCTCTAAGCTTCCACCCTAGCTCCTTGAATTTCTGCCTTACGTCCCCATCCCTTTTCCTACCTATATCGTTGGTGCCTATGTGGACCACGACTTGGGGCTGCTCCCCCTCCCCCTTAAGGATCCCGAAAACACGATCCGAGACATCACAGACCCTGGCACCTGGGAGGCAACACACCAACCGCGAGTCTCTCTCGGTTCCCACAGAATCTCCTATCTGTCCCCCTAACTATGGAGTTCCCAATGACTAATGCTCTCCTCCTCTCCCCGCTTCCCTTCTGAGCAACAGGGACAGACTCTGTGCCAGAGACCTGTACCCCATGGCTTACCCCTGGTAAGTCGTCCCCCCCAACAGTATCCAAAACGGTATACTTGTTTTTTAGGGGAACGGCCACAGGGGATCCCTGCACTGTCTGCCTGTTCCCTTTCCGTCCCCTGACTGTAACCCATCTACTTTTTTCCTGTACCTGAGGTGTGACTACCTCCCCGTAACTCCTCTCAATTACCCCCTCAGCCTCCCGAATGATCCGAAGTTCATCCAGCTCCAGCTCCAGTTCCCTAACACGGTTTCCGAGGAGCTGGAGTTGGGTGCACTTCCTGCAGATGAAGTCAGTGGGGACACTAGTGGTGACCCTTACCTCCCACATTCTACAGGAGAAGCATACAACTGCCCTAACATCCATTCCCACTGTTCTGAATTCCCAGACAAATAAAAAAAAAACTAGTAGCCTTACCAAATCAGCGCTCAGAACCTTTTATTTTGGTTAGAGGAGGAGGATGGGTAGGAGAGACTACCTCGGTAGTGTTTCGGGTAAAGCAACCGCCCAAATATATTACCTCACTTACTCCTTAAATGGAGTCACGCGAGGTAAGACTTTTATAATCGAAAAGCTCACCTTCCCAGGCTGCCCTCGCGCTTCCTCCCGGACTCCCGCCGCTGAAACAACTGAAAGGAGCAGAATTAGGCCATTCAACTCATCGAGCATGCTGCACCATTCAATCAGGGCTAATATGTTTCTCAACACCATTCTCCCGCCTTCTCCCCGTAACCTTTGATCCTCTTTCTACAATCTACCTATCTCTGTCTGAAATAGAGTCAGTAAATTGACCTCCCCAGCCTTCAATGGCAATGTGTTCCACAGATTCATCACTCTCTGGCTGAAGAAGTTCATCCTTATCTCTATAGTAAAAGGTTGTCCCTTCACTCTGAGGTTATGACATTGGATCCACGCTTCTCTTACTCGTGGAAATACTTTCTCCATGTCCAGTCTATCCGGGCCTCTCAGTATTCTGAAAGTTGCAATGGGATCCCCACCATCCTTCTATACTCCTACAAGTACAAACTCAGTTCCCAACCACTTCACATATAACAAATCCATCATCCCCAGAATCATTCTTGTATACCTCTTCTGGACCCCTCCAAGGCCAGCATATCCTTCTTTGGATACAGGACCTAAAATTGCTCATAATATTCCAAATGTGGTGTGACCACAGCATTATATAGCCTCAGCAGTACATGAAAACAACAAATGTTGGAGATCACAGTGGGTCAGGCAGCACCCATGGACCATCTGCAGTAATTTGCTTCCACTCAGCAATACATTTCTGCTCTTGTATTCCAGCCCTCTCAAAATGAATGCCAACATTGCATTTGCCTTCCTAACTACCAACTGGGCCTGCATGTTTACCTGAGGTCATCTAGGCATGCAGGCAATTTAAGATGAGATGAGGAAACATTTCTTCATTCAAAGAGTGGTCAACTTGTGGAATTCACGATTACAGAAGGCTGGAGAAGAAAGATTTTTTTTCTAAATATTAAATGGATTAAGTGGTATGGAGAGAAAGTTGGAATGGTGGAATAGGGCTGAAGGTCAAATGCCCTTCTCCTGCTCCTAGTTTCTATCCTTCTATGGTAAATATTCTCCAGGAATACAAGGACAATTTCACTATTTTACTTGAAATAGAATCATGTCCTTCTCACCTTCAGAGGGCAGGCAGGACTTTTGTTTAATATCTCATTGAAAGTTTTGAATCTCGTATGACTTCTTCAGAACTTAGTGTTCCAAATAAAAGTCATGGCCGACTCAAAATTTTAACAATTTTCTTTCCACAAATGTTGCCACACCTGCTGAGTTTCTCCAATATTTGCTGTGTTTGTTTCAGATTTCCAGCATTTGCAGGATTTTGCCTTTATACTAACTAAATTTTGCCATTGATTAGCTGTATTGACAGAGTTTGCCTCTAGGTTTTATGTTTAAAATGGTTTGATAGATTTTGGTCTATTAACTTAGCTTTAACTTAGCAAAGATTCTCATTGTCAACTAACCCTGTTATATCCTTAACATACCTGTTGTAGATTTGTCAAGTGCAGTCTACAACCTATAATAGCATGTTAGCTCCTCATCTAACTTATTTTTCCCAATAATCCATTTTTGGTAATGCTATCTGGCATTTTACCTATTGTGGTAATCAAGCTGACGGATGTAGTTATCTTGCTTTTTTTAAATACGCACAAATTGGTGGCATATACACAATGTTCCAGTCCTCGGCATAAGTTTCCACTATTAAAGAAATGCTGTTTTCCCCACAGAACATTGTTGCTGCTTGACCATTTATTTAAAATGCTGGGAAAACAAATAATTCATTGCTAATATGTTTTTGTCTCAAAAAGAAAGTATTCTGGTGAACAATACTAACTCCATGAATTACTCATATGGGTTTACTCATTTGTGAAAAGAATAGTTAGGAGTTAATTATAATGCTGGGATGCCTGCTCATGTGATTGCATTAAGGTGATAATGAATAACTGGCTAAAAAGTGCTGAGGTTCAAAAGGCTGACTGAAGGTCATGCCTTTCAATTATCTTGTTTGATATTTTCCTTAATCAACTTGCTCAGGTATGTTATAGTATGGCCCTGGAACAGGTGGGATTTGAACACAGACCTCACAGCTCAGAGGTAGGGGTGCTACCACTGCACCGCAAAGCCCCTTAGACAATTAGCTTAAACATTTTCCAATAAACCTGTTCAGAGATGTTATTACATTTTCCTGGAGTAGGTGGGACTTGAACCCAGGCCTTCCTGGACTAGAGAGAACCCAGATTAGACAATTTGCTTGTTTTTTTTATGTAGAGAGAAATAGCATGTTCTCAGCTCAATAATGCAGTATAGGTAGAGTCTGTTATTGATATTGAATCACATTTTCAGCCTCTGGATTACATGTTGTTCCTTTTCTTTTCGACAAATTTCTGAGGTTGTCATGCCACTTAAAGCAACACACAACAGGTCAGCAACAGAAGGCGAGACCAATCATTTAACTTTCCGCTTTGGGGCCAGGAAGGGAAAATTTAAATGATTGATCTCACATTTTGTTGCTGACCTGTTGTGTGTTGCTTTAAGTGGCATGACAACCTCAGAAATTTGTCGAAAAGAAAAGGAACAACATGTAATCCAGAGGCTGAAAATGTGATTCAATATTAATAATGGACTCCACCTATGCAGCGTTATTGAACTGAGAACACGCTAATTCTCTATATATAAAAAATTTGTAAGGAAATGTTAACTCTATTTGTCTCTGCATAGTTTCTGACAGACTTGCTGAGTCTTTCCAGCATTGTGCATTTTTATTTTAAAATTCCAGCATCTGCAGGATTTTGTTTTTGTAAATTATTCCCTCTCCTGTGGTACTATCATCATTCCATTCACAAGAAAAACACTCTATCATTGCAAACAACCATCTTGAACCTCTCCAGAAAGTTGTTTCCAGTGTTCAGTTCATTTCAGTGAGTACATGGTCAAACATGATGTTTTTTGAGGTAGTGTTATAGCAGCTGTTAGTGGCAAGAATCTAGCTCTCAGGAGATGGCTGAACGACTGCAGGGGGAAGAGTGATGACACTGGAGTTGTCTTAAGTATATTGTTCTATTACTCTCTGCTCACTGCTGTACTGTTCAGACCATTATCAATCACAATAGACCAGAAAACTCTGTATCTCTTCATTCTTTTACAAATATTGCAAACTATGGGACTTCCCAGTACCTGGGAAGCAGTGGCATCCTTCCTCCGACATATTGCCTGCACCAAGATCTCCAAGGCAGCATCTGACAACTTTGAAACTATGTCAGCACTTGCCCCAGCTGTATTTTTTTGATTGTTATGGTGAGATACTTTGTTTTATGAGTGTCTGTGAAGTTTATTGGGACATTTTATTGTATTAACGGCACTTTATTCTGGTAGGCTTTTTATTAAGCATCTGTTCATGGGATGTTGGCATTTCTGGCTGTGCCAGCATTCAATGCCCATTCTTAATTGGCCAAATGAGCAAATAACCTGGGTTCAAAGGTCAAGGCAGACCCAGTACAAAACTGAATCAGCCAATATTCACAAATATCTGTACCTACACTGTTTTGACAAGTTCATAAAATTTTAAGGCTGATGCATATTGCAGCACAAAATACTGATCCAGGAACAAATAAATCCTAAATTTTCTAATCTAAATTATTTTCCAAGTTGGATGTGAAGTAAGAAAACTGTTCTTTCCATCTATCAGAAGAATTCTAAGAGTTCCTGTCTTTTTAGACCCATTTGGATGGTTTCATTTCTAATGGCTACCATTTGGGCTGTTGGTTAGACAAAAATATATTCCAGCAGCACATGGTAAGGATGATTAAGAATGCACTTGGTTGTATTTGCATTGTTGACAATATCATGGTCATGGGTGAGACAAAGGCAAGGTTTGAACCTAACATTCACCTACTGATGATAGCAGTGCCATGACAAAAAATAATATTTAACAGCTCTGAATGCCAGATCAATGTTAACACATAAGCTTCTTTGGGTGCATGTTTTTTTTTATGACCATGGAGTCTACCCAAATCCAAGCAAGATCAATGTTGTTAAATAAATGTCATTACTGCAGGACAAAGAAGATCTATGAATTTGCTTCAGTTTTTTTTCTAACTTCCTTTCATCTTATATTCCCAAATTCACTGACAAGGTATCTCCAATGAAAGGTTTGCTTAAGAAGAGCATCCCCTGTGAGAGGTAAGACAACTACTAACATTTTCAATACTGACAGGTTAAGTCAGCAAAATCTTGCCTCCTGCAATTGTACAACCCCAGGGAAGTCACAGTTCTCAAAGAGGATGCATTACAAAACAGGTCAACATGGGTGTCTTTTGTAAGCTGATAAATCTATTGCTTTTGATTTGAAAACACTAATCTGTACACGTCAACTATTCCAATTTAGTGCATTAGATGTTAGCTGCAGCATTCAGCATCATGAGATTTCGCACATACTCATTGGTAAGAAAGTAACCATTGAAACAGATCATCATTTATTGGAGATGATCTGCTGCCCATAGTTAATGAGTGCACATTTGCAGCATCTACTTGTCAAGATGCAAGAATATGACTTTGAAATGAGATATAAAGATGATTACTTTAAAACAGCCAGTGTGAAATTTGCAATCTGCAACTGACAAAGATGAGCAACTACAAGGTTTGCAAAAGATCATTATCCATGAATGGCCCGACAACATTGAAGAAATACCTGACAACATTCATCCATTTTGGCCACATGGAGACAAACTTGGTATATCACAGGAAGTCATTTTCAATAGCAAACAAGCCCTAATATCAAAAACACAATGCCAAGATATCATGTTCATGTTACATCAGCGATACATGGGCATTAAACACACAAGATTGCTAGCATATGAAATTTTATACCAGCCAAGAATGAATCAAGACATTCAACAACTGTAAGTATATCTGAAGCATGTCAAATTCAGCAACCAGGATTGGAGGGACATCAGATGTCCACACAATGTTCCATAAACGCTTGATTGAAAATAACAACAGCCTTATTCATAGTTCATGGGAAATATTACAACCTTGTGATGGATATCTTCTCTAAATTTCCTGTTGTCCAATGACTTAGCAACACAACCAGCATGACTGTTGCTCACACAATGAGCGCTATTTTCAGTTTATTTGGTATGCAGGATCAGATATTATCTGATAATGTGACCAGAATACTTTGGCAAGCAGACGAAAGATATGCATTTCTAATTGATGAGTGACCCCTGTCACATTGTCATCCCATTATCTACACTCAAATTGTTTAGCAGCATATGTATGATACAAAACAACAAATGACTGATTGTTAAATGTTGAGTAATGAAACAACTTTTGCATTGCATTACATTTTCATGGAGAAGGGATTACCACCCCCGGAACAATTTGTGCTCGGGTAGCAAGTGTCAATGACGTTACCCAGCAACCACTTGTCTAGCAATTCGAACACTCTTCTTCAAAGGCAGAGGAGAATGAAAAAGATACACAACAAGTGAGCAGGTGGAGAGCTACTAATATTGAGTATTGAACAGAGAGTGTAAGTTAAGAATACAACTACAAACACTTGGATAGGAGCAAAGTTTTCTAAAATATGCAAACAGCTCAGATCATACAGAATCGTTACAGATCATGATGCTACATTTCAAAAGAAGCCAGCTCAGACCTATGTATAGCACACAAATCATTACTGAAGGGTGTCAAAGAGTACTCCATAATTAATATAAAACAAAGAATGATGCTAGAGTTCTTAAACAAACAAATTACTGGAGAAACACAGCACTTTTGGGAGCATCTGTGAAGAGAAAACAGAGTAAATGTTTTGAGTCCAGTGACCCTTCTTCAGAACTGATCACAGCAAGGAAAAGGTGGATTTATACTGAAGATGGAGTGAGGGGGAAATGGGGAAAGGTGTAAGTGGATAGATGGAGTCACAGCCCAAAGACAGAGAAAAAAAACGGTTAGGCAGACAAAAGGATTGTTGATAGTAAGCCAGGGAAGAAGAGAATTGGTGATAATGGGGACCATGAGTGGGAGGAAATGGGCTGGCTATGGTGAAAGGAATCCATTTCATGACAACACCTGGGGTGTGGGGTGGGGAAAAGACCTGGAAGGAGTGTTGTACTCTTAAAATTATTGAACTTGGTGTTCAATCCAGGTAAGAGGCATACTCTTCCCATACGACCAGCAGAGGACGCCATACCACCAAACTGTGCCAGCCTGTTCTAAACTCATCACCCAAGTCAATGCCATCTCCAGGCTGCAAAGATAAAGTCAACAATGCAAATAAAAGGTCAATGACCTTCTCCACTTTGCCAAGGATAGTGCCACGCTCATGTCTTTGCTACCACATATTCTCCATCTCTGCTACTGTACCAATCTCCCTCCAAGGCTCATGCTCTGCCACTCACAGGATCGTATCTCACTACCAATCTTGTTTAATTCTGCACCAACAGTATTAACAAACTTCCCCATGAAGATGTTGTTTTCAATCCTGGTCCGATATCAACTATTCAAATTGTACCGGTCCCACCTCCCACAGAAATGGTCCCAATGCCTCAGGAAACTAAAGCTCTCCCTCCCGCAACATTTCTCCAGCCATAAATTCACCTGGTCGATTCTTCTATTCCCATACTCAATACTGGGAGTAATCCAAAGATTACTACCTTTGAAGATTTTACTTTTCAATTTACTATTTAACTCCAAAATGGGGGCGGAGTACGAGTGCAGTGTGTGAGCTCGTGCCCGGACCCCTGATCCTTCTGCTTTTACTTTTGCGCTTCACTTTTTCTTTTACATTCCTTTTTACTTTTCTTTTCTATATTTCACTACTCTACTTACCTTGTGTGAGCCTGTACAGCGCAGTGGGCTCAAACAGAATGAACAGGCAGCCCAAGGTAGCCAGCAGTGAGACCGGGGCCCAGTGTGTGCCTGGTGATGGGGTCCTGCCCAGACATGTTGCAGAGATAGCAGGAGGAGATTGGAGGTGGCAGCTTTGGCAGCAGCAGCAGCAGCGATAGCTTTGCGGCTTTGTCAGGTCTGGAGCATGGGCTTTGTCATTTGGGTCAAGCCCAATGCAAGAAGAGCGAACAGTGAGAGAGGTCCCCCAGTATTTGCTGCAGCAGCAGTGAGAACAGGCAACTGAGGTCTCCTGGCGAGCGAGCTAAGTGGAGGAGATTGGGCCCCAGCATGGCTAAGTACTCAAGAAAGACTGTTAAACGTTTAACTTAATTCTTTATTTTTCTAGTTTATATTAAATAAGGACTTTAATGTTAACTATTACCTTAGTTCTTTATTTTTTTTACTGATACAATGATGGTCTGTAATGCTTAACTTTCTAATTTTGTTTCTCTCTTTCACTACTTTGTACTTAATTGTTTAGTACCTAGGTGCCTTGTACCTAAGATGACTCTGTGTGTGGTGACATTGTACACTTTTTACTGTACTCCTGTACTTCAGTATTTGAGTACACTTGACAATAAAATCTAAATCTAAAACTAAACAAAAGCTACTTGATGGGATGTCATTTCTTTTTCTTCCTATGTCATTAATCCCAACATGGACCGTGACTTTTGGCTTTTCACAAACATCCCGTTCACCCCCTTCAGAGAGCCCTGCGCCCACGAGGCTGCATGCCATTCTGGAGTCTTCTCTATCACCAGTGCCTGTCAGCTTTCCTCATTAGTAAATTGCCTACTATGAGTGCCCTTCCATACTTCATATCCCCCTAAGCCTCTGGACCACACACAGAGACTGGCCTTGCCTCTATCCAGCCTCCAGAGGAATCATCACTATCATTGTTTTCCAAGGCTGAGAAATGGTTTGCAAGTGGGAGAGAGATTCTCCCAGGAACTGCCTGGCCCCCTTATTCTGTTTGGTGTTCTTGCGTTCCCTCTCAGTCCACAGTTCATTAAGTGGCAGCATGATTACATCTTGAAACAAACTTCTTAGCTTCATGTATACCTGATAGTCGTCTCAGAAGTCACTCAAACACCGAAACCTGAAACTTGATTTGAACTAGCCAGAGTTACCTCTTGCACACATGGTCATCCAGACCACCAAGAATTTTTAGGATTTCCTATATAGTGCAGTAAGTACAAATCACAGGGCTCAGCTCCCCAGACATATCTTAACTCAATAGAATATGGAACTTTGTTTTTATTTTACCCTTACCCCTATTTTAGATCAGGAAAATCTTATTCTTCTTTGAGTCTAGAGTCACATTCAGGTCAACAGCTTGCCTGTCTGCTTCGCTCAGTGTGGTTGACTGTCACAAGATCCTCAACTCACCTGCTATCCTCTTAGTGACGGTGACTGCCTTTCACGGATTCCTTACCTCGCCTGCTCTTGTCTTCATCAGGTAAACTGACAAGAGATACAAGAGGTGCCAGCTCTCTTCAAATTTAGCATGAAGCCATCATGAAGACGGACTGACAAGTACAGGTACTGTTTTGCTATAATTATGGTTGCAAATTAGAAATGCAACAATTTATAGCATTGACAAATAGTGAATTGATAAATACACAAATTTTAACAAGAATAATTACACACTAGCAATAAACTGCGGGACTAAAACATTAACTTAAATGATATGAAAATAGCAATTTAAGCCACAATGAGCTGAATGAGCTTAATGGCCTCATTGTAGGCTGTAACAATTGTCTGATCATGTGAACCATTTCTCATCCAATGATTTTATAACTGTGTGGCATTTAAATTTATAACTAATGTATGATCTTTAAAAGTAAACAAGTGTCATCACTAAGTTATTTAAAAGATGTAGTCCCTTCCAAATTCCCTATGATTGAGTTTACAATTCAAGGTGATCCAAATTGACCTTCTCACTAAATTAAAAGATGGCTTTGGCCTTCCTGGATCATAAATCAAATATTTTAATTCCTATGCAATTTACCACTGTCAGAAAACTGGTTTCTACCAATTCTGTTAACATGTGTCTTCATTTTTCCAGAAATAATGAAAACTTCAATCATCCTCCTCACTGTGGTCAGTGAATTAATCAGCTCATCATTTTTTCTCTCGGTCTGCAACCTGCCTGACGGCTAGGTGTCTTGTGTGCTCATAAGCTGCTGTGCCATCAATCAAGTGGGATCTTCAAAGGAGTGATTGGATGGTATCAAAGGTGCAGGACATTTGAAAGAGTTCCATCCAATGTCGTAGTTCTATTGGATCAGATGAACATCTGATGTATTATCAGCAAACATAACTCTCTGTCACTTTGAGAAATCAAATGCCAGAAGTAATACATCAAAAGTTTTAGTTTACTCAGAAAGCTTCCTTTAAAAAAACTCAGACAGTTGTCCACTAGATATGATTATTTACAGAATGCAGACATCAGTAAAGTTGTCTATTGGACACACTTTACTGATGACTGCATTCATTAAATAATTAAGATTCTCATTTCTGATCTATTTATGCTGCATAACAGATGCATAACTCTCATCAGGGCATGCTACATAACATGTTGGATTGACGTCACAGGCTACAAATTTCAGCTCCTTATTGCATGGCTTTTCATTGCCGGGAATGGCATTTTGCCACCAAAATGACATCCTTGGCACAAGCAGGTACATCGAGCAGCTTGCAGTAGGTACCATTTTTGATAGAGTGTCAGTGCATGTCTGATCCTCTTTCAAATGCTTTGAAGAGGAACCCAACCAGTGCTTTAAATGGATGAGCAACTTTTGCAAGCTTTTAGCTGATGAATTTGTATCCAGTTTTGCTGGGATTTTGGAAGTGCTTGGTGGTTTATTGAGTTCTTTAAAGTTGTTGAAATCTACAGGGAGTGATGTGATGCTTAATTGCTGAAAGATTTTGTTCTGACTTCAAGAAATCTGCATAAACCACTTGCTGTCAGCATAGGTAAGGTATTATGCTTCATCTTTAAACAATAGTGTGACAGAGTGAATTAACACAGCGACATAGCATGGCAAGCTGCTCGAAGAGATGTGAAAGGTTCTCTGCAAGAGGCTATATCTGCCCAGGATGTTTCAGGAACAAATCTCTTACCTGAATCCCGGCGAGGAACATTATGCCAGACACCCATACTTTAGTAAAAATGCTTTCACTGAAATTTGCCGCATGCTTCAGCCATAACTGCAACCACAGAGCACACAGGAAAGCATCACCAGGGCCAAAATCAGTTAAATTAGCAGGAGATGACTGAAGGATTTGAAGATTGAAGAATGGAAGACTTTCTGTTTTTATTACATTCAAAATAAATAGCGTTTCTGCCATTTAGCAAGTGTAAAAGCCATAGCGCTGCAAGTGCTACCCACTCCAGTAAAAACATTATAATATTTGGAAGTAGTGAATGGGTCAGATTAAGTCCTCCATTTTGAAGTATATAAGATGAGTTAGATCAGTATGTCTCATTCAATTATTTTAATGCTTTTTCACTTCATCAAAGCACTAATAATGCACATTTTAACTTTTTTTTGTCTTAATTTACCACAAAACTGACTATAGTAAACCAATATAATGAACACATTGTTCAA
The DNA here is from genome assembly GCF_021869965.1 of Rhincodon typus. NCBI lineage: Eukaryota > Metazoa > Chordata > Chondrichthyes > Orectolobiformes > Rhincodontidae > Rhincodon > Rhincodon typus. The sequence continues at coordinate 51,164,710 of NC_063332.1, read as the reverse complement.
AATCATTTTTTTTTAATTATCAGTTTCACTGAGTTGAGGATTCAGTTACTCAGATGGTAAACTGGATGCGCATTTTAGCAGTTTTAATAAAACTGCTTCAAGTTACAACTTTTAACTACATCATGGAATATTTTTAGTACAACTCTTAAAAATTTATTTTGAAAGTTTGTCTAACTTATTTCCTGGTGCTACATCAGGCAGCAGGGTGGCTCAGTGGTTAGCGTTGCTGACTCAGAGTGCTAGGGACATAGCTTTAATTCTAGCTTTGGTGCCTGTGGAATTTACATGTTGTTCCTGTGTAGGTTTCCTCTGAGTGTTCTGGTTTCTTCCTCCAGTGCAGGGCTGGGCCTGGCTGGGATGCTCTTTAGAGGGTTGGCGTGTACTTGATAGGTCAAATAGCCTCTCCCTGCAATGTAAGGATTGTACAAAATGTTATAGTAGCAAGTTTAAGTAGGAATTTGAGGTTAATAAAAACACTCTTTAAAAGCTTGAATAATACTGAGCACAATTTGGTCCCAAATTACTGATGACTGTGAAAGCAGCCACTTTTAGTTAAATGATGACAAAAATATTGAAATACAGATTGCAGATGCAAAGTAGAGATAAGTACTCATTTAAGTTCTTTAAACATGTTCAGATATTGTCTTGTATATATAAGCTGCTTGTTGAATGAAGCTTAAAAATATAATATACATTTATATACTTTACTTTCAATAGATATTATCATGATTAGTTCATTTGCAGTATTGTTGTTAGAATGCCTTGAGTAGTCTCCAATGTGTCTCATACATTGTGTTTTCAAAGGTAAATAATAACAAAGTTGAACTGTTAAGTAGTTAGTAGTTTCATTTGGAACAGCCACCTGGTGGGGCAGGACAGTCATTTGTGTCACTGTTACCTCCAAACAATCTCAATTTATGAAGCCTTCAAGATAGATCGATTGAAATGGAAACTGTAAGATATTGGAGGCTTTCCTGAATCAGGTACAATAGCAATTTCAACTTTCTGAGTAGAACTTTTCTCATGAAAGAAACAGAACTTGTTGAGCTGAATCCTCCTTTTTTGGCTACATATCTGTTTCGTGAAGTTTTGCTCCATGAAACCAGTGGTTTTCTCTTCATGTCTTACCGAACTCACTCATTAACTCCACATGCCTGTGGAGCACCCTCCTTCACCAATTCTAGACCCACTTTACCTCTCACTGTACCTGGAACAACTTGCTACTGCCGGGATATCCCAGAATGGATTGCCATTCCTGGCACCATCTTTAAAAGGTCATGTGTACCTGGAAAAACACTTTCAGTTCAGAGTTGCCCTGCATGGTTCCCAAGGTAGACAGGGGGAAATTGGTGTCCTGCCTTGTGACAATGATCTGGAGATTCTGATGGATGGGGTGGTACAGAAATGGGATATCTCCTTCCCCCAGGATGAGCAGAGGATACCAGGACACCAGAGCATGTCAGCCTGGTTTGAAGTTGCCTCCCAGGTCAGGGAAAAATCTCCACCACTCTGCCCAGGTAAGTGCCAGCATCTCATCTCTGATGGTTCATAGTCACTGTATCCTTGTTACTGGACACACTTTCCACCTTCGGTCTCTGCTGCTTTCATTATTGCTTGCATCATCTTCCCTCACATACTCTAACAGACCCTAACCCCGCTAGCCCTGCATGCCCTCTAATCTGCTTACTTACTTGCAAGGGACTCCTCATCACGTACATCTATAGTAACAGCAGTGCCACCCACATTCATCTCTCATAAAACCTGCTTCTATCTCATTCTGGGAGAAAATCAGTTCACAATACAGCAGGAAGCTTCAAGACTTAAGGTTGGCCAACCAACATTTGGCTCCTCATAAGAACATAAGAACTAGGAGCAGGAGTAGGCCATCCGGCCCCTCAAGCCTGCCCCGCCATTTAATAAGATCATGGCTGATCTTTTTGAGACTCACCCACTCACTATAACCCTTAATTCCTTTACTGTTCAATAATTTATCTAGCCTTGCCTTAAAAACATTCAGTCAGGTAGCTTCAACCGCTTCACTGGGCAGGGAATTCCACAGATTCATAACCCTTTGGGTGAAGAAGTTCCTCCTGACCTCAGTCCTACATCTGCTTCCCTTGATCTTGAGGCTATGCCCCCTAGTCCTAGTTTCACCTGCGAGCAGAAACAACCTCCCTGCCTCCACCTTATCTATTCCCTTCATAATCTTATATGTTCCTATAAGATCTCCCCTCATTCTTCTGAATTCCAATGAGTATAATCCCAGTCTACTCAGTCTCTCCTCATAAACCAACCCTCTCAACTCTGGAATCAACAGAGTGAATCTCCTCTGCACCCCCTCCAGTGCTAGTATATCTCTTCTCAAGTAAGGAGACCAAAACTGCACACAGTACTCCAAGTGTGGCCTCTCCAGGACCCTCTACAGCTGCAGCGTAGCCTCCGTGTTTTTAAACTCCATCCCTCGAGCAATGGCAGACAAAATTCCATTTGCCTTTTTAATCACCTGCTGCACCTGCAATCCCACCTTCAGCAATTCATGCACAAGGACACCCAAGTCCCTCTGCACAGCAGCGTGCTGCAATTTTTTACCATTTAAAACACAGTCCATTTTGCTGTTATTCCTACCAAAATGGATGACCTCACATTTATCAACATTGTACTCCATCTGCCAGACCTTTGCCCACTAACTTAGACTGTCTGTATCCCTCTGCAGACTTTCAGTGTCTTCTGCACACTTTGCTCTACCACTCACTTTAGTGTCGTCTGCAAATTTTGACACACCACACTTAGTCCCCAACTCCAAATCATCTATGTAAATTGTAAACAGTTGTGGTCCCAACACTGATCCCTGAGGCACACCACTAGCCACTGACTGCCAACCAGAAAACACCCATTTACCCCGACTCTTTGCTTTCTGCTGGTCAACCAATCCTCTATCCATGCCAATACATTACGTAATACCGTGCAACTTTGTCTTATGTAGCAGCCTTTGGTGTGGCACCTTGTCAAATGCCTTCTGGAAATCCAGATACACCACATCCACAGGTTCCCCACTGTCCACCATGCAAGTAATGTCCTCAAAGAATTCCACCAAATTAGTTAAACATGACCTACCCTTCATGAACCCATGCTGGGTGTTCCCAATGGGACAATTTATATCCAGATGTCTTGCTATTTCTTTCTTAATGATAGATTCAAGAATTTTCCCCACTACCAAAGTTAAGCTAACTGGCAACTATAGTAACCTGCTTTTTGTCTACTTCCTTTTTTAAACAGTGGCATCACATTGGCTGTTTTCCAATCTGCGGGGACCACCCCAGAGTCCAGTGAATTTTGGTAAATAATTGCTAGTGCATTTGCTATTTACCCCATCACCTCTTTTAGTACCCTGGCATGCATTTCATCAGGCCAGGAGAATTGTCTACCTTTAGCCCCATTAGCTTGCCCAGCACTGCCTCCTTAGTGATAATGATAGTTTCTAGGTCCTCACCTGCTATAACCTTCTTGCCATTAGTTTTCGGCATGTTATTTGTGTCTTTCACAGTGAAGACCGACACGAAATAACTGTTTAATGTCTCGGCTATTTCCTCATTCCCAGTTATTAAATTGGCCTTCTCATCCTCTAAAGGACCAATGTTTACCTTCGCCACTCATTTACGATTTACATATTTATAGAAACTTTTGCTGCCTGTTTTTATATTCTGAGCTAGTTTACTCTCATAATCTATCTTACTTTTCTTTATAACTTTTTTTGTGGCTTTCTATTGGCCTTCATAAATTTCCCACCCACTACTCTTTACTTTTTTGTATGTGTTTTTTTTTCCAATCTGATACTTTCCTTTATTTCCTTAGACATCCATGGCTGGCTCTCTCTTTTCCTACAGTTCTTCCTTATCACTGGAATATACTTCTGCTGAGCACTGTGAAAAATCGTTTTGAAAATCCTCCACTGTTCCTCAATTGACCCACCATAAAGTTTTTGCTCCTATTCTACCTTAGCTAACTCCTCTCTCATTCCTTCATAGTCTCCTTTGTTTAAGCACAGGACATAGGTACTGGATTTAACCTTCTCATGGCTCCATCTGTATTTTAAATTCGACCGTACTGTGATCGCTCCTTCTGAGAGGATCCCTAACTGTGAGATCATTAATTATTCCTGTCTCATTACACAGGACTAGATCTAGGATAGCTTGCTCCCTCGTAGGTTCCATTACATATTGTTCAAGGAAATTATCGCGATGCATTCTATGAACCCCTCCTCAAGGATGCCATGACCGACCTGGTTTGACCAATCGATATGTAGATTAAAATCCCCCATGATAATTGCTGTACCATTTATACATGCATTAGCTATTTCTATGTTTATTGCCTGCCCCACCGCAATGTCATTATTTGGTGGCCTATAGACCACACCTATCAGTGACTTCTTCTTCCTGCTATTCCTAATTTCCACCCAAATGGATTCAACGTTTTGTTCAGTAGAACCTATATCGTCTCTCACTATCGTCCTGATATCATCCTTAAAAATCAGAGCAACACCACCTCCCTTACCTTCCTGTCTGTCCTTCTGAACAGTTTGATACCCCTGGATATTTAACTCCCAGTCATAACCATCCTGTAACCATGTCTCTGTAATGGCCACTAAATCATACCCATTTGCCATGATTTGCACTGTCAACTCATCCACCTTGTTTTGAATGCTCCGAGCATTCAGATAAAGTGCCCTTATGCCAGTTTTTGCACCTTCTTTTTGGGTCCTATTACCTCCATTACTAACAGCTCTTGAGTTCTCCTTCCCTTTAACTTTTTTCCTAATTTTCAATGGAGTTGAAGCTTCCTTGTCACCTGCTAACCTGCTGCTTTGCCTTACATTAATTGTTATTCTCCATTTACGCTCACTTCTTCTTTCCCCCCTACTTCTTAGTTTAAAGTCCTATTAACCACCCTATTTACCCTTTTCGCCAGAACACTGGACACGGTCCTGTTCAGGTGGAGTCCATTCCAGCGGTATAGATCCCTCCTGTCCCAGAACTGATGCCAGTGCCCCATGAAAAGGAAACCCTCTTTCCCACGCCACTCTTCTAGCCACGTGTTTACTTCCCTGATGCTCGCCTCCCTATGCCAATTTGCACGTGGCTCATCCCGTATAAGGAGAGAATCCTGACTCTTATCGACTGATTGTGTTAAGTCTCTGGATTGGGATTGGAGGCTGGCCTTGACTTACTGTGCTGTGATAGTGAAGGCTATCACCATTGACTTGACTGAAGACTGCTGACAACCATAATAAACTTACTGGCTTTATGTCTGCACTGAACAGTACGGCAATAAATAGGAACACAACAATAGGAATAGGCTGCTGAGCCTGGTGAACCCGCTCTGCCATTTAATATGATCATGGCTGATTAAATATTTCAATATCTTTTATCCATAATATCCCTATAATCCTTCACACATTTGACAATCAAAAATTTGTTAATCTCCAATTTAAATATAATAAAACACTCAGCTTCCGCATCAGTGCTGTGATCCTTGTATCTCTGGCTGCGAGCAAAGACACAGATAAGGCAAGGCGTGGCAGGGATGCTGCAAACATCCAAGAAGGCTCAAATTGAATGAATGTGAAGAGAGCACACAGACCGGAGATTTTCTGATGAAGGGTCTAGGCCCGAAACGTCAGCCTCTCTGCTCCTATGATGCTGCTTGGCCTGCTGTGTTCATCCAGCCCTGCACCTTGTTGTCTCGGATTCTCCAGCATCTGCAGTTCCTACTATCTCTGACTGGAGATGTAGCCTTGTCTGGTACATGAGCTGGATACTTGAGCCAGAGTGGAAAGTGCTCAGCATTCCAGTGATTGTTGAGCACCAGGGTGAAATTTCGAATTGTGGAAGCATGTTGCACATGGATTGGAGATCTGCCATATGGGTTCTTAGAAGCTGGCACGAGCTGTCAGTGGTCAGCACCCATGAAGCATATCCTAAAATGTTGGTGCCTGCTGTTCATTATGTTGAACACAGTGAGCTAACATTGCTGACTGTTCTGACTTCCATGTCAACAATTCCCGGTGGCCAGTTTATTCAGGACAAATGGGTACAATAGAAATCAGGTGAGACCCACAGTTAATAAGGTATTTAACAAGCAATAATCTCCTAAACAGGCAACTTGCTGCTGCCGAGCGAGAATCTCACCTTAATGACAAGAACTTAGTTAAAAATTGTAATCAAGTTATTTCTGACATTGAGATGGTCTTCGCTAGACTTTTTATGTGATTCTGCCACATGACTCACCATAGCCCACAGTATTCAGATTCTGCTCATTGTTTTAAATAACTTAGAGATTAGGAGTAATAAAGTATTGTGACAATCACCTGCACCATTATTAGCAGGCTTTTTGAGAAATACTTAATTTGAAACAGTGACAATAAAAAATTCAATCATTTCTTGCTCTGGGAGAGACGTTGGCACAGTGTGAATGTCATTGGATCACTAACCCCTAGGCCCAGGCTAATAAACAGAGGACATGTGTCAAATCATGTCATTTCATGGAAATTAAATTCATTTAATAGATCTGGAGCTAAAAGCTGATTTCAGTGAAACCATCAGTGATTTTCGTTTAAAAAAAACCCATCCGGTTGCCATTAGGAAAGGAAATCCACTAATCTTACCTGGTTTGCCTGACACGGTTCCAAACAAACAGAAGTGTTGCAATGTAGTTGATGCATAAATGCCCTCTAAATGTCCGAGCAAGCCACTTGGTTGATTCAAATGAACTACAGAGTTGAAAATTACCGAAGCTAGGTGAACCAACTGGCATTGACCTAGAGATCAGAAATGACAATTACATAGCAAGCCCTGTTCATCCCTACTAGTGTTTGAGTCCTTTCATCAAAATTGGGAGAGCAATCCTGCACAAAAGTCAAGCAACAGCCTGACATAATTATAACTTACAATGTCACAAGTGCCACGTCGTAATTGCTGGGTATATCCTGTCCCATCATCAGGACAGATCCACCAAAGGCACAGCACAATGATAAATAGGGAGCTCTTCTGGGAGTTTTTAGCATTGACTCTGGACATCATGAAGTCTCACGGTAATAACTCACACATGGGCAAGGAAACCTCCTGCTTATTGCTACTTCCTCCACAGTCACCTCCACATTGAACACAAATTTAAGAAGCAGTGATGTTGGCAAGGGAATTAACTGTATTCATAGCTGATAACTTCAAAATCCATTCCCACAATTGACTTGGAAGCACTAATGATGGCTTAGCTGGCTGAGTCTTATAGGTCATAACTTCTAGACTGGGTCTGTGTCAGGTGGCGAAGGAATCATCATGAGGATTTACATAATTAGTGGTAAGGTCCTGTGGAGTGCTGCCGAACACAGGAACTTTGGAGTGCAGGTTCATAGTCCCTTGAAAGTGGAGTTGCAGGTAGACAGAGTAGTGAAGAAGGCATGTGGTACACTTGCCTTTACTGGTCACTGCATTGAGTTTAGGAGTTGGGAGGTCATGTTTTGGTTGTACAGGACATTGGTTCAGCCACTTTTGGAATACTGCATGCAGTCTGGTCTCCTTGTTATTGGAGAGATGTTGTTAAACTTGAAAGGGTTTAGAAAAGATTTCCAAGAATGTTGCCAGGGTTGAAGAGTTTGAGCTATAGGCAGAGGGTGAATAGGCTGGGACTATTTTCCCTGAAGCATTAGAGGCTGAGGGCTGACTTTATAGAGGTTTTATAAAATCATGAGGGGCATGGATATGGTAAATAGGCATGGTGTTTTCCCTAGGGCAGAGGACATAGTTTTAAGGTGAAAGGATCAAGATTTAAAAGGGACCTAAGGGGCAAATGTTTGAGGCAGAGGGTGATGCGTGTATGGAATGAGCTGCCAGAGTAAGTAATGGAGACTGGTACAATTATAACATTTAAAAAGCATATGGATGGGTACATGAACAGGAAAGGTTTAGAAGGATATGGGCCAATTCTGGCAAGTGGGACTGAATTAATTTAGGATATCTGGTCAGCATGGACAAGTTGGACCGAGGGGTCTGTTTCCATGCTGCACGTTTCTATGACTCTATGATTCTATAATGGAAAAATATACTTTGCTTCTCTATGACTCTTCATCATCTACCTTCTTGTCATAGTTGCATCTGTTCATGACAGCATTCATTGGACCATCACACAGTCCCACAGAGGCAAAGTCCTGTCTTCACATTGAGGACACCTTCCATTCTGCTGTGTGGCATTATCACTGTGCTAAATGGGTTAATTTTTGAACAAATGTTGCAACTCAAGGCCAGGCATTCATGAGGAACTGTGGGCCATTAGCAGCAGCAGTACTACACTCAACCACTATCTATAATCTTGTGGTTTGAAACATCGTCTAATTTACCATCACAGTCAAACTGGCATCCAGCCTAGTTCAATGAAGACTGTAAGAGGGTAAACCAGGAGCAGCGCCAGGCATACCTAAAAATGAGATGTCAATACGGTGAGGGTATAAAACAGAGCTACTTGCATTCCAATAGAAGTGCAAGTGATAGACACAATTAAGTTCTGAAGTTCTGGCTCATCTAATCATGAGTGATGGTGTACATTTACACAACTAAAAGGATCCCCATCATCAATAATAAGGGGACGCAGCACATCACTACATAAAAGATAACACTGAATCATTGGTGGCTAAATCAGCCAGCAATACCAAGTGGATGGCCCACTTCATACTGCCCAAGATCTCCAGCATCACAAATACCTGTTTGTGGCAATTAAATTTGCTCCACATGACAGCAGTAGATAGCTGAAGGCATTGAATATTGCAAAGGCTATGAACCTAGAAAATATTAAGAAAGTATGCTAAAAACCTGTGCTGTAGAACTAGACATGTCCCTAACCAAGCTATTCCAGTACAGTTACTACACTGCCATCGACACCAGCATTGTGGAAATTTGACCAGGTATGTCCTGTCTACAGGAAAAAAACCGGATAAATCCAACTTAACTAATTATCACCCTATCAGACTATCATCATCAGCAAAGTGAAGAACATAGGAGCAGGAGTAATCCATCTGGGCCAACGAGCCTGCTCCACCATTCAATAAGATCATGGCTAATCTTTTTGTGGACTCAGCTTCACTTACCCACCCACTCACCGTAACGCTTAATTCCTTTACTGTTCAAAAATCTATCTTTGCCTTAAAAATATTCAATGAGGTAGCCTCGACTGCTTCAGTTGGCAAGGAATTCCACAAATTCACAACCCTCTTCAACGCAATCCTGAATCTGTTCCCCCTTATTTTGAGGCTATGCTCCTTCGTTCTAGTTTCATCTGCCAGTGGAATCGTTCTCCCTGCTTCTATTTTATCTATTCACTTCATTATTTTAAAAAAGTTTCTATAAGGTCCACACCCCTATTCTAAATTCCAATGAGCATAGTCCCAGTCTACTCAATTTCTTCTCATAACCCAGTACTCTCAACTCCGGAATCAATCTAGTGACCCTCCTCTGTACCCCATCCAGTGCCAGAATATCCTTTCTCAAGTAAGGACACAAAGACTGTACACAATACTCCAGTTGTGGCCTAACCAGCACCCTGTACAGCTGCAGTATAACCTCCCTGTTTTTAAACTCCATCCCTCCAATATTCCACTTGCCTTTTTAATTACTTGATGGACCTGCAAACCAATGTTTTGTGATTCATGCACAAGGACACCCAGGTCCCTTTGCATAGCAGCATGCTGCAATTTTTCACCATTTAAATAATGGTCCATTTTCCTGTTATTCCTACCAAAAAGGAAGACCTCACATTTACCACCATAGTGCTCCATTTGCCAGACTCATACCCACTCACTTAACCTATCTATATCCCTCTGCAGATTTTCAGTGTCCTCTGCACACTTTGATCTACCATTCATCTTAGTGTCATCTGCAAACTTTGACACACTGCACTTGGTCCCTAACTCTAAATCATCTATGTAAATTGTAAACAATTGCGGTCCCAATACTGATCCCTGAAGCACACCACTAGCCATTGTTCTCCAACGAGAAAAACACTCATTTAGCCCCAGTTTTTGCTTTCTGTTAGTTGACCAATCCTCTATCCCTGCTAATACATTACCCGTAATGCCGTGCACATTTATAGTATGCAGCAGCTTTTTGTGTGGCACCTTGACGAATGCCTTCTGCAAATCCAAATACACCACACTTGTAATGTCCTCAAAAAATTCCAGTAAATCAGTTAAACACAGCCTGCCTTTCATGAACCCATGCTGTGCTTGCCGGATAGGACAATTCTTGTCTAGATGTCTCGCTATTTTGTCCTTGATGATAGATTCAACCATTTTCCCCACAACAGAAGTTAAGCTAATGGGCAAATAGTCACCCATCTTTTGTCTACAAACGGGTTATTTATTAGCGCTAACAAGTGGCACCCACTCACTGAGGCTCAGTCTGGGATTTGTTATGGCCCCTTGTCTCCTTACCTTACTTCTGAGCAGAAAAATATGCTGTACTCTTCAAATTCTACAGTATGTGGAAGAACCTCAACCAGCTCAAAATAGAAATGCCAGTGATCAACAGAATGTGATTCATCAGGAAGAAGACATCATAGATCTCCAAAGAATGTTCACTAAACTGAAGAGAAAAGATATACCATTCAATATTAATCATTTTGGTGTACGACAACCCTTTATGGTTGAGAGAACATAAAGATACTGCTAATTTCACAGGTTTGGAGGAATTACTCAATTTTCTTCTGACTGCAGATGAATTCTCAAGATCTGATCATCTGATATCCCTGACACCGTAAACACCAAGATTATCATTCCTGAGGTAATTATCACAGCTAGTTAAAAGAAGCAGTGCCAAAACAGCTCAGTCAGCTTTCCTGTTTGGAGTTGAACCATAAAATGCCGATGTTGTCTAAACAAAGAAATCTGAGAATGGAAAGATCACATACAAATCTACCTTGTTACAGTATAAAAATGAGATTACTTATTTGAGAAACACAAATAATCCCTGTCATGATTTGAAAGAACTAAAATTCCAAGGGAAACAAATATTTGGCAGCAACGCCAATGCCAGATGATGTTCAATAAATGGCATTCTGAATATCAAAGTTCTATCTATGTTCCAGTACATCAATGAACTGCAGCTGAATAATTCAACCTCAAACAGCAAATTTTCAACCCAACCAAGTCCTGTTTACAAAATCAAAGACTTGTGGTGTTGGGGTGGCAATAAACATATCTTACTCCATGAAACAAATGTATAAGTCAGTTGATAATCCAAGAAAAGCTTGGGAAAACATTCCATAAGGCAGTATCTGAAAGGTTAACTGATATCTGGTGAGGTGAGAGTGACAGCCCTTGATATCAAGGCCACATGTGACCGAGTGTGGCTTCAAGGAGCCCAAGCAAAACTGGAATTAATGGGAATCAGTAGCAAACTCTCTGTTGGTGGGATTCAAACCTGACACGTAAGAAGATGGCTGTGGTTGTTGGAGGTCAGTCATCTTAGATCCAGGACGTAGGGATGTTTGCTGATGATTGCACAATATTCAGTATCTCAGATACCAAAACAGTCCATGTTCAAATGCAACAAGATCTGGACAATATCCAGGCTTGGGCTGACAAATAGCAAGTAATATTCATCCCACACAAATGCCAGGCAATAACTATTACCAATAAGAGACAATCCAACCACTGTCCCTTGGGACATTCATTAACATTACCATTACTGAATCCCCTAATATCAACATCTTGGGGTTACTATTGTCCAGAAACTCAACTGGACTCGCCATATAAATATAACTGCTGCAAGAGCAAGTCAGAGGCTAGGAATACTGCAGATTCCCCAAAGCCTGTTCAACATCTGCATGGCACAAGTCAAGAGTGAAATGGAATACTCCCCACTTGCATGAATGGGTGATGCTCCAGCAAAACTTAAGAAGCTTGATACCATTCAGGACAAAGCAGCCAACTTGTTTGGCACAAAATCCACAAGCATCTTCTCCCTCCACCACTGACACTCAGAGCACACTGGTGGAACTGTGTACAAGATGCACTACAGAAATTTGCCAGAGATTGCTATACAGCACTTTCCAAAGCCATAACCACTTACATGTAGAGGAACACCACCACTTACAAGTTCCCCTCCAAGCCAGTCACCATCCTGACTTAGAAATATATTTGTTGCTAGGGCAAAATCTTGGAATTCCCTCCCTGACGGCATTTTGTGTCTATCTACTGCACATGAACTGCAATAGTTAATGATGGCAGCTCTCTACAAGCTTCTCAAAAGGAGAAGGCAGGGACAAGCAATAAATGCTGGCCAGCCTGTGATCCCCACATCCCACAAGTGAATAAAAAAAGTCACAAGATAATCTCTGCCTACCAATAGATAAATGACTGTTCCTGAGAGGAGAGCTACCCAGAGTTTCTAAAGTGTAGTGTACTGGAATATTTCAGTTACAGTAACTTGTATACATACTACAATTAAACTTCATGCCTCACAAGAGACAGATATTTATCTTAGACGAAATGTAACCAGATAATAAGTGTTAAGCAATAATTTCTTACAGTTCATCAATATTGAACCTATCTTTTGTCAAAGACCTTTGTGACCATCCTTCCTCAAACGGAATCATTAGGAGATGAATACCAACAAGAACAATTTGTGGCAACGAATCTACTCGAGGCTTATTAATATTACCATTGTGGGATAGTGATGGGGATGGGACATATAATAGGCAGCACCTTCCAAACTCATGACCTCTGCTATGTAGAAGGACAAGGGCAGCAGATACATAAAAATGCCACCATCTGCAAGTTCCTCTCCAAACCACATGCTGTCATGACTTAGAAATATATTGCTGTTTCTTCACTGTCACTGAATAAAAATTTGAAACTCCTTTCCTAACAGCACGGCTGTGAGAATATTAAGTTGAAAATTAACCTATTTTCAAAAGTAGTTCTTGCTCATTTATGTACCCCTCGGACCAAGAAACAAATTCACTCCCACCTTCTCAATGTCATGAGCAATACATGCCGGCTCGCCAGTGACAGCGACATCTGTGAGTATTTTCTATAAGCAGAGATGAGGATAAATTCAACTTGCATCAAAAACAGGTGTAAAATAGACACTTGCAGCAATGTGTCTGCTCAGGGATGTCAGTGAGATAAATGAACCAATCAGTGCTGATGCCTTATTGATTTTGATTGATGAACTGTCAGTGCTGTTTGTTCTGTTTATTGGCAACTGACGAAGTGGAAGGGGTTTGTGGTCTGCGAGATTGGATGTCAGTGATGCAGTTAAAAGAAGCTTGTACCTCTTAAGGGGGTGATTTCTGTTCCTAGTAATCACACACAGTAAAGATAGTGGTGAGAAGAAATTTTGAAGGGAATTAAGCTGCTCAAGCATCTAACAGGAATGCAAATGGAAAACATTTCCAAAAGGAAGAAACTGAAAAATCTGTTAATTGGCGAATGTGTCCTAAAGCAAATAGCAGTGGTCTTGAGGTGGCAGAGCAGGTGATTGCAAGGTGTGTTACACACAAATCCTGGCTGACCATTAATATTCTGACTAGAGCTCTGAGGTTAATACTTGCCATATTTCCCTTAAATGTCTTTTAATACTTCACCACTTTCAGCCTCAAAATTCAAATTTACTCCTTCCTCCACTTATGACCTTTTCACTGCTGCTTGTATAATCTGTGTCTGATACTATCCTCACTATTATTCCACACAGTATATCAAATATGAGGTATCTTAATAATTCTGCTCTAACAATGTGCACTCTTTCACATTGACTGAACAGGTCACATGCCCACAAATTTCTCTTCTTCTGAGGAGAGAAGCTGGCACGCAGTACTATTGAGCAGAAGTGGACAGGACGATGGTCATTTTCTCCACATATATTTTTTCTTTATTCTTTCATGGATAAGGGCATCATTGACCAGTCCAGTTTTTATTGCCTATCCCCAACTGCCCTTGATGGCTGGGTCATTTCGGAGGATAACAAGATTACTATGCAATTGGAGTCACGGGTAAAGCCAGCCAGGTAAGGATGACAGATTTCTGTACCTTAAGGACATTGGTGAACCTAATAAGTTTTATAATAATTGAAGGTAGTTACATGACACCATTACTGACACTCAGTTTGTATTCAGAATAGGAATCACAAAACTACTACGGTGTAAAATCATTTGGCCTATTTTTTCTGCACCGAACATTAAAGAGTGTTATGTGTAGTGCTATTCTCCTGCTTTTGTCACATGCCCTTACACATTGTTTCCATTCAAATATCATCAAATTACTTCTGAACAGCTTATTTGCTGTGCATCCACCACACTGCTTCCATTCTAGAGCAAAGCCATACTTTGTTGCATTTGAAAGTCACTTTTATTTCTGTGTGGAGCTGGAGGAACACAGCAGGCCAGGCAGCTTTGGAGGAGCAGGAAAGTTGATGTTTCAACTTCCCTACTCCTCTGATGCTGCCTGTCCTGCTGTGTTCCTCCAGATGCACACTGTGTTATCTCTGACACCAGCATCTGCAGTTCTTACTATCACTTTAAATCTGTACTGTCTGATTCTCGATCTTCTTATAGCAGGAATGGTTTCTCCCTTTGTATTATATACTGGCCTCTCATGATTTTGAAAAACTTCTGTCAGGTCTTCTCTAAGCTTTCATCTTTCTAAGGAAACAGTTCCAATCTTTTCCAATCAATGCTCATAATTCAAGTTTCTCATCTATGGAACCATTTTTCTAAATTTCATCTTCACATTCTCCAGTTCATCTACATCCTCCCTGCAGTGCAGCACTCAGGACTGTAGCAATAATCCAGCTGTTGTCTAATAAATGTCTTTTCTATGTTCAACATAACCTCCTTGCTCTTGTATTCTATTGTCCTATTAAAAAGTCCATGATAATTTATGCTTTATTAAGTGCTGTCTCCAACTGTCCTGGCACCTTAAGTGATCTATGCACTCATACACCCAGATCCCTCAGCTCCTACAGCTTTTAAGTACTATAATCTGTATTTTAAATTGTCCATGTTCTTTCGACCAAAATGCATCAGCTAACACTTGTTCACACTGAACTTCTTTTGTGCCTAGCTTTCCACTCACCAACTTGCCTATGTTACTTTCAACTTCTATCCCATTCTTTTTCTTTGTAATGCTACCACGTTTCGTATCATCCACAAACTTTGAAATTTTCCCAACACACAAAGATCTAGATCACTCATATATATCAGGTAAAGCAATCCCAGGGAAAAATCACTACAAGTCCTCCTCCAGCCAGAAAAAACATCCATTCACCACTGCTTCTGTTTCCCATTAAATGCAAATTTTGTAACCAGGTTGTTATTATCCAATCTATACCATGAACCATAACATTTCTCATAATTCTATTGAGTAGCACTGTACCGAATGCCTTTGGAAAATCCATGCACACCACATCAGCAGCTTTACAATTATCATCCCTTTCTGTTATCTTTTTAAAGACCCCAGCAAGTTAGTCAAACATGATTCCCATTTAACAGTGGATGGCAGTGGCTAGTTTATTGATTGATTTATTGTTGTCACGTACCAATATACAGTGAAAAGTATTGTTTTGCTATACAAGCAGATTGTACCATGAAAAATGCACGAGGGTAACAGAACAGAGTAACGAATACAGTGGTACAGCTGCACAGAACGTGCAGAGAGAGATCAGAATTAACATTTGAAAAGTCCATTCAAAAGTCTGATAACAGCAGGGAAGAGCTATTTTTGAATCTTTTCAAACATGTTTTCATACTTTTGTATCTTCTGCCTGATAGAAGAGGGTGGAACAGAGTATAACCAGGAAGGGAGGGGTCTTTGATTATGGTGATTGCTTTCTCGAGGCAGCAGGATGTATAGATAGAGTCAATGGATAGAGGCCTGTTATGCGTGATGGACCAGCCTGTGGTCATGATACGCTGCAGTTTCTTGCAGTCTTGGGAACAGCAGTTGCGATAGCATGTTTGATGCATGAGGATAGGATGTTTTCTATGGTACATCAATAAAAATTGGTAAGAGTCCTTGTGGACATGCCAAATTTCCTTAGCCTCATGAAGAAATAGAGACATTGTTGTGCTTTCTTGACAGTTGCGCCAACATGAGTTGTGCAGGACAGATTGTTTGATCATCAGTCCCAGGAACTTGGCATCCTCGACCATCTCTGCTTCAGCACCATGATGTGGACAGGGGTGTTCCCTCCACTCTGCTTCCTGAAGTCAATAACCAGCTGCTTCATTTTGCCGATATTGAAGGAGAGATTGCTGTCTTTACACCAATCTCTTTTGTATATTCTGTCTCAACATGGTTTCATCTGTCCCATTCTGTGGAGTCTGTATTGTTCTTTGTATTTTTGTAACCCTTTCTTGCTGTCCGTTACTTGTTCAGATGCCCATGGCTGTTTTTTTGTGAGGTGGTGCTTTTCTGTCTCATGTTTCTGAACAGTTTTAAATATCTCTTTGAACACCCTCCACTATTCCTCAGATGATTTACATATTAGCAGATCCTCCCAGTTTACTGTGGATAGTCTCTGCCTCATCCGATCAGTGTCTGCCTTACTTAAATCCAAAATTGTGGTATCTGGTCTTTGTTTATCTCTTATAACATGCAGAGCTTATGATCACTATTTGACAAATGTTCAGAAGCATAGATTCAAGATAGCACCAACACAGGGCGAGTCTTTGTGAGCTCTCTACAGCAGATCTTTACTTACATTTCTTACAATTGTTCTGCAATTTTAAACCTCAACTCTAAGTCGATTAAAATTATTAGCTTGCTTTTTGAGCACATCCTTGAAGAATTCCAGTAAATTTGTCAAGAATCATTTCCCTTTCGTAAATCCATGCTGACTGTGTCTGCTGCTCCCACTGTTTTACAAATGCTCAACTATTAATTTCTTTGTAATGAACTCTAGCATTGTCCCCACTCCCAACATTAGGCTGACTAGTCTACAATTCCTAGTTTTCTCCCTTTTTAAATAGTGTGGTTACCCTCTAACTACCCTACAACATGTAGAAACTGTTCCAGAATTTATAGAATCTTGGAAGATGTAATGGTAAAGTTGCCATAGTCTTACCAGATCATAAGGCTGCTGACTCATGAGAAAGAGTCAAAAAATGATGGCTTAACCTACGGGTCACCAGACTTCAGGTGAGGGGAGGAGTTGAGAAGGGGAATCCTTCATGGTAACCTCAGCCAGTACAGGGATTGAACGCATGCTATTTTTTCTTTTATTTATATATTTGCAGATGATACGAAGATTGGTGGAGATGCTGATAGTGCCAAAGATTGTGAAAGGTTAGAACAGAATTTAGATAGATTGGTGACTTGGGCACAGAAATGGCTAATGGAGTTTAATCCAGACAAATGTGAGGTGACGCATTTTGGAGAGTCAAATTTAGGTGTGAATTATACTACTACTAAGGCAGACCTTTAGGAACATTAACATACAGATGGATCCGGGCGTGCAGGTCCACAGTTCTCTATAAGTGGCAACACGGGTGGCCAAAGTAATTAAGAAGGCATATGGCATGCTTCCCTTCATCGGCCGGAGCGTGGAGTACAAGAGTTGGCAAAACATGTTGCTGCTATATAAAACATTTGTTAGGCTGCATTTGGAGCATTGAAGAGTTCTGAGGAAGGGTCACCGGACCCAAAACGTTAACTCTGTTTTTTCCTTCACAGATGCTGCCAGACCTACTGAGCTTCTCCAGCAACTTTGTTTTTGTTTGGAGTACTGTGTACAGTTTTGGTTGCCACTTTACCAGAAGGACGTGGAGAAAGTGCAGAGAAAGTTCACCAGGATGTTACCCGGTTTCAAGGGCATTGGCTATGAGGAAAGATTAAAAAGACTAGGATTGGTTTCACTGGAAAGACGGCAGCCGAGAGAAGACCTGATAGAGGTCTACAAAATTATGAGAGGCATAGATAGGGTGGATAGTCAAAGGCTTTTTCCCAGGGTTGAAGTTTCAATTACAAGATGGCACAAGTTCAAGGTGAGGGGGGAAAGTTTAAGGAAGATGTGCAAGGAAAGTTTTTCACGCAAAGAGTGGTAGGAGCTTGGAATGCACTACCAGAGGACGTGGTGAAAGCAGATACGTTGGCGACATTTAAGAAGCATCCGGATGGTTACATGAATAGGGAGGGAAAAGAGGGATGTGGTCCGAATAAGGGCAAGAGGTTTGTTTTTTAGTTTAGTGAGGACATGATGATCGGCACAGGCTTGGAGGGACGAAGGGCCTGTTCCTGTGCTGTACTTCTCTTTGGTTCTCTTTTGTTCTTTTGTTTATTTGTGGGATGTGGGTGTCGCTGGCTAGCCAGCATTTATTACCCGTTCCTAGCTGCCCTTGAGAAGGTGGTGGTGAACTGCTTTCTTGAAACACTGTAGTCCTCCTGCTGTGGGTTGACCCACAATGCCATTAGGGAGGGAATTCCAGGATTTTGACCAAGCGACGGTGAAGGAACGGTGATATATTTCCAAGCCAAGGTGGTGAGTGGCTTGGAGGGCAACTTGAATGTGATGGTGTTCCCATGTATCTGCTGTCCTTGTCCTTCTATATGTGCGTGGACAAGGGTTTGGAAGGTGCTGTCTGAGGAACTTTGGTGAATTTCTGCAGTACATCTTGTAGATGGTACACACTGCTGCTACTGAGCGTCGGTTGTGGAGGGAGTGGAATCTTTTGGATGTAGTGCCAATCAAGCAGGCTGCTTTGTCCTGGATGGTGTCAAGTTTCTTGAGTGTTGTCGGGGCTGCACTCATCCAGGCAAGTGGGGAGTATTCTGTTACACTCCTGACTTATGCCTTGTAGATGGTGAACGGACTTTGAGGAATCAGGGGGTGAGTTACCCACTGCAGTATTTCTAGCTTCTGGCCTGCTCTTGTAGCCATTGTGTTTATGTGGTGCATTCTGTTAATGTGGTCAATGGTAACCCCTGAGATGTTGATAGTGGGGGATTCAGTGATGGTAACACCGTTGAAGGTCAAGGGGTGGTGGTTAGTTTGAGATTGTCTCTTGTTCATGATGATCATAGCCTGGCATTTGTGTGGCATGAATGTCACTTGCCACTTGTCAGCCCAAGCCTGGATATTGTCCAGATTTTGTTACATCTGAACACAGACAGCTTCAGTATCTGAGCAGTCGCGAATGGTATTGAACATTGTGCAATCATTGGCAAACATCCCACCTCTGACCTTATGATGGAGGGAAGGTCATTGATGAAACAGCTGAAGATGGTTGGGCCTAGGACACGACCCTGAGGAACTCCTGCAGAGATGTCCTGGAACTACGATGATTGACCTCCAACAACCACGACCATCTTTGTACATGTCAGGTATGACTCTAACCACTGGAGAGTTTGCACCAGTTTTGCCAGGGCTCTTTGATGCCACACCTGGTCGAATGCAGCCTTGATGTCAAGGGCTGTCACTCTCACCTCACCTCTGGAATTCAGCTCTATTGTCCATGTTTGAACCAAGGCTGTAATGAGGTCAGGAGCTGAGTGGCCCTGGCAGAACCCAAACTGGGCGTCACTGAGCAGGTTATTGCTGAGCAGGTGCTGCTTGATAGCACTGTTGATGACACCTTCCATCACTTTACTGATGATCGAAAGTCGACTGATGGGGCGGTAAATGGCTGGGTTGGAATTGTCCTGCTTTTTCTGTACAGGATGTACTTGGGCAATTTTCCACATTGTCGGGTAAATGTTCATGTTGTAACTGTTCTGGAAGAGCTTGGCTGGAGCTGAAAGTTCTGGAGTACAAGTCTTCATGAAGGACATCCTTGGGCAATTTTCCACATGTCGGGTAGATGCCACTGCTGCAATTGTACTGGAACAGCTTGGCTAGCAGAGTGGCAAGTTCTGGAGCACAAGTCTTCAGTACTATCGCCAGAATGTTGTCAGGGCCTGTAGCCTTTGCAGTATTCAGTGTCTCCAACCATTTCTTGATATCAAGTGGAGTGAATCGAATTGGCTGAAGACTGGTATCTGTAATGCTGGGGACCACTGGAGGAGGCCGAGATGGATCATCTACTCAGCACTTCTGGCTGAAGATTGCTGCAAATGCCTCAGCCTTATCTTTTGCTCTGATGTGCTGAGCTCTTCCATCATTGAGGATGGGGGTATTTGTGGATCCTCCTCCTCCAGTGAGTTGTTTAATTGTCCACCACCATTCACGACTGTAGAGTGGCAGAACTGCAGAGCTTAGATCTGATCCATTAGTTGTGGGATCGCTTAGCCCTGTCTATCACTTGCTGTTTGTACTGTTTGGCGTGCAAGTAGCCCTGTTTGTTGGCTTCACCAATTTGACACCTCATCTTCAGGTATGCTTGGTCCTGCTCCTGGCATGTCCTCCTGCACTCTTCATTGAACCAATGTTGCTCCCCTAGCTTGATGGTAATGGTTGAGTGGGGGATATGCCAGACCATGAGGTTACAGATTGTGCTGGAGTACAATTCTGCTGCTGTTCATGGTCCACAGCACCTCATGGATGCTCAGTCCTGAGCTGCTAGATCTATGTGAAGTCTGTCCCATTTAGCATGGTGATAGTGCCATGCAATACAATTGCGGTTATTCACAATGTGAGGGTGGGACAAGGACTGTGTAATGGTCACACTTACTGATGCAATTGCAGCTGGCAGATTTGTAATGGTGAGGTCAAGTATGTTATTCCCTCTTGTTGGTTCCCTCACCACCTGCTGCAGACTCAGTAGTACTGATCAGTAGTACTGCTGCTGAGCCACTCTTGGTGGTGGACATTGAAATCCCCCACCCAGAGTATATTTTGTCCCTTGCAATCCTCAGTGCTTCCTCAAGGGTTGTTCAACATTGAGGAGTACTGATTCATTAGCTGAGGGAGGACGGTGTGTGGTAATTAGCAGGAGGTTTCCTTGCCCATGATTAACCTGAAGCCATGAGATTTAGTGGGGTCCAGAGTCAATGTTGAGGACTCCCAGAGCAACTCCCTCCCGACTGTATATCACTGTGCCGCCCCCTCTGCTGGGTCTGTCCTGCTCGTGGACAGGACATATCCAGGGATGGTGATGGTGGTGTCTGGGACATTGTCTGTAAGATATGATTCTGTGAGTATGACTATGTCAGGCTGTTGCTTAACTGGTCTGTGAGACAGCTCTCCCAATTTGGCACTAGTGCCCAGATGGTAGTGAGGAGGACTTTGCAGGGTTGACAGGGCTGTTTTTGCCTTGCTATTGATATACATTGTACAGTGCACACCAGCTGCCCAGCCAAATGAGCTAAACCAACGCCCTCAGGCCACCAATGCATCCATTATTTCTTTGGCCACTTCCTTCAGTAATCTGGGATGTAGATTTTCAGACGCTGGGGAAATATCTGCCTTCAATCCCATCAATTTCCCCAACACCATTTGCTTACTAATTCTGATTTCCCTGAGTTCCTCCCTCTCACGAAAATCTGTCTTCCCCAAACTTTCTGATATGTTATTTGTGTCCTCCTTTGTGAACACAGGATCAATGAATGTATTGAGTTGGTCGGCCATTTTTTATTCCTCTGTTTCTGACTGTAAGGGACCGACATTTGTCTTCAAACTCTTTTCCCTTCAAATATCTATGGCAAATTTAACAGTCAGTTTTTAATGTTTCCCACAAACTTACTCTCATATTCTATTTTCACCTTCTTAATCAATCCTTTTGTCCTCCTTTGCTGAATTTTAAACTGTTCCCACTCCCAATGTCTGCTGTTTTTCTTTGTAGCAGGAGGGTATGTTGGTGTGAGAGATAGTAGGAACTGCAGATGCTGGAGAATCCGAGACAACAAGGTGCAGGGCTGGATGAACACAGCAGGCCAAGCAGCATCATAGGAGCAGAGAGGCTGACGTTTCGGGCCTAGACCCTTCATCAGAAAAGGGTATGTTGGTGTATTGAATCGCAAGCTAATGTTAAGGTCATTTTTCTGGACATCTAAAAAAATTTTCTTCTTTCTCTTGGATTTTAAAATGGTACTTCATTCCTTAGGTGAATAATAATTATTGACTTAAGTAGAATTCTTCCAGCTGTCAAAAAGATTGATGTGTGTCTCGGATGTCAGCTCCTGGTTTATATTGGAAATTCAAATTTTCAAATAAATGTTCGCATTCATATAGGGATGGTTTACTGAAAAATTCCAATATCTCAATGCCACTAACTGATGCAAGGAATATATTGGAACACATCTTGACAAATGTAGAATTTAATATATGATGTCTTATTTGATTTTTTTTTCCAGGGTACTCTACTTTATTCAAGCAACCCAAATCAAACTCAAGGGTGATAATGGATTGCCAATGTGCACAGGCCTTGCAGCAATGCAAAAACAAGTTCTGCCAACAGGTTATGTCAAATGTAGAAGCCATTCCACTCACACACTTTAAAAGTGTACTACAATATTCTTTACTTTTGCAAACTTAAAGTTCCAATATTAATTAATCGGATTATATACATTACAGTAGAAAGTAAATATGTGATTAAATATGCAATATACAATGTGATAAACTTATGAATTTGTGAGGGGTAATAGTTGTCTGTAAATACTCACCCAGACTTAGTTCCTGTAAATTTAATTTAAGATTGCCATATATTCTCTTAATTTAGGATTGTTATAGGAGCATTGTGCTTGTCATTTATCTTAGAACATGTTCTATTTGAGATGGGGCAACTTGATATCACTTGGTCAGATGCTTCTTTGCTTTGGCATTGGTTTGTTGACAATTTTATACCATTGTTAGTGATATTTATATGCTGTTTTTGTTTGTTGGAATGCTGTGACTTGTCAAGTCACACTCAGAATATGTAGGGGAATTGAATGAACATGTGAGGAGAGGTCTGCAACTACCACTAGTCATTGGGCAGGAATAGAGGAAGGACCTTGGCCGGAAACCCATGCACAAGTCATGATGCAGGTGTGCAGGTGCCTACTCCCGCTTCCTCTCCCTCCAACTGTGTCTTTGTCAGCTCCCTCCTCTGGAGATTGATTGGAGGAACCTGCTCAGAAATGGAGTCTGTTAACTCTGGAGGTTTGGTGGAGAAACCCTGGGGAGTTGATATCTGGACAACCCATTGGTTCTATTAGTTAGTGCCAATCGTCTGCTTTTTTCTTTATCCCTGCTCACTGTTTCTATCCAAAACCCTGCTCACGTGAATGCCTCATTTGAACTTACAACCAGCACTTTTCTAGGCAGTGCATTCAATTCCCTAATGACTCGCTGTGTGAAAAGGTTTCTTTTTCACATATTATGCCTGGCTATTTGCTTTATTTTTAAGGTAGATGTAAAGTGCTGTGTTCTGTCACAAAAAAGACCCTGAGTTTCCCGTTGCCTGCCATTTTAACACAGCACCCAGTTCCCTTGGCCAACATCTCTGTCTCAGGCTTGCTGCAGTGTTCCAGCGACGTTCAGCGCAAGCTGGAAGAACAACACCTCATTTTCCTCTTGGCGACCCTGCAGCCCACTGGACTCAATATTGAGTTCAATAATTTTAGGGCTTGAGCTCTCCCATGCCCTTACCCCAATCCTGACACTCCAGGTCTTGTTATCACATAGTCTGGTGTTATACACCACCTATTTTTAGCTACAAACAATCCCCTTTAGTAGCTATTTACCCTCCCAGGGAGATTGTTATCCACTCCTTCGTCTGTTCAGTTGTTCTTTCATAGAATCTCTACAGTGTGGAAACAAGTCACACTGCCCCTCCAAAAAGCTTCCTGCCCAACCCCATTCCCCTAACCCTACATTTCCCCATGTCTAACGCACCTAACCTAAACATCCCTGGACACTAAGGGCAATTTAGCATGGCCAATCCACCTAACCTACACATCTTTAGACTGTGGAAGGAAACCACACAGACACAAGTGGAGAATATGCAAACTCCACACAGACAGTCATCTGAGGGTGGAATCGAACCCAGGTCCCTGGTGCTGTGAGGCAGCAGTGCTAACCACTGTTCCACACTGTCTTTGGGCTCTATCTCCACCTATCATTTCCTCCTTACCCCGTACTCCCACCATATCTTCTGCATACAAGCTAACATTTTCCGAGTTACCGTCAGGTCTGAGAAAGGGTATGTTAAATCTGATTTCTCTCCACAGATGCTACAAAATCTCCTGAGCTTTTCCAGCATTTCTATTTTTGAATAAGTAAACTAATTTAGGCGAATCTTTAACTTAATGGGGAATTAATGACACTTTTTTTCTGCTAGTATCAATGGTTGTCCCTTAACATTGTTTGAAATTTACTGAAAGGATTGACCAGTGGTCTGAAAGAAATGTTGGAAGGATTCAAAGATAGTAGGAACTACCGATGCTG
>NC_063332.1:51127183-51139966 GCF_021869965.1 Rhincodon typus | reverse complement strand
GAAACGTCAGCTTTCCTGCTCCTCTGATGCTGCCTGGCCTGCTGTGTTCATCCAGCTCTACACCTTGTTATCTTGGAAGGATTCAAGATACTTCAGCTCTAAAGTCAAGGTTGAAATCAAACTTTATCATGAAAATCTCTCTGCATTTTGAAAGTAAAATAAGGTTGGAAAATCTCCACCTGGTTAGTAATAACTACAAATAAGTATTATAATGCTAGTCTTAATTTAATATTAATTTTCAATCTGAGGCAGAAATATCATTAGGACGATGGATGTGAGAAATGAGACTGTTAAATTAGTGTGAGATCTGTTCAATTGTGAGAACTTTGTCAATGGATACCTTTACTTTTCCAGGTCCAACATTTTGAAATTCAACTCTGCACAACCCCCGCTCCCTGCCACCAACCCTTTGCCTCTCCATGTCACTCACTTCCTGTAACACCCATCTTTTCATCCATCTATTTAATTAAGCATTCAGTCAGCCATCCTGATGTTTTCCTTTGCCTGTGAAGTATTTTTTTTAAAAATCCAGCGTTAACATGTGGTATAAATGTGAATTATTGTCATCATGTTGGCACTGTAAAGGGATCTTGACCTTCCATTGAATTGGGTCTAAAAGTTTTAATTCTGGCCGTGCATTTTGCCCAAAGGCTGCCCTATACAGTCTGCCTTAAAGTGGTACGTAGGGGTATCATTTTGGAAGCATTTTATATCATATATACGTCTTGTATTACATATATGTGTGTAAAACCAAAAAAAAATCTGCAGTTCGTAAAATGAAGTGCTGTGCACTGTATCTTAGATTTTCAAAGCATGCTTATATTTTTGTTTTGTAACAATTAAGTTGCCATTCCCTGAGGATTTTGTCTCAATCAGCCTGATCTGTTTTTATTCCCTGGTATCATGTTTTGTCAACAAAGACAAATGAGCTACACCATGCTTCACCTCACACCATGAAACAAATCTAATTGTTTATGGTTTAACTATTACTTCTTAATGCACATGATACTATAACCATATATGCACGATTTTTACAAAGCAGGTGATTTTTAAAGGCACAAAACGCAAGAGAATATTAAGAAAAGGGTCAAGCATATTCAGTTCCAGTGACAAGCATCATTTTTTGAAATGATAACTGGAATAACTGCACGGACCAGTATCCCATCACCAAGTCCCCCTTTATTTACACGTGGAGAGTCCTTGACACTGATCTATCTCCCTCAGAGCCAGCTCTCAGAGTGAACTGAACCTCTGAAACTCCTGTTCTCATCTGTCAGCCAGGGCTCCCTGATTGGACCAGATTAACAGCCCCAATCAGGGAACTTGTATTCTGTGAGGTCCACTAGGCTGACCTCATTACAATCATTACAGGAAGTTTGCCTGAAAAGTTTCCAGCCAGTCAGATAAAGAAGAAATTGAGACAGTGAGAAATATTTAGTGCTTATATCATAGCCATTTCTGATATAAAAACAGAAAATGCTGGAAATGCGAAGCAGCCTGACCTGTGGAGAATTTCCAACATTTTCTGTTTTAATTTCAGATTTCCAGCGAGTGCTGTATTATATTTTTACACATCAAATACAAATGACTTGAGTTGGGCTTCACTTATGCTGCACGTGCAGATTCATACAAAATCACATTGGCTGTGCATTGCCATGAAAGAGAGTGCAGAATTCAGGTGGTCCGCATGACCACCATGATCTCCCCTATGTCCTCTCCTCATGTGTATCGTCTTACATCCCTTATGCTAGTCCACTGTCCATTTAAGTCCACTGTGAAGCAGCTTAGTTACTCAAGTGGTCTGTTGGATCTGCTGGGCACTTAACACAGCCTTGAACTTTCTAATGATGTAAGTGCATAGGTATTAATTGTGCTAATACCTGTGCTTTAAAAAAAAGACAGAGGTTAGTGCATATTATCAAGGATTTAAAGAGCTCCTCTCTGGTGGGTAGACTATAATTAGTAGTCCATGGTACAAAAGGACTCTCCTACAAAGCAGTTAATATTTTTCAGCTACTAAGTCTCAGATCAGTCATAGAATGTTAGCCCAAGTATATCATCTTTGTTGCAAATTACTTGGCAAGTTATATTTCTTTTGCTGTAAACTGTGTCAACTCATTTACGCTATTCTTCATTGAGAATCAATAAGAGTCAAATTAAATGTTGATAATTGTTTAAACAAAGTTTTAAACATGCAGATAACAAACTAAAAATAGCACAGACTCATAAGCTGATGTGCTGACTGCCAATATTGAGGTTGGGACAATTGATCAATGCTTCCCAAACATTTCCCCTCTGTGACCCCGTTTCGATGCTAGATAATTGTCTTGGCCCCTGAGTGAGAACTGAGGAAGCAGGAGGACAGTAGGACAGCTCTCACAACTCAGAGATCTGCAGCTACAGTTACTGCATCAAAGCTCATGAACTAAACTGCTGCATAGAGCTCGCAGCTGAAGCAGCTGCCAGATTCAGTGAGAGGTCCCTTTTAATATCATATCTGAGTCCGATAATCAAAGTCGGACTCCTTTGGCGTTAGAGGGACAAGCATCCAGTGTAGTAAAAGCATTTGCACTGGTAGTAGGCAGACTGACTAGGCATCCTTAAAAGGCCACAGGAGCTCACTCAAGAAATGTCTGAAAGTGCTTCATACTTTTTTTTATAACATTCATCTTCCTCCTGGCACCTAAGAAATAAAACAACCTTCTAGCAGTCCATGATCTTGCTTCCATGGAAAACCTCCATCATTCTCCAAGCCAAACCTAAATGATCGGCAGTGATTTTTTTTAATTCACAATGCGTCTGTGTGTCCCTGGCTAGGCCAGCATTTATTGCCCATCCCTAGTTGCCTTTCAGAAGGTGGTGGTGAGCTGCCTTCTTGAACTGCTACGGTTAATGGGATATAGGTAGACCCAATACCCTTGGTAAGAGAATTCCAGGATTTTAACTCAGTGACAGTGAGAGAATGGTGATGTATTTCCAAGTCAGAATGGTGAGCGGCTTGGAGGGAACCTGTAGATGTGGTTTTCCTAAATATCTGCTGTCCTTGTCCTTCGAGATGGAAGTGGCCATGTTTCAAAGGTGTTGTCCAAGGATCTTTGGTGAATTCTGCAGTGCATCCTGCGAATTAGCGGCGCTGGAGTGGATGTTTGTGGACATGGTGCCAATAAAGTGGGCGGCTTTGTTGGTGTAAAGCTTCTTGAATGTTATTGGAGCTGCACTTACCCAGGCAAGTGGGGAGTCTTCCATCACACTCCCGACTTGTACCTTACAGACAGTGGACAGTCTTTAGGGTGTTAAAGAGGTGAGTTACTCACTGCAGGACTCTAGCCTCTCACCTGGCCTTGTAGCCATTGCATTTATACGAGTAATCTGTTGCAGTTTCTGGTCTGCCTATAAGCCAGCTAGTCTGCCATAATTCTCCTCCAGTGGCCTCTATCAGAGCATCCATTCACTGCACAACATCCACTGGATTCATGGAAGCACAACCATGCAGCTTGGGTGTCACACAAATAACATGAGGATGGAGAGGCAAAGACTCTCTGCAAATCATTGGCATTGTTACAAATATTGAAATTGGCTGACATTGAGGGACAGGATTGAAGAAAAGGTATATGGCTATTAGAATTCCAAGATTGTTTTATTGAGATTCTGAAGATTCCTTTAACTTGACGTAAAGTAGCACTGTTTATATGTTTGTAACAGGGACACTGCAAATGGCCTTGCCTGTCAGCCATACCATTTAAAATGCCAGGCAGTTTCTTGCTTACAAAATTTCTGAATTGAAAATATATTGTTAGATAGCTACATCGATTGCTTTGTCCCTCTGGGTGACATCTCAATTTTCAAGTCTCAGGATGTTTCCAGGGGAGTGACAGAGAAAATGTCATCTGTCAGCACAAGCCCTGTGGCTCAAGTTGCCATGATATACGTTTGTGCGTGATTGGAATACCAGTATCAGTATGACCAAGTCTAATGTAGTGTAATACTAAACTTTGATGTAGATCATTGTTTTTATGACTTAGCCTTGAAAGAAACTTCCTGATGTTCATTTCTTTGAAACCACGAAACTGACATCAGACAGATCACATAAATGGTGAACATGCAATCATATCCATAGCAGTGAATATGTTTTGTATTCCATTCAGTGATTTTGAATTCAAGAAATTTAACATGGCTTTATTTAATTGAGAATATTAATTTCAATATTGTGTCCTTGTCTTTTTTTAACATGTCCACTGTCCCTTCCAGTTTATTGTCTGATCCATTTTGTTCCATATGGAGAATTAATATATTTGCCTTGCTTTACTTTCTGATATATTTTGACATAGATCAATTAAATTGATAGCAGTCAGGAGTAAAATGGACACAGAGCGACTTAGAATGTCTGTGTTAAGGATTTATTCAGGAACAGCATCAATTAAAAAAAAGTCTGCTTTTGTTCCTAGTTTTCTTCTTCAGAAGCAAAATGACGAATTTTTCCATTCAATGCTGTTGACAGCGTTCTAGCATGACACTCAGGTGTCTTTATGGCTGAGTCCAGTTACTACATCAATTTGTGAAGTTGACTTTTTAAACTTTCTACTTGAATACTTTACAGGTCTTTCTACTTATTGTCTTCATCTTGTGTCTGGGCTATTTTCATTTCTCTTTCCGTTTTGCACATTTTTAAAAGCTATTTAACTGTGGTATCATTAAGAACGATCCGCATCCAAAACGCTAACTCAGGTTAATCATTTGGCCTGGGGATATGACCCTAATGTTGAGTGCATTTCTGGGGCCTGATCCTGCGATACAGTCAATCAGTGGTCAGGCTGTGTGTTTGTCATTCAGTGAAGGATGGACAGTGAGATTTTGAGGCTGGAGGACTGGTACAAGGTTGGCCTTCCAATAGCCTCCTGCTTAAAGACAAGGCAACCCGGTTGTCTGAACTGCAATGTTCCTTCAAAGCTGTGCAACCCCTTGGAGAGTCCACGTGTGCTGATCAACATGTAGGCACATTGACTTTCAGCTCTGGAAATTAGCACCATGCATGAACCTTAGAGATTCCATGCATTGGTAGGAAAACTTGGAAAGATAAACAGTATGTGAATGTTACTGATGTAGATAGGGGAGAGAATACCTCATGGCACAAAATTTAGAATGTTGTAAAAGTCACAGTAACCAGACTATCAATCTGAATGCAACTCGTCTCTTACATCACCTGATCACAGAGCTGTGGCCTGTAGGCTATGTCATGTGTAGAAGGGGTTCTCCTAGCTGAGTGGCCTGTCCCACTTCACTCCAGGTCTCCCACTGCAAGGCCTCCTCCATTATGTGGCCATCTTTTTAGTCTTAGTGAGGGACATGCATCCAACTGGCCTGTGGAGGATGACTTTACACAGAACATAGAACAATGCAGCACAGGAGTGGACCCTTCAGCACACAATGTTGTGCCAAACATGATGGGAAATTAAACTAATCCCTCCTGCCTGCCCTTGGTCAATATCCCTCCATTCCTTGCATATCCATGTGCTTATATACAAGTCTCTGCAATGCTCCTATCGTATTTGCCTCCACTACCACCCCTGGCTGTGCGTTCCAGACTCTTACCACTCACTGTGGGAAAAACTTGCCCCTCACATCTCCTTTGAACTTTCCCCCTCTCACCTTAAATGCATGACCCCTCCCCGCCCCACTCCAGTTTTAGACATTTCAACTCTGGGAAAAAGATTCTGACTGTCAACCCTATCTATGTATCTCATAATTTCATAGACTTCTATCAAGTCTCCCTTCAGCCTCCACCACTCCAGAGAAAACAACCCGAGATTTTCTAGCCTTACCATATAACTCATACCCTCTAATCCCAGTAAACCTTTTCTGCACTCTCTCCAAAGCCCCCACATCCTTCCTGTAATGTGGCAACAAGAATTGAATGTAATACTCTAAGTGTGGCCTAATCAAAGTCTTATAAAGCTGCATGACATCCTGACTCTTGTACTCAATTCCCCATCTAATAAAGGCAAGCATGCTATATGCCTTTTGTACCACCCTATCTACTTGTATGGCCATTTTCAAAAAGCTATGGACTTGAATTCCAAGATCTTTCTGTGCATCAATACTGTTCAGGATCATGCCATTAACTGTATACTTTTCCTTAACTTTTGATCTCCCAAAGTGCAGCACCTCAAACTTACCCAGATTAAACTCCATCTGCCATTTCTCTGCCCATGTCTGCAACTGATCAATATCCCGCTGTATCCTTTGACAACCTTCTACACTATTCACAACTCCACCGATCTTTGCATCATCTGAAAACTTACTAACCCACCCATCCACATTTTCATCTAAGTCATTTCTATATATCACAAACAACAGAGGTCCTGGTACAGTTCCCTGCAGAACACCACTAGTTATGGACCTCCAACCTGAAAAATACACTTCCAATACTACCGTCTGCCTTCTATGGGCAAGCCAATTCAGAATCCATGCAGCCAAGTCACCATGGATCCCATGCATCTTAATCTTCTGAATGAGCCTACCATGAGGGGCCTTGTTGGAGCCTAACTAAAATCTATGTAGATAACATCCACTGCTCTACCCTCAATCACCTTAGCAACCTCCTCGAAAAATTCAATCAATTTGTTAAACATGACCTATCCTGCATAAAGCCATGCAGATTGTCCCTAATTAGGCCATGCTTTTCCAAATGTGCATAAATCCTATCCATAAGAATTCTCTCCAGTAGCTTCCCAACCACTGATGTGAGACTCACCAATCTAAAGTTTACTGGATTATCCCTATTTCCCTTCTTGAACAGAGGAACAACATCAGCTACTTGCCAGTCCTCCAGGACCTCTCCAATGGCTAATAAGGATACAGAGATCTTGGTTAAGGCCCCAACAATCTCCTCTCTTGCCTCTCTCAATAACCTGGGGTAGGTCCCATTGGGTCCTGGGGACTTATCCACCTTAATGCATTTTAAGAGTCCCAACACCACTTTTTTTTTATCACAAAATGCCCTAGAACATTAGCATGGTCCACACAAATCTCACTATCCTCCATATCCCTCTTCTGGGTTAAAACTGATGCAAAGTACTCATTTAGGATCTCACCTATATCCAGTGCCTCCAAGCACAATTCTATCCTTTGTCCAAAGTCTGTCTGAAAGACAATGAATTGGAGATGAGAAGTTGGAGATGAGAAGTTGCAAGTTAAATGTTCCAGAATCAGGTGTTGCTGAAAATAAAGTGTCAACCTGGTGAAGCTATAACACAGCAGTGCATATATATTAAACAGCAGGAGTGGAGTGTGTTAGAGAACATTATGCAAACCCACAACTAATGGATCAAAGATGATCTGCAGTCATGTTGCATTCAAATTGTGGATGGAGGCAAGCAATTAAGCAAATAGCAGGAGGAAAAGATTCTAAGGACATCCCCATCCTCAATGACAGCCCAGTACATTAGTATAAAAGACAAGGTTGCCATGATTGCAACCATTTTCAGCCAGAAGCACTGAGTGGAAAATCAATTTTCACCTCCTCCTGAAGTTTCCCCCACTGTCACAGAATCCTGTCTCTAGATAGTTCAATTAACTTCACCAGATATCAAGAAATGGCTGAGCACACTAGAAACAGCCTAAGCAATGATCTAACCCATATTCCAACTATAACATTGAAAATTTAAGCTCCAGAACTAGTTGGACCTTCAACCAACTGTTCTGGTGCAGCTATAAAGCTGACATCTATCTGAAGGTATGAAACATTGTCTCAGTATGTTTTGGCTGTTAAGAGCAACGCAAGTCCAATGTGTCCATTTACTACTCTCAGTCTATTCACAATCATCAATAAGGTTCTCTGTTCCATGGTTAAAGTAATGGAATATGTCATCAACATTGTATGAAGCAACACTTTTTCAGTTTCAAAATTTCCACATTGTAAGCAGCAGCCACCTTCTCTTCATTATGGATATGTAATCCCTTTATATGTTCACTCCCATCAGGATGGTCTCAGGGCTTCCCATTTCTTCCTGGAAAAATGGCCCAAACCATCCCCATCAACTACCACCCTCCCCTGCCTGGCAGAGTTCATCTTCACTTCAAACAAAGTGGAACATTCCTTGTTCCAATCCTACTCAGTTCCTTCCTCACAACTCTTTCTCTGGTACATAAATGGCATCATTGGTGTGCTTCCCTCTCTCCTTCGGAATTGGCAAAATCTATCAATTTTTCTTCCAATTTCCTCCCTGCCCTCACTTTCAAGTGGTCCATCTCTGACTCCTCCATTTCCTTCTTCAAATTCTATTTCCATTTCTGGACATAGGCTGGATACCAATATCCATTACAAACCAACTGACTCCCACAGTTACCTGGATTATACATCCTCACATCCTGCTTCCTGTAAAGACTACCTTTCTGCCAGTTTCTCCAAATCCATTGCATCTATTCTGATGGCATCACATTCCGCAGTGGGGTCGTCTGAAATGTCCACCTTCTTCCTCGATTGAGGATTCCCCATTTTGATGGTCAACAGGGCTTTTAGCCATGGTGAACTCATCTCCCGCACTTTAGCCCTCACCCCTCCCCTTACCTCCCACAACAGCGATAGAGACCCTCTGGTTCTTGCTTACTGTCCCACCAGCCTCCACATCCAAAGGATTGTAAGCCGTCATTTCCACCACCTCCAGCGGGCTGTCACCAGGCACATATTTCTCTCCCCTCGCTTATCAGCATTCCGCAGGGACAATTCTGTCCGGGAGACTCAGGTACACTCCCCTTCCACATCTAACATCTCTCTGTATCCCCATGGCACCTTTTCATGTAACCGCGAAAGGTGTAACACCTACCTGTCAACTTCCTCCCTCCTCACTATCCAAGGCCCCAAACACACCTTTCATGTGAAGCAGTGACTTACTTGCACTTCACTCAGTCTTGTCTACTGCATCACTGCTTACAATGTGGTATCCTCTACACTGCAGGGATGATATGTAGGCTGGGTGATGGCTTTGCGTAATACTTACACTCTGTCCACTGAAATAACCCAGAGCTTCCTGCCATGTCAACAAACCACGGTGTTCCGAAACCAACATTTCTATCTTAGGGCTGCAGCAGTGTTCCCTTGAGCCTCAGTGCAAGCTCAAAGAACATCTCATTTTCTGCCTAAGGGCCCTGCAGCCTCTGGGACTCAACATTGAATTCAATAACTTTAGAACCTGATTTCATCCTTCCTTTGTTTTACTCATCCCTACACCTGGACCTGTTGTGACACGGGTTCCTTTTGCCCAGTCACCCATTCCCATGCTCTCCTAGGCCCACCATGACAGTATATGTTAGACAAAAAACTGAAAGTATTGCTGGAAAATCTGAAACAAAGTTCTGTGGAAGGGTCATTGGACCCAAAACGTTAACTCTGATTTCTCTCCACAGATGCTGTCAGACCTGCTGAGATTTTCCAGCAATTTCTGTTTTCAGTATCTTATGTGTTGCATTCTGCACAGCTAAACAATTTTCTCACACTTATCTCTTCATTATCGTTATACAGCTTTTCTTCTGTCCTGGCCTACTATCCATAATCTCAATGTTAACCCACTCCTTCATTTCCCTCTCTTGGGACTCCAACTCCAACTGTCCGCTCACTTCTCACACCCTGACTCACCCTCTAAAGTTCGGTTCAGCATAAATATCACATTTTCCTAGCTACTAAACAGTTCTAGTGTAGAGTCACCAAAGTTGCAACATTAACGCTGCTTTCTTCCACAGATGCTGCCAGCCCTGCTGAGTTTCTCCAGCAATCTGTTTCTGTTGCAGATCTCCAGCATCCCCAGTTCTTTTTGTTATTTGTTCATCAACAACCTCTTCAGTTTGAGTTCTGCCAGGACTATTTTCCTATAGACCTAACCACTGTTTTAGTCCAAAAATGGATGAAAAATAGGAATTCCTGAGGTGAGATGTGAATGACTGCCCTTGACATCAAGGCAGCTTTTTCCTGACAATGGCATCAGGTTGCCTGAGTAAAATTGAACTCAATGGGAATAACGGTGAAAAGGTCCTAGTTTCTGGAATTATAAATTTGCACAAAATAAAATATTTGCTACGGTTGGAGGTCATTTATCTTGCAAAGTTATCCTGGATCTCATGGGCTTTTACCTTCTTTATCAAATTCCCATGTGAAATGTTGTCAAAGCTTTGCTGAAATCTACATATACTAACAAAACAGAAGTTGCTGGAAAAGCTCAGCAGTCTGGCAGCATCTGGGAAGAAAAAATCAGAGTTAAAGTTTTGGGTCCAGTGATCCTTCCTCAGAATGGGTCATCGGATCTGAAACGTTAACTAATATTTTCTTCACAGATGCTGCCAGACCTGCTGAGCTTTGCCAGCAACTTCTGTTTTTGTTCCTGATTTACAGCATCGGCAGTTCTTTCAGTTTCCATATACACTATATCAGCTGCACTATCCTTGCATGTAGACCACTCAATCTGTCCTTTTAAAACTCTCCTCTTGCTCTGGGGGCTTTATTTTGTGCAGTAAAAAACTTTAATTAAAGCATCCCTTTCCTCATATGCAGTTAAGTTCCCACTTCGGACCAAATTCTCAGATGTACTCACTTGTCCTCTGTGTCAGTCAAGTCTCACCGAGCACAATTGTAATTTTATGCAACTACTGCAATCAGGCTTGCATTACTGCTGGCCTATTCACATCTGTTGGAGTCTCGCAATGGCAGCAAATCCTGGAAATTTTTATCCTTTTGCGTACATTTCCTAGTTGCGTTTTTAGTTGTTGCATTTAAATTACCAGAGGATGAAGTTGGATTTAAAAATAAATTTGTCAGAACAGAATTCAGCACAAGTCATTCTGAGTCATAAACTTTGCTACTGAATATTTTATGCAGTGCTTAATTGCATCCCCTTATATGAAAAGCTTCTTGAGTACTATTTGCATCATCTAAAATCATGAGGTTAATCAATTAGTACAAGATTCTGAACCATCACTGACTGATAATGTCACCTTTTAGTGACTCAATTTATTCCCAAGGCAGAGATAGTAGGAACTGCAGATGCTGGAGAATCTGAGACAACAAGGTGCAGAGCTGGATGAACACAGCAGGCCAAGCAGCATCATAGGAGCAGAGAGGCTGACGTTTCGGGCCTAGACCCTTCATCAGAAAAGGGGGAGGGGAAGGGGGTTCTGAAATAAATAGGGAGAGAGTGGGAGGCGGATAGGAGATGGATAGAGGAGAGGATAGGTGGAGAGGAAACAAACAGGTCGAAGAGGTGGGGATGGGGCCAGTAAAGGTGAGTGTAGGTGGGGAGTTAGGAAGGGGATAGGTCAGTCCAGGGAGGACGGACAGGTCAAGGGGGCAGGACCTCCCAGTCGCGAACCATTTCAACTCCCCCTCCCATTCCTCAGACGACATGTCCATCCTGGGCCTCCTGCAGTGCATCAACGATGCCACCCAAAGGTTGCAGGAACAGCAACTCATATTCCGCTTGGGAACCCTGCAGCCCAATGGTATCAATGTGGATTTCACAAGTTTCAAAATCTCCCCTCCCCCTACCGCATCCCAAAACCAGTCCAGCTCGTCCCTGCCTCCCTAACCTGTTCTTCCTCCCACCTATCCCCGCCTCCCACCTCAAGCCGCACCTCCATCTCCTACCGACCAACCTCATCCCGCCCCCTTGACCTGTCCGTCCTCCCTGGACTGACCTATCCCCTTCCTAACTCCCCACCTACACTCACCTTTACTGGCCCCATCCCCGTCTCTTCGACCTGTTTGTTTCCTCTCCACCTATCCTCTCCTCTATCCATCTTCTATCCGCCTCCCACTCTCTCCCTATTTATTTCAGAACCCCCTTCCCCTCCCCCTTTTCTGATGAAGGGTCTAGGCCCGAAACGTCAGCCTCTCTGCACCTATGATGCTGCTTGGCCTGCTGTGTTCATCCAGCCCTGCACCTTGTTGTCTCTTATTCCCAAGGCAATCGTCCTGCTAACATGCTGCACTTTCATTTTGGTTAGATAACATGTGGCAAAAACAGCTTAAAGGAGATTTGTTTCTCTGTAGTAAGTGATATTTACCCTTTGGCTAATCCTATATGGCAAATTAATCTGCCTCAGAACTATACAACTAAACGTTATTGATAGGCATGTGTAGTCATTGTTCTACTCTTAGTTTAGGCTGTTCACATTGAAAATTGCTACCTCGTTAGAAAAATAAGAATGTTTAACATTCTTTAATTCCCAGTACATATGTTTTATCTGACTGAATGCAAACTGCACAATACTGCATCTTTAAGAAAGATGCTTTAGGAAATTGCAGTGCAATATATGAATGAAATGATCTTTTTATCTATGATACATGTGAGGCTAACAAAGAATTCTCTAATCGTGGAATGACCAGTCAACATGCTGCGATAATAAAAACCTCCACTATTTAGAGGAGAGCAGCAACACTGAAAACATAGTGATGTCTCAATTATCTATTCAAAATCATTTCTCCTATGCTTTCCAATTACTTCTTCAGTCCCATTAAGCATTTGCTCAAAGGATAAGTGCAGGACTCAGTTTTAGATGCTGTAGCTTCAATTAAAGAACAGCAAGGATTTTGAAATGCCCTACTGCACATTTAGCAAACCACTAATGATATGATTGCATCTACCTCATGCAAAAGCATCATTGCTGAATCTCCTCTGAAAGTTGGCCAACTCGAGCTGTTTGCTGAAGGCAGATTTAAGATTTAACCATATTGTCACTGATCAGGCACTGCAAAAGCAGTAAACCTAACAAAAAATAAACTTAGATAGCAAGGTGTAG
>NC_063332.1:50981657-51126783 GCF_021869965.1 Rhincodon typus | reverse complement strand
TCTGAAGGGTCTCGACCCGAAACATCAGCTTTCCTGCTCCTCTGATGCTGCTTGGCCTGCTGTGTTCATCCAGCTCTACACCTTGTTATCTCGGATTCTCCAGCATCGGCAGTTCCTACTATCTCTAAAAAATAAACTTCCCTGTCTCTGCACACAAACATATTGCACAAAACAGTTTTCAAAGTAGATGGCATTTGAGAACATTTTAGCTAAAATATTGTTAAACTGAATAATTTTTCTATTTAGTAACTTTTATTTGATGCAATAAGCAACTAGCCAGATCCAGTAGTAGGTTTTACCAGTTTCCAACCATCACATGATCTTCCAGCTGGCTAAACATGGTCTCACATTCAACAATTTCTCATCCAACACCAGTCATTTCCTCCAAATATTAAGTATTACTGTGTGTAACTACCTAGTCCTAACTATATCTAATGTTTTAATGGGATATAGAGCATTTTTTTAAGCAATCACATGGGTCTCTGCCTCATTTCTTACATCAGGACGCCAATTACTGTATTAGTGAATTTTCCTACTCTAGACCTGAACTGGCAACTTTAATCAAATTTGCTTCAAATTTCCATGCTTCTTTTGCCTTTAGCTGGCTTTCTCCAATTCTGTGTTTTCCTTACATGACTTTTTGTTACCGTTTCTGGGAATAGTCTATCAACCCATGTTCACAATGAACAATGAAGCTCACTGATACTCCCACCTACTTTGACTATGTTTCTTCACTCGTCACATCCCTGAAAGGATTTCATCCATTTTTCCAGTTTCTCCATCTGCATTGAAACAATTTGGACAATACAACATTCATATGCCATAACTTTCAACATATCATTGTGTTCACTCAAACAAGGACTCTCCACTCACAATGATTGACAAGGCCCTTGATCATTTGTGTCCCACTGCCCACACTTCTGCCCATGCTCTTTTCTGTCCCTGACAGAACAATGATGAGATTCCCTTTGTCCTCACCTCCTATCCCACCAGCTTTGATTTCATTTGTCATTGTTGTCACTTCCACTGTGATACCACCAAACAAAGACATCTTCTGCTTCCTTTTCAATATTTTGCAGGGACTGCTTGTTCTACACATCTCTGGTCCACTCCTCAGTCACCGTCAACAATACTTCCAATGGCACTTATCCACGTAAAGGCAGGAGAGGCAATACTTGCCCTTTACCTTACCCTTTCTCACCATCTAAGGCCCCAAATCATCCTTTCATTTGAAACAGTGATATACTTGCAGTTCTTTCACTTTACAATTCTACATTTGCAGCTCATGTAGTCTCCTCTCCACTGGGGTAGACTGGGTAACCACTTTTTGGAGCAGTTGCTTTCATCTGTAAATCTGACCATGAACTTCTAGTCAGATATTATTGTAATTTTCCACCCTCCCTCCCCTGCTGTGTCCTGTCTTTGTGCTTTAATGAACCTCAACACCAGCTCGAGGCACAGCACCTCATCTTTGATTGGTTGCATTAGAATCCTCCAAACTTGACCTCACGTTTGACAATTTTCGATAATAACCTCTGCCCCAATTTTGGGCCGAGGTAATTGACGAGTTTGAAATCAAGGATAAAGATTTTATAATCTGGGCATCAATTTTATGAAAAGTAAAACTGTGCTTATTACTAAATAGGAACACTGGCTGGAATCTTAATGGCCCTGCTTTTTGACAGAGTGTCCAGGCCATTTTTGGGTCAGGAACCTAAACATAATAATAGCTGGCCTTTGAGTTGCTTGTTCTGGAGGGCAAACAGCTTTTTCCCCACTGTTATTAGATTTCTGAATGGACCTCTCAAATTTCAAATCTAATGTTGATCTTGCTTTTTGTACTGTTTCTTTGCAGTTGTAACTTTGAATTCCTCAGTCTGTTCAATCATACCATGATCTTTGTTTCTTTGTATGTTATGATCTGTCTGTACTGCAAGCAAAACAAAACTTTTCACCCTACTTAGGCATATGTGATAATAATAAATCAAAAACAATTAAGAGTTTACCTCTGTGCTCCATGTCCATTTCAGGAGAAGTGTGTGACATTATGTACTTATTTAGAGGAATGGTTTCTGTTTGAAAAGACCACTGCACAGCACTTAGAAATTTGTCACCACTGCAAGACATTCAGGAGTGGAGATAACACCTGATTTCACAGATCTCTCACTCTTAACTGGAGATCCATTTGATGGAGCTGAGAGGCTACAGCAAGATGAGTTCATGCAGGAAGACAGGAAGAGGCAATGTGTAGTTACTTGGGGGTAATCTAGCATCTTGAGGATGCAAATGCCAGCAGCAAGAGCCTGGACTTCTTGAAGCAATGGTACTTGCAGATGTTGGGATCTGGTCCTCTCCTTCTAGATCCGCTCATGATTTTGGCTCCTTCTAGCTGCATTTTGGTGCCCATTCCCTTTACCTTGTAGCTAAAGGGAAGGCAGCTGTTGCTTCAATTGGCATTGTAAACAACAAAAATGTGAATAACTCAGTCTTAAGTATTGCAATGACCTAACCACCACAGTTTTCTAAGTAAGAAAATTACAAACACTACAAACACACTGGAAAAAGCAATTTGTCCTCATCGCTGTCTTAAATGTGAGGCTCTTTATTTGTAAACTGTTGCTACATTTTACCGAGAAGAAGCATCCTTCTAGCATTTAGCCTCTCCTCTCAGGATCTTACGTGTTTCAATATGGTCATGTCTCGTTCTTCTAAATTTCAATCAATATATGACCAACCTGCTCAATATTCCTTTGAGACAAACCCCACATTCCAAGTATCAACCTATTGAGCTGATTCCAATAGAGGTGTATGGCCTCTTAAGTGAGGTGACCAAACTGTGCACAGTACTCTAAGTGCAATCACAGCTATGCCCTGTATACTTATAGAAAAACATATGCACTTTTATAATAAAAAATAATAATGTCGATGCTGCAGAAACTCAGCAGGGCCAGGAGCATCTTTGGAGACAGAAACAGAGTTAATGTTTCGAGCCCAGTAACCCTTCTTCATAAGCCTTTCCTAAAGAATGATGGAAGATCTGAAACAAAGTTCTGTGGGAGGGTCATTGGACCCAAGACGTTAACTCTGATTTCTCTCCACAGATGTTGTCAGACCTGCTGAGGTCTAAAGAATGATGTTAAATTTATGGCTTTCCAATTCACTGGTACCTTTTCAGAATTTAAGGGAATTTTGGAAGTTGAATGCTCATACGCCTCTGCTCTGCAGCCATTTACTTTAATGCGGTCCATCAAGTCTATAGATCATATTTAGTGCTATTAGTTTGTCAAATACTTTTTCTCTTGTGATTATTTTAATTTCTCCTTTCCCTTTTATCCACTGCTTTGCTGCTATTCTTGGGATGCTTTTAATCCTCTCCAATATGAAGGCAGAAACTACATGCTTGTTCAAATGTTCTGTCAGTCCTTTGCACCCATCATTAATTCCCCAGTCTCAGCGACTAAGGGAACAACAGTTACTGCTCTGCTCTTTCCTTCTTTTTGTGTTAGTTTTCTCCCAAACTGCAATTTCTTCCTTTATACATTTTTTCTTATCCTTTGCTGGTTTCTTAAGTTATCCCAATCATCTGGACTGACATTAATTTCTGCACCATCTGTAATTTCACACCAAGTTTAACTTCTTTTGTTACCCTCAGATTGTACATTCTTCTTGGAGAAAGTGTTTCTCAATGAAATGCATCTTTTTTGGAGTATGTGGGTAGGGAAGATTTACTACAATGGGACAAAGTGCCAGTGAGACCACATCTGGAGTACAGTGAACAGTTTTGGTCTTTCTGTTTAAGGAAAAGTATCTGAAGTAACTGCACAGAGGCCAGTATCCCATCACCAAGTCACCCTTTACATACTTGTGCACAGTACACTGGCTATGGCCAGCCAGCTCAAAGTCAGTCCCTTCAACTAACGATATTCTAAATCCTATTAATATTGGTCAGCCAGTGCCTCCTGATTGGGGTGTTAACTTGGGCCAATCAAGGACCTCGTAGTCAATAAGGTCCACTCAGTTCCAATCACTGCATCCATCAGCAGCTCCCTCCCATGTCTGAGGATGTAGGCCTGGTCTTTCTCTTGAAGCTTTTCTCATGCTGTTTTTACCCCAGGTCCAGTTCCTCTGGTTCAGACTCTGACAAGAGCGGAGTGTACTGACAATAGCCTGTCTCAGGACAGTTTCCTCCTCTTCTTCTGGCGGTAATGATATCGAGGCTACATTCATCTCAGACACTGAATTTGCCTCGAAACTAGATGGAGGGGGAGAACCTCTGGTTTCTGACAAGCCTTCTAGCTGTTTTGAGGGGCCAGGTATGATTTTGCTCCTGATCCATTTGTGAGGTAACAGCTTTCAAGTGATCCACATGTTTGTTTAGGACCACCTCACCTAGCCGAATTTTGTTTGTCATAGGACCTGACCTCGCACCAACCTCACCTCATACCCATACGGGGCCATTTTCATGGTTCCGGCACCAAACTTTGTCCCCTGAAGTAAATTGTCTCGCTTACTTAGAGGAGGCATATAGCCAGTGTTGATGTTCTTGCAACCATTTCACCCTCCCGCACCCCACCCCCACAAACCACCACCCACCGCCTCCCCCCCTCCCCTCCCCACCCCACAGGCCTGGGAATCAGGTTTAACCTGGTACGGAGTCTTCTCCCCTACATCAACTCTCCTGGAGCTATCCCTGTTGTTGCGTGAAGGGTGGTCCTATAATCGAACAGGAACCAGGACAGTTTGATATCAAGTGACACTGTAGGCTGCTTCTTTAAGCCTGCCTTCAGTGTTTAGACAACTTTTTCAGCCAGACCATTGGACGATGGATGGTAAGGAATTGTACATGTGCCGAATGCCATTCAACTTCAGGAGATACTCAAATTCCCTGCTGTTAGATGATGTTCCATTGTCTGTGACCTATACATCCGGAAGTCCATGTATTGCGAATGATACTCGCAGCTTCTCAATTGTCATTCCTGAGTTTGCCAAATGGACTTTGTGCACATCCAACCACTTTGAATGGGCATCCGTGAAGAACAGGAACACTGATCCCATGAAAAGACTGGCATAGTCAACATGTAACCAAGTCCAGGGTTTACCCAGCCATTCCCATGAATGTGCAGCTGCTACTGGTGGCAATGTTTGTCCTTTGTTGACACCCTGGCACTGCCCCAC
Organism: Rhincodon typus; assembly: GCF_021869965.1. Taxonomy (NCBI): domain Eukaryota; kingdom Metazoa; phylum Chordata; class Chondrichthyes; order Orectolobiformes; family Rhincodontidae; genus Rhincodon; species Rhincodon typus. The sequence continues at coordinate 51,121,608 of NC_063332.1, read as the reverse complement.
CAATGCAACTACGTCGGCATCCGACCCTGGCCACCAGACATAGCTTCATGCCAGCATTTTCATCTTGGAAACCCCTGGATGACTCTGGTGGAGTTCAGCCAGTAACTGGCAGCGACCTTTACTCAGGACAATTACTCTTGCTCCCCAAAGTAATATGCTGTCCTCTATAGTGATCTGGTCTCACCATGTCTAGAAAGGTTTCAATCTGGGTTGCGATGGCCCTTCTGCATCCCCCATTACCACCAGCTGTTTTGGTTTTGCTAGGACAGGATCTCTTTATGTCTATAGTCAGATATTGTCAGGTGGCTGAAGGGTGTCCAGGATATGCCCTGTGTAAGGCTATGTGAGTGTGTACACTCAAGTGGTGTTCCCCAAGCTCATTTGGGCAGGTGAGGGTATCCACTTCCATTGGGATGCTCTGTAGTTCCCATGAACCACTTGCCACATTTTCTCATGAAAAGGCCAGTTGTAGTGCCTGTTTGAAGCCCAGTTGGGCTTCAGCTAGTAGGTGCTTCTGCATGATTATGTCGTTAATCTCACATACCAAATAGCATCTCATTCAGGGTTAACCCAAAATTACATGCCTCTCCCAGTCATCTTATCCTCATCAAAAATCCTGATACAGATTCACCTGGTTCTCTAACAGCTGAATAAAATTAATAGCGTCTCAGGGTTAGAGGAGGCTTGGGTCATAATATTCCTTAATTAACTCAATCAACTCTTGGAAGGTTGTAGTGCCTGGTGCCTCTGGGAAAGTTAAGCCCCTAATAATCAAAAATGCTGCAGGTCCACAAGCAGTCAGCAAGATTACTCATTGCTTTTCATCTGCCCCAATGTCATTAGCCTGGAAAAATATACAACATTCTTTCCACATATTGGGTCCAGTCTTCAACAGCAGGTTCAAATAAGTCAATCTTTCCAAAGCCATGACGTCAGAAATGTTTACCCCAACTCCAAGATGACTGTTGCAAGCAAATGTTCTTCAGGCACATACTGTTTTTCTCTCATCGCCACTGAAATAACTGCTCAGAGGCAGGTATCTGGCACCAAGTCACGCTTTATTTATATGTACACGGTACACTGGCTGTGGCCAGCCAGCTTGGAGTCCATCCTCTGAACTGAGGAGATTCTAATCTCCTGTTTATATTTTTTTTCACAGGAATGTAGATTTTAATTTCTCACGAACAATCCTCAAAAGTAATGTTTGGATAGTATTACACAGATCACCATTGCTTAAATTTTGTCCATGAAAACTGTTTGTGAAATGTTTCCTTGTGGTCTCACCCCTCCCAAAATTTAATAAAGGAAGATTTCTGTTCAAAACACTAATCACTATTCATACCTTAGTCATAACCAGTCTTGGTCCTTTCTGCGCAACACTTTCCTGAAACTTTTGCCACACGTTCTTTCTCTCCCTAATCCATGAGTCAATTTCAGACGTGAACCTAGTTCTTACAAATATGAGCAGCGGATGGGATGAATTTTCTGCCAGTTGTTAGGGGTCACGTGAGTTGGATATTCAACTCCCATTCATAAAAGCAGAGCACAAAACTGATGCTAGTTTGGCAGCGTATAAAAGATGGTGTTTACATTCAGTTGTACCTTGAATTATGAGGTTGCACATATCTACCTAACAGCACATTCAGTTAGACAAAGCTCAGTTTGAATGTCCAGTAGAAATCTCTTTATTAAAAACAAATCCCCTGTTTATATTCGCCAGCCAGTACATCCTGATTGGCCCGGGTTAACAGCCCCAGTCAAGGACCCATAGCTAATGAGGTCCATCTGATTCCAATCACTGCAATATCATTTCATTGGAGGCAGTTCAGAGAAGGTTCACTTGGATGATCCCTGGGATGGGGTGATTGACTTCTGAATAAAGGCTGAAATGTCTGGGATTCTACTCAGTGGTGTTTAGAAGAATGAGAGGTGATCTCATTGAAACACAGGATTCTTAAGAGGTTTGACAGAGTGAATGCTGAGATGATGTTTCCCCTCATAAGAGAGTCCAGACCTAGAAGGCAGAGTCTCAGAATAAAGGGGCACTGATTTCAGACTGAGATGAGGAAGAATTTCTTCTGTCAGAGGATTGTGAGTCTTTGGAAGTCCTTGCCACAGAGAATTGTGGAGCAGCGTCCTTGTGTATATTTAAGGCTGAAATAGATCAATAGGGGAATTAAGGGTTATGGGGAAAGGACAGAAAAGTAGATGTGAGGAATTCAGATCAGCCATGATTGAATGGCACTACAGGTTCGAAAGGCTGAACAGTCTACTCCTGTTCCTATTTATTCTGATCTTATGGTCTTCTGCGAGACAATGGGGGTTAGCAAACATAGGGGGTGGGAGCTGAATGAGACTTGTTGTGAGTTAAGATATGGGAAGTAAATACGCACTGACGCAAGACTCTAAATTCTGAGGATAATTAAAGACGTGCAACTAATAATTGAATTGAGCAAGACTTGCACAAAGTTACTTTGTGATATGTATTCTGCACTACTAATAATGGTCATCGCCATACGGATCTTAGTTATGCCACAAACACTGATCAGTTTTACTGACATTGATAACATTTAGTCTAATATGACCAAATTTATTTTTTGAAATTTATATAGTTGAAAGATCACAGTCCAAGAATTGAATTTATCTATTCTCCAAAGTTAATATTTCTCAGTTTGGTGAGATTTAGTATATTTTCCAAAAATGGGTAAATAAAATTTGTTTTCCTTCACATCAATTTAAGACAAGTTAAAACTTGAATAACTCATTTGCCAAATCATTTCCAGACAGTGCCAGAATCACAGAATTGTTATGTTCAGAAGGAGGTGTGGTCAAGCATCCATGGGACCAACATTGGCGATTCCAATCAGTCCATAGACAGAGAAAACAGACCAGGCAGAAAATTGGCCAAACCAGATTAAACAGCACCCTGCAGCTACCAGCTACATAGGACAGTGGAAACCAAGGTTAAATAGGTTACAAAGGTTCAGGGGGTATCAGTTACAACCAGCTGAGGGTTCTGGATTGGAGAAGTAGCAGGATCAGGGAAGAGCACTATAGAAATGTGGAGATTGTTTAAGGAATGCATACTGCATGTGCTCAATATGTTTGTCCCTAGCAGGCAGGGAAGATGCGGTCGAGTGAGGGAGCCTTGGTTCTCAAGGGAGGTCTAACGACTGGGAAAGAGAAAGAAGGATGCTTATATAAGGTTTAGGAAACAAGGATCGGAAAAGGCTTTGGAGGGATACAAGTTATCCAGGAAGGAGCTGAAGAAAGGGCTTAGGAGAGCTATAAGGGGGCATGAGAAAACCTTGGCAGATAGGATCAAGGAAAACCCCTTTTTACACGTATGTGAGGAAAAGACTGGCCTAAAAGACTGACCAGAAAAAGGATAGGGCCGATCAAGGATTGTAAAGAGAATTTGTGCACGGAACCAAAAGAGATAGGAGAGGTCCTTAATGGATACTTTTCTTCGGCATCCACAATTGAGAGGGACCTAGTTGGAGGGCAGGACAGTGTGAAACAGGCTGGTAGGCGAGAGGAGGTGGATGTTAGTAAGGAAGATATACTAGAAATTTTGAGGAACTTGAAGACTGCTCAGTCCCCTGGGCCTGATGCGATTTATCCAAGGATTCTATGGGAAGTGAGGGAAGAGATCGCAGGGCCTTTGGCAATAATCTTTTCGTCCTCACCGTCCACGGGCATTGTGCTGGAAGATTGGAGAGAGGCAAACGTCATTCCCTTGTTCAAAAAAGGGAATAGGGATAACCCCGGAAATTACACGCCAGTTAGCCTTACTTCAGTGGTGGGCAAATTATTGGAAAGGGCTCTGAGAGATAGGATTTATGATCACTTGGATAGGCACAGTTTGATTCGTGATAGTCAGCATGGATTTGTGATGGGTAGATCATGCCTCACAAACCTTATTGAATTCTTTGAAGAGGTGACCAAACACGTGGATGAAGGTAGAACAGTGGATGTGGTATACATGGATTTAAATAAGGCGTTTGATAAGGTTCCCCATGGTAGGCTGATATAGAAAATAAGGAGGCATGGGATAGGTGGAAATGTGGCAGATTGGATTCAGAATTGGCTGAGGAGTAGAAGGATGGATTAGTAAGTTCGCAGATGATACAAAGGTGGGTCGAGTTGTGGATAGTGCGGAGGGCTGTTCTAGGTTACAAAGGGACATTGATAAGATGCAGAGCTGGGCTGAGAAGTGGCAGACGGAGTTTAACCCTGAAAAGTGTGAGGTGATTCATTTCGGAAGGACAAATTTGAAAGCAGAATACAGGGTTAACGGAAAGATTCTTGGCAGTGTGGAGGAGCAGAGGGATCTTGGGATTCATTTCCACAGCTTTCTGAAAGCTGCCACCCAGGTGGATAGAGTTGTTAAGAAGGCATATGGTGTGATAGCTTTCATTAATAGAGGGATTGAATTCAAGAACTGTGAAGTTATGCTCCAGCTATACAAAAGCCTGGTTAGGCCACATCTGGAGTATTGTGTCCAGTTCTGGTCGCCTCATTACGGGAAAGATGTGGAAGCGTTGGAAAAGGTGCAGAGGAGATATACCAGGAAGTTGCCTGAAGTGGAGGGAAGGTCTTACGAGGAAAGGTTTGGAGAGCTAAGGCTTTTCTCTTTAGAATGACGAAGGATGAGAGGTGACTTGATCAAGGTTTATAAAATGATCAGCGGTATAGATAGAGTGGACAGCAAGAGACTTTTTCCTAAGGTGGAGGTAGCTATCACAAGGGGGCATAGTTTTAAAGTGAGTGGAGGTAAATATAGGGGAGACATCAGAGGTAGGTTCTTTACTCAGAGAGTGGTCGGGGCGTGGAATGCATTGCCGGAGAGTGTAGTGGAGTCGGCCTCATTAGGGGCATTTAAGTGGCTATTAGATAGGCATATGAATGATAGTATAAGTTAGGGGTGGAGGATAGATAGACTTTAGGTTTAGGATAACAGTTCGTCACAACATCGTGGGCCGACGGGCCTGTACTGTGCTGTACAGTTCTGTGTTCTACGTTCTAAGTATTGATCAGACTTTCTGGCATCTTGACTTCCAGCCAGTGACTGAGGACGTGCACTTCATGCTCCGCAGCATAACAACAGTGAAGGGTGTTGACACAACCCCATTGGATGCTTTGAATCCAGCTCATGACCACATTAACCCAAGGCCACAGAATATTCTGAAAAGGTCCAGGACAAGGGACAATAAGAGCATGTACTTGGAAGCCACCCCCTCAGCAAAGACTTGCAGCGAAGACTCATCCAGGCCCAGCAACAGAGGTCTGATCATCTGGGGGAGGGGGGTGGAGAGAGAGAGAGTGGGAGGGAGAGAGAAGGTCTGCCCTGAACTGCAAGACACACCTTCGTGGAAGACAGCCAGCCCTATATCAGAGAGGAAGGAGATTCCAATGGCCCAGCTCAAACACGTGGATTGTTGTGGGTAACATCCTTTCTCAAATGAATAGAGCTAGATAGAGAGTAAATATTGTGGGAATTTGGGAAATGCAGATGTTTTAAATTGGAATATTTTGTTAATAAAATCGAGTTGAACTGCAAACAAAATTCTTTATCCCTTTGTTCTCTTGAGTAAAGTGTTTTGAATATAAAAACTGGATAAAGCTTCCAAAGCATGGAAACAGGGGCCTACACTCGTCCCATCACCTCGCAGCAATTTCCTGATTTTTCCCCATATCCCTGCACGCAGTGTCATCCGAATAATCATCCAGTACTCTTTTGAAGGCCTCAATTCAATCACATTTCCAGGTAATGCATTCTAGACCTTAAATACTCAAAAGGATTTTTCTCACTTCACCCATGTTTTGTTTTCACATCATTTTAGATCTATACCTTCTCGTTCTTTTTCCTTTTATGAGCAGGTACAACTTCATTCTATCCAACCCTCTCACGACTTCAAAGACCTGTATCAAATCTCACAGTTTACAATTCTTCCAAGCTTTGTGCCAGCTGCAAAATTTTAAGTTGTCCCCAGCACACCAAGATCTGGATCATTAATATATTTCAGGAAAAGCAAGATCCCAACAACAACCTTGGAGAAATCCACTACAAACCTTTCTTCAGCCTAAAAAATATTCATTGACTGTTACTCTTGGTTTCCTGTCACTCAGCCAGTTTTTGTATCCACATTGTTACTCTCCCCTTTTATGCCATGATCTGTACATTTCCTCACAATTCTGCTGTGTTGCTTAAATGTCTGCGGCTTGTCTGTCATAAGTGTCTTCTGAAAATCTATGAATACCACATCACAGCATTTCCCTAATGAGCAACATATTGATAAATGCAAGGTTAGCAGATGGTAGCAAAAACAGACAGGCAGATTATTATTTAAATGGCTACTGATTGAGAAAGGGGGAGGTGTAACGAGACCTGGATTTCCTTGTACACCAATTGCTGAAGGTAAGCATGCAGGTGCAGCAGGTGGTGAAGAAGACAAATGGTATATTGTTTTTTCAAAGCGAGGGGATTAGAGTGCACAAGCATGGATGTCAGGTTACAGTTGTAAAGGGCCTTGGTAGGACCAGACATGGAGTATTGTGTAAAATTTTGGTCTCCTCATCTGAGGAAAAGTGTCCTGGCTCTGGAGAGAGAGCAACAAATGTTTACCAGACTGATCCTGGGGATGGCAGAACTGACATATAAAGAGAGACTGGATCAGTTAGGACAATATTCACAGGTGTTTAGAAGAATGAGGGGTGATCTCATAGAAACATTGAGTGGGGATAAGAGGATTTTTTTCAGGTTGGTGATCTGTAATCAATGGGCTAATGCAGAGATTAGTGCCGGAACCATAACTGATTACAAGATTTATTAATAACTTGAAGGAAGGAAACGAATGTATCATACACAAATTTGCAGATAACACAAAAGTTGACAGAAAGGTGAGTTGTGGGAGTGATACAAATAGTTTACAAAGAGATAGGTTAAGCAGATGGCAAGGAGTTCGTGAATGGAGTATATTGTGGGGAAATGTGAAGTTGTTCATTTTGGAAGAAAGAACAAAATAACAACAGGGGGTGTGTAATGGCAGGCTATTACACCTCCCACCCCCCACGGCACACACCAGGCCTTGTTACCACATAGCCTGCCATTACACACTCCCTGTTGTTAGTCACTAACAGTCCCCATTAACAACTACTCACCCTCCCAGCCTGATCATTAGCAACTCCTTTGTCTGTCCAACTGTTTTTCTCTCTCTTTGGCTCTATCCTATCGTTTAATCCCTACCCCACCCACCTCCCTATTTTCTGCATATAAACTGACATTTTCCCAGCCACCATCAGTTCTGAGGAAGGGTCACTGGACCTGAAACGTTAACTCTGTTTTCTCCTTCACAGGTGCTGCCAGACCTGCTGAGCTTTTTCAGCAACTTTGTTTTTGTTACTGATTTACAGCATCTGCAGTTCTTTTGGTTTTTATGGGGAATTAAAGGTTATAGGAAAAGGGCAGAAAAGTGGATATGAGGAGTGCTGGATCAACCATATTTCTATTGAATGGCAGAAAAAGCTTGAGGGACCGCATAGCCTATATCTGTTCATGTTTTTTGTCATCTTATGGTCCAAACCTATAAAATTCTTACAGGCCTAGACAGGATAAATGCAGGATGGATGGTCCTGATGACTGGAGAGTCTAGAACCAGGAGTCACAGACTAAGGATATAGGGTAGGCCATTTAGTTCTGGGATGATGAGAAATATCCTCACCTAGAGAGAGATGAGTCCTTGGAATTCTTTATCACAGGAAGCGGTTAAGCTCAAAACATTACATATTTTCAAGAAGGAGACAGATCTATCTCTTAGAACTAAAGGGATCAAAAGGTGAATCCGGGAACAAGGTACTGAGTTGAATGATCAGCCATTATCATATTGAATTGTGGAGCAGGCTTGAAGGGCTGAATGGCCTACTCCTGTTCTTAATTACCATCTTTCTACGTTTCTATGTAACCCTTTCTGTAACATCTACAAAAAAACTCTACCAGGTTAGTTAAGCATGATTTGCCATTAAAAATCCATGATAACTCTTCCTAATCGACCCAACCTTTCCCATGTGACTGTCAATTTTATCCCAAATATTTGTTTGGAGACATTTCTGCACTACTGAAACTAACTCACGCTTAGTTGCTGAGATTATCCTTACAACCGTTCTTGAATGTGACTGTAATGTTTGCCATTCTCCAGTCACTGGCACTCCTCTCAAATCCAAGGAAGACCCAATGAGTATGAGTACGACCAGTGCCCCACAACTTTTACTGTCACTTCCAACAAAATTCTTGGCTGCATGTCACCCAGTCCCAGCCTTGTCAACTTTCAGTGTCAAAAACCCATCCAAGACTTCTTCCTTATTAATTTTGAACCCTTCTAGTGATATTTCCTCCTCTGTCACCAAGGCCAAGCCAGCATCCTCCTCTTTGTAGAGACAAACATATTCATTGAAAATCTCAGCCATGGCCTCTGCCTCCTGCTGTACATCTCATTTTTGGTCTCTGATTGTCTCTATTGCTCCTGTAACCACTCACTTATATTTTATGCTTTATATCTTTATTGTAGACTTTGAATTTTTGCTTTGTGTTATCTCATACCTTTTCCTCATAATCCCTCTTTGCTTCTATTATTTGCTTTTCACCTCCCCTTAAATATTTGGTAATCATGTTGATTCCCAATTTTATTTTCAGCCTGACACAAGTGATAAACACAGTATTTATTTCTAATTTTATTTTCTACCTCCTTTATCATCCAAGAACTCTGGGTTTGTTTGTGTTACCTTTTCCTTTCACGGGAACATACCTCAACTGTACCATCCTAAAGGGGAAGCCAGATGTGTTATCTCAAGACTATTATTCCAGAAAATCAGCTAATGCTCTGGGGACCCACGTTTGATTCCAATCAAGGCAGATGGTGGAATTAAGAATCTAATGATGATCATGAAAAGTCCATCTGGTTCACTAATGTCTTTCAGGCAGGGAAATCTGCCATCCTCACCTGTTCTGGCCTATACATGAGTCCAGACCACATGAGGATGGTTGACACTCAACTGTTCTCTGAAATGGCCTAGCAAGCACTTAGTTGTATCAGTGCTACAAAGTCTCAACAAAGAAATGAAATCACCTGGCACCAACCTAGACAATGGTAAAAACAGCCTGATTGACCCTGCAACACCCTCCAAAATAACATCTAGGGGCTAGTCACAAAATTGGGAGAGCTGTGCCACCGACCAGTCAAGCAACAGCCTGACATAGTCATAGTCAGGAATCATACCTTACAGAAAATGTCCCAGACACCACCATCACCACCCTTGGATATGTCCTGTCCCATTGGCTGGACAGATCCTGCAAATGGGCTGGCACTGTAGTATACAATCAGGAGTGAGTTGCTCTGGGAGTCCTCAACACTAACTCCAGATCTCATGAAGTGTCATCGCATCAGATTATACATGGGCAAGGAAACCTATTGCTGATTACCACATACTGTCCTCCCTCAGCTGACGAATCAGTACTCCTCCATGTTGAACAACACTTAGAGGAAACACTGAGGATGGCAAGGGCACAAAATGTACTCTGGGTGGGGGATTTCAATGTCCACCACCAAGATTGGCTTGGCAGCAGTACTACTGATTGAGCTGGTCAGATGTTAAACGACATAGCCACTAGACTGGGTCTGCAGCAGGTGGTGAGGGAACCAATAAGAGGGAAAAACACACTTGATCTCATCCTTACCAATCTGCCAGCTGCAAATGCATCTGGCCATTCACAAAGTGACCAACGCACAGTCCTTGTGGAGACGAAGTCCTGCCTTCACATTGAGAATAGCCTCCATAGTGTTGTGTGGATCTATCACCATGACAAATGTGACAGACTTTTGAACAGATCTAGCAACAAGGTAAGCATCCATGGAGTGCTGTGGGCCATCAACAGCAGCAGAATCATACTATAACACAATCTGCAATCTCATGGTTAGACATAGCCCCTCCCCATTATCATCGAGCCAGGAGATCAACCCTGGTTCAATGGAGTGTGCAGGAGGCCATGCCAAGTGCATGGGCCAGCCATACCTAAAAATGGTGTGCCAACCTGGTGAAGGCACCAACAAAACTATCTGGGTACCAAACAGCAACTGATAGACACCGCTAAGTGACATCAAAACCAACGGATCAGATACAAGCAGTCCTTCTCCATCCAGTCATGAATGGTGGTGGACAATTAAACAATTGAGGGAAGAGGCTCCATAAATATCCCCATCCTCAATGATAGGAGAGCTTAGCACGTGAGTACAAAATATAAAGCTGAAGCATTTGCAGCAATCTTCAGCCAGAAGTATCAAGTGGATGACCATCTCAGCCTCCTCCAGTGATCCCCAACGTAACAGATACTAGCCTTTAGCTAAATCAATTCATTCTGTGTGATATCAAGAAACGGTTGGAAGAATTGAATACTGCAAAAGCTATGGGCCCTGATAATATTCCGACAATAGTACTGAAGACTTGTGCTCCAGAACTTGCCACTTCTCTAGCTAAATTCTTCCAAGTACAGTTACAATTCTGGCATCTATGTGACAATGTGGAAAATTACCCAGATATGTCCTGTACATAAAAAGCGTGATAAATCCAACCCAGCCAATTATCGCCCCATCAGTCTACTCTCGATCATCAGTAAAGTGATGGAAGGTGTCATCAACAGTGCTCGCAAGCAGCACCTGCTCAGCAATAACCTGCTCAGTGACGCCCAGTTTGGGGTTCTGCCAGGGCCACTCAGCTTTTGACCTCATTACAGCTTTGCTACAAACATGGGCAAAAGAGTTGAGTTGCAGAGGTGAGGTGAGGTGAGAGCGACAGCCCTTGACATCAGGGCTGCATTCAATTGAGTGTGGTATCAAGGAATCCTTGCAAAACTGGAATCAATTGGATTTGGAGTCAAACTGCACACTGGTTGGAGTCATACCTGTCACATAGGAAGACGGCCATGGTTGTTGGATGTCAATCATCCCAGCTTCAAGCCATCTCTGCAGGAGTTCCTCAGGGTAGTGCCCTAGGCCCAACCAACTTCAGCTGCTTCATCAATGATCTTCCCTCCATCATAAGGTCAGAAGTGTGGATGTTTGTCAATGTTTACACAATGTTCAGCACTATTTGCAACTCCTCGGATACTGAAACAGTGGCAATTGACATTCATAACACACAAATGCCAGGCAATGACCATCTCCAACAAAAGACAATCTAATACCCATCTTTTGATATTCGATGGCATTACCATCACTGAATCTCCCAGTATCAACATTCTGGTGTTATCACTGACCAACAACAACTGGGCCCGCCATATAGATACATTGGCTATAAAAGCAGGTCACAGGCTAGGAATAGTCTAGTAAGTAACTCACCTCCTAACACCCTAGAGCCCATCAACCATCTACAAGATACAAATCAGGAGTGTGATGGAATACCCGATTGATTGTCTGAACGCTCAAGAAGCTTGATACCATCCAGGACAAAGCAGCGCTCTTGATGACACTGCATCCCCAAGCATCCACTCCCTCCATCACAGACGCTCAGTAGCAGCAGTGTGTAATATCAACAAGATACACCGTAGTAATTCACCAAGGATTCTTAGACAGCACCTTCCAAACCTACAATCACTTTTGTCTTGAAGGAGAAGGGAAGCAGATACATGGGAACAATGCCAGCTGCAAGTTCCCCTCCATGCCATTCACCATCCTGACTTGGAAGATGGCAGCTCTCTACCATCTTTTCAAGGGCATCCAGGGGCAACAATAAATGCTGGCCAAACAGTGATGCCGATGTACCATAAGTGAATAAAGAAAAGAACCAACATCTCTTTGAAGGAGGCCCATTGCTGAGTTACTGTTTGTCCTTGCAACCTCTTGTGCCAGTCAATCCTGCTCAGCCCTTCCCCATTAATATCAGCTCTTTTCTTATTCTGGATTGTTACATGTCTTTCTCCAACACATCCTGAATTTTATCATACAACGATCACTGCCTTATAAAGGTGAACAATGTTCTCCCACTGAATCTTTCCACTGCTCATTTCCAAAGACAAGGTCCAACAATACATCTTTCCTTGTTGGACTGGACACATATTGCTGCAGGAAACTCTCCTGATTACCACTGAGGAACACTTGCCCCTCACTGACCCCTACACTACCAGTATTTCAGTCCATGTTAAGGTAACTGAAGTCCTCCATTATAACTATGCTATAATCATAGAATCCCTACAGTGTGGAAACAGGCCCTTCGGCCCAACAAGTCCACATCAACCCTTGGAGCATCCCACCTAGACCCATCCCCCTATAATCCACACACCCCTAAACGTTACGGGCAATTTAGCATGGCCAATCCACGTAGCCTGCGCATCTTTGGACTGTGGGAGGAAACTGGAGCACCCGGAGGAAACCCACGCAGATATAGGGAGAATGTGCAAACTCCGCACAGACAGTCGCCCGAGGCTGGAATCAAACCTGGGTCCCTGCCGCTGTGAGGCTGCAGTGCTAACCACCGAGCCACTGTGCTGCCCCCATAATGTTGGCATTTCTCTTCAATTTCCCTGTATATTTGTTCCTATGCATCATTTCCACTCATGGTCTATAGACTACACTGACCAATGTAATTGGACCTTTTTTTCCTTAGCTCTGGCCAAATTGACTCTGCTCTTGCACCCTCTGAGACATGAACCTTCTCCAGCACTGTAATTCCCTTTGAGAACTTAAATATAATTCGAATACCTTGGGAATTACATCGCAATTGTGGCTATTAAATATACGTTAAACAGATCTAGCTTTACAAATGGTTGATAAAATCATACACAACTAAACACCTCCAAGTATTTTGCATGGTGTTTATAGTCTGAGAAGTATTTAGCATGTGAAGCAATATCAACTTTACCTGCAGGATCGTCTAATACAGTCAAACTTCTTGCTAGGTGATATGCAGATTTAAGCTCACTTTGTTCAGATTCATTTGTCTTTTCTAGTTCATGAATATATGATATGTCATGTCAAATTCTTATTGTGACTTGCTTTTTATCACATAGGTTAGAATCTATTACTCCCATGGGAATTATTACAAGGTCAGCAAATTCCAGTCTATTTATTATCAAAATTAAAATGTCAGACCAGAAAGGTAACCATCTGACTCCTTGAGGAGTACAGATTAAACTGGTCTATTAACTACAATTCCAGACCAGCCTTTTTCTCCTTGTGTAGATTATTGCTCAGAGTAATTTATTTAAGTTTATTTGGTTTAAAAAATTAGATAACATATGAAAGCATTAACAAAAGGCAACCTTGAAATTATGAAAAGTGAGTACTATTTGACATAAAACATTCTTGTGTTGGTTAATACATTGAAAGTGAGGATTTGCTGAGAATATAACACCTTTATATCATACAGTGCGCCTGTAAGAATGATTGCCATCCACAACTTATTTTTCTCAAAATTATTTGAGAACTGTCAGATCTTTATGGAAGGCAACAATTTGCAGGGATGTCAAAATCTTTTAAGACATCCAGATGCCTGGATATTATTGTGAGTAATGGTGTCATATGGGCTTACAATACATATTTCATATCCCTGACTCTAATATTTTAATGGTGCATTAACCAACTTATTTTCAGAAGAGAGCTAAATGAACATATTAAGCACTCAAACAATAGTATCACTCACAAAAGACTCAATTAATGCATAGTGGTTAAAAGACAGTGCTTATTTTATGCACATTTTGAAGGGCATCAATCATGCTGTGAAAGTATGTGTCACACTGCAAAGTATCACAAATACAAAACACAGATTGTACTTAGATCTGAGTCCCAAAACATACAAAGAACATAGGGATGGTCCTCACTTTTGGGCAGAAGACACAAGTTCAAATTCCAGCTGCTCCCCTGGTGTGTATAACATATTTGAACAGTTTGATTAAAAATATCTACACATAAAACGTGGAAAGCTAATGTTAATGAACAAATATAATTGAGTCTTGTATCTTATGAACAATCTGAAAGGACTTTTTGGCCACAGGTTTCCAAGTCTTTTCATCTATTACAGATTTTTTATTCTTTCAATTAAGAATGATTTGATGAATATTTTAGGATTGGCTATGTTTCCTGACATCCCTGAAAGGTTCAGATTGAGCATGTGGAAAGTTCTGTGCACATGCACTTTGTGAATTGCCCTGCAAGAAAAAAGATGGTGATGCCCAAATAAACAAAATAAATGTGTGTGAACAGGACAAAATGACACCACTGCGAGTTGTGGCATGCGTGTTTTTCACATGATTAATGAGAATTATTTGGGGCTGTCAACAGATATCCTCTTTGAGACTGAAGAGCTTTAAGATGGCAATATCTGTGGCTAAATATCTCCTGAAAAATGTTTGAGACTCCAAGTATGCAGCATTTTGTATCTGTTCAGGTTCGATCTTGTAGCAGCTGATGTCTGGGATCGACCTGCTATTTTCTGGGTTATTTCAGGCTATTCGACATTTTGTTGTCATGTTCCAACCCACTTGAGAAATTGTGCTGATTTTCAAATCCTAATATTTCTGGGGTCACCACAAAACTTAATAATTTAATCAAAGTGCACAAAGTCCCCAAGTTACCTGCCGATGGAATCAAGTTAACAGAAACAACAGTTAGATTCCTGCACTTTACAAAAATTACTGTTTATTACAAAAAAGTAAACTTGATAAGTGAGCAACTATGAACCTTCAACATATGGCTCTCCTGTTTAAAACTCTAACTTCCATTTTAAAACACACGTTCAGATGGAACACAGACAAACAAAAAAATTTATTAATTTTCAGGGTGGAGGGAAAATCTAGGAATTAAGTTCAATAGCACCTCTCCTCAGAGTTCACGGAGATCATCCTTTTAGCTTGCCAACTTCTGTTGTTCAATCTCTTTTCTCCACTTTCCTTCAATACTTCACAGGAGGTGCAAGGTAATTGGTACACTGGCTGCAAAGTCTCTTATTTACTGGTTACGGGCTATAACTTATGGTAACTGGTGGGAGAAAATAACTGGTTTTCTTCAGGTTTCAGGTATTTCGCTGCAAAGAGGAATGCACAGTACTTGTCCATTGAAATATCTGAAGGCTTTTTAACTGTACTGTTCACCCCCACAAGCCATTCCACTATCCTGGAACCAATCAGTGAGCTTCCTTCCAGCTTATCACCTTGAGCACCCATAACTTGTCTCAATCGCACAAAGCAAAGCAATCAGCAACTTGTTGCTGAGAGACAAAACAAGTGCGGATGCTGGAATCCAAGGTAGACAAACAGGAGGCTGGAAGAACTCAAACTCCCACTATGCATACACCCCTGGTGCTGGACTATTTGCAAATAACTTCCTCCAATATTTAAACAAAGCAGCAGCATAAACACTACACAAAATGGGTTTCAGTTACTCATTTTTAAAAGTCCAACAATTCCTTCCACAATCCTTGCTTTTAAAGCATCCTTTTGTTTTCCATTTCAGTCCACAATCAAAAATCTATAAAATAATTTATGCCATCTTTACAGTCATATTAATTTAAATTTACCTACACACATAGAAAATGTTAAGATCTGGCACATAGAACATAGAACACAGAACCGTACAGCACAGTACAGGCCCTTCAGCCCACGATGTTGTGCCAAACTTTTACCCGAAATCTAAGGTCTATCTAACCTCCACTGCTACCTTATACTAGCATCCATATGCCTATCTAATAGCTGCTTAAATGCCCATAATGAGGCCGAATCCACTACCCTCTCCGACAATGCATTCCACGCCCCTACCACTTTCTAAGTAAAGAAACTACCTCTGACGTCTCCCCGATATCTACCTCCTTTCACTTTACAACTATGGCCCCTCGTAAAAGCTACCTCCATCTTAGGAAAAAGTCTCTGGATGTCCACTCTATCTATACCTCTGATCATTTTGTACACCTCGATCAAGTCACCTCTCATCCTTCGTCGTTCTAAAGAGAAAAGCCCTAGTTCTCTTAACCTTTCCTCGTAAGACCTTCCCTCCATTCCAGGCAACATCCTGGTAAATCTCCTCTGCACCTTTTCCAATGCTTCCACATCTTTCCTGTAATGAGGTGACCAGAACTGGACACAATACTCCAGATGTGGCCTAACCAGGCTTTCGTATTGCTGGAGCATAATTTCACGGCTCTTGAACTCAATCCCTCTATTAATGAAAGCTAACACACCATACGCCTTTTTAACAACTCTATCCACCTGGGTGGCAGCTTTCAGGGAGCTTTGAACATGAACCCCGAGATCCCTCTGCTCCTCCACACTGCCAAGAATCTTTCCGTTAACCCTGCTTTCTGCTTTCAAGTTTGTCCTTCCAAAATGAATCACCTCACACTTTTCAGGGTTAAACTCCATCTGCCACCTCTCAGCCCAGCTCTGCATCCTATCAATGTTCCTTTGTAACCTAGAACAGCCCTCTGCACTGTCCTCAACGTGACCCACCTTCATATCGTCCGCGAAACTTGCTAATCCACCCTTCCACTCCTTCATCCAAATCATTTACAAAAATCACAAATAGAAGAGAACCCAGAACAGATCTTTGTGGTACACCACTCATAACTGAGCACCATGTTGAATATTTTCTGCCGTTTTGGTCTATATTGCACTGTATTTCTTTGATGATATGCAATTGTCATATGTGTGTCTACTTCAATCTAAATTGGTGCTCATGATTCCCCTGTAGAGCTGGCAGAGCATAAATGAGTCTTTTTCAGGTTGGCAAGATGTAACAAGTGGTGTGCTGAATGGATCAGTGCTGGGATTTCAAATATTTACAATCGATTAAAAATGGCTTAAGTGAAGGAATGGATTATTTGGTGATCAAATTTGCTGATGACAAAAAGACAGGTTTGAATTTAAGTTTTGAAGAGGATATAAGGAGGTTATGAAACATATAGATAGGTCAACCCAGTGGGAAAAGTTTTGGTAAATTGAATGTAACATGGGAAAATGTAAAATTGTCTGCTTCGGCAAGAAGAATTTATAAGAATCATGTTATTTGATTGCTAAGAGATTGTAGAGGTCCAAGATGCAGAGAGATCTGGTTGTTCTACTGCATGAAAAACAAATTGTTAGCATGCAGGTACAACAAGTAATTAATTAAGTAAATAGAACACTATAATTTATCATGAGAGAATTGATTGCAAAAGCAGGGAGATTATGCTTCAATGCACTGGTGAGACGACATTTAAAGTACTTTGCATAGTACTGGGCACCTTTAAGGAAGGATATAAATTC
Organism: Rhincodon typus; assembly: GCF_021869965.1. Lineage (NCBI taxonomy): Eukaryota > Metazoa > Chordata > Chondrichthyes > Orectolobiformes > Rhincodontidae > Rhincodon > Rhincodon typus. Next base: position 51,104,327 of record NC_063332.1, on the reverse strand, counting down.
ATTGAATGTAATTCAGATATGGTTTATCAAACTAACACCTGGAATGAGGGATCATGAAACAGAGAGGATATTACCTCTAATCGGAGAATCTAGAGTTAGGGGTCACTGTTTAAAATCGGGGATTGTCCTTTTAAATCAGATATCAGATGAAAATGTGGTGGTAGCAGAGTCTTTGAATATTTTCCAGGCAGTGATAGACAGTTTCATGCTAATCAAGAATGTGAAGGTTTATCAGTGATTGGTGGGAATGTGGACATGAGGTTACAATCCATCTAGCCACGATCTTATTGATTGGTGGAGTAGAGCTGACGGGCTGAATGATGGACTCTTGCTCCTAATTTGTGTGTTTGTATGTTCGTTAAGACGATTAGAAACTCCATATGCACATGTTTAACATTTTGTTCTGTGCTATAAATAGCAGATATGCCATATTGTTAGAAAATTGCACTGTAATATATTACTCAAAATATTTTAAAATTGTATATTTTGCAAACAATCTATTTGTACAATCTTATGATTTCCCTTCTCATGGTCCACTTTTCAGAATTAAGCATTTCTGATTGGCTGAGAATTTTTTCTTATTCATTCACAGGATGAGGGTGTTGCTGACTAGGGAAGGGCAGTTATGAGTCAACCACATTGCTGTGTGTCTGAAGTCACATATAGGCCAGGCCAGGTGAGGACATTAGTGAGCCGAATGGGTTTTTATGAAAATTGACAATGGATCCATGGTCACCGTTAGATCTTAATTCCAGATATTTATTGAATTCTAACTCCACCATCTGCTGTGGTGGGATTCAAACCCAGAGCATTGCTTGGGTTTCTGGATTAACAGTCCAGTGGTAATACCACTGGCCATTGTCTCCCCCTGAAAAGGAAACTTCAGAATGAACAATAAATGAACCTAGAGTTTTTGCTGATGCGATCAGAAAGATTAACTAAAACCATTAATCATTAAGAATCAGTGAAATATTCTTAAATGGTGTGAATACTTTGACCAGAAAAAGAGCAATAAATGCCAGTGGATAAGAAGAAATTTGTTCCAAATTTAAGGTGGTAATATTTATTTAATAATTGCTTGGTAGTACAGCACTTAAACCTGAAGTTAAATTTCTGAAGAAGGGACTAGGCCCGAAACGTCAGCTTTCCTGCTCCTCTGATGCTGCTTGGCCTGCTGTGTTCATCCAGCTCTACACCTTGTTATCTCAGATTCTCCAGCATCTGCAGTTCCTACTATCTCTGAAACAGAGTCATGTGTGATTATGTGTAACTTCTCGCATGTCAAGTAAATCATACTGCAAGTTCAGCTGATCATCTTAAATTGATTGATTGATTGATTTATTTATTGTCACATTTACTGAAGTAGAGTGAAAAACTTTGTTTCCGAGCAGTACATGCAGATCATATTAAGCAAGGGTGTACAGATCAAAAAGACTTAGACAGAGGCAAACATGTTATGTTGCACAGGAAAGGCACTGGGCAAGATCAAAGTTAGAAAGGTCAGCATTTTTTGAGGCTAAAGAGTCCATTCATCAATCTAGTAATGGCTGGGAAGAAGCTGTTCCTGAACCTGCTTGTGCGTGTGATCAGGCTTCTGTATCTTTGGCCTAGCGGAAGAGGTCGTGGGAGATCATTACCAGGGTGCGATTGATCTTTGATGATATTGGGCTGCCTTTCATGTGTAAATGGAGTCCATGGATGGAAGGTTGGCTTCCATGATGGTCTGGACTGCGCACACCACCTTCTATAATTTCTTATGGTCCTCGGCAGAGCAGTTGCCATACCACGCTGTTATGCACCAGGACAATATGCTTTCTATGGTGTATTTGTAGAAGTTGGTGAGGGACCTTATGGACATTTCCTGAGCTGTCTGAGGAAGAAGAGGCATTGTTGTGCCTTCTTGACTGTCACGTCTACTTGGGAAGTCCAGGAGAGATTGTCGGTTATCGTCACTCCTAAGAACTTGACGCTCTCCACCCTCCTAACCTCAGTTCCATTGATGTAGATAGGGGTGAGTTCCCCACCTTTCTTTCTGAAGTCAATGATCAGTTTTTTAGTTTTGCCGACATTGAGATACAGATTGTTTTCATTGCACGTAGCTGGTATTCACTCAGAATTTGTGAACATAGTTGTGGGTGTACAGGGAGTACAGTAGGGGGCTGAGGATGCATCCTTGTGGGGCTCCAGTGTTGAGTGTTATTGTGGAGGAGGTGCAGTTACCTATTCTCACTGATTGCAGATGATGAGTCAGAAAGTTGAGGATCCAGTTGCAGCGGGCGGAGCCCAGACCAAGGCCATGGAGTTCTGAGATCAGTCTAGAGGAGATAATGGTGTAATTCTCAGCACAGTAGAGGTTATCTAATAAATGTTCCCCAATAGCAGAATCACATCTATTATTTATCAATACTTTGATGTTTGTAAGCAGGGCTGGTCGAGCATAGTTGACACTTTGTCCACTGTACCTTTTCAAAGAGAAGTATTGTTTGATTTAGTCCACCAGTAATTAGTATGTACAGCCTACATACCTGGCATTACGCCAACACTGGAACTCATCGGCACAAAACAGTTTTTCCCAATCACAGAAGCATCCTTTTAGTGGACAATATTACTCATGTTTACTGTGAAGTAACAGCATGGTACAGCTAGCTTCATCCATTGCTCATTTTTCTGAAATATCTTCCCCTTCCAGGATAACTGCAGATAGACTGGGAACCTTCCAGGGCCAAAAGTAGCCAAAAACCACAGGCCCTTTTGTGAGTTTATGAAAGATATATAAAGTGGTTATCTGAGCAATTATCACACAGGATAGTTTTGATGTGCTATATCTCAACATCTATCTCGCATGGTCAGCATATGGCCATTGCCCTATGCATAAGGTTCCAATAAAGTTGATTTTGTAACTTGTGGAAATTATAGGAATCCCAATGCATATATTGAGCAATGAAAGTCAACAGCTCCTGCTGCACCTCCATACCCTCTATGGTCCAACCAATCAACGTCTTTTCTCATGCTGTATAAACTTGTGTCTCCTGCTCCTCTGATGCTGCTTGGCCTGCTGTGTTCATCCAGCTCTACACTTTGTTATCTCCTTTTTAAGTTTGGTTTCTTGTGCCACAGTTCTGATGAGTGAAAGATGAAAAATTTGAACTTTGTCTTTTTTGAACAATGAGTGAAATTTCATTAATTTGTTTTATGAATAATGGATGTAAAGATACAATATATAAATAAATGATGTCTTGTAGAGTTAGCATTAATTGAATATATAGATAAGCCTCTGTGAGAAGATGAGGTGTTGCCGTGATCTCATAGTCAAGTGTAAGTCTTCTACTAAGAGGCTGGATCTTGTATAGCACCGAACATGCTTCTCTTTAGCCTTACCACAGTATGCATTCTATTAATAAATGCTGCGTAGCATTAACATAGAAGTTTGTCCAATATTTGTTTGAAGACCGAATGAACCCGCAAGACCATTCTACATTATGAAGGAATCATATAACAACATGAGGAGTCATACCAGACTCAAAATGTTAACTCTGTTTCTCTTTGATCAGATGCTGCCAAACCTGCTGAGTTCTCCAGCATTCTCACTGTTTGTTTCAAGTTATGACATGGACCACTGTAATATTAATCTCTGTATTTTAATTCTCAAATGCCTTGTTTATACATTTAACATTTACGGAAAATGAGCATTGAGTTCCAGTAAATGCAGAGAACATGTAATTGTTCCAAAAACAACAGGAAAAGCATCTACAACAGAGTTAACATTTGAGTCTGGAATGATTCCTCATGTTGTAATATGATTACTTCATTATGTAGTATGCGCTTGTGGGTTCATTGGATCTTGGCTATGTGCAAATGTGATGTACAAGGTTCTATTCCCTGCTTAACTTTCTAGGGGGCTTTACAAGAACAGAACAAAGAATTGGGCTTTCTCTCATTATTTGACCACATTGGCTCAGTGATGTCTAATGCTACTTCCTGGCTGCCTGAGGCAGCTTTGATTATCCATACTTCATTTCAGATCAGACTTTGCCTTTTTCATCATTTCCTGGTATTTAGCTCCATATATCATTTATCTTTTCTAATATTTCTATTTCACATTCTGCCATCAAATTAATTTAAAGCTCTGTCAGTAAAATGGAGAAGACGTTTTTAAAAAAAAGTTACCAGCTGACAGTGAAATCCCATACACTATGTACACGACAGTCACAACTATTGTTAATGAAGTTAAACTTGTCTCTTCATTTCCTCAGATGTTCTGACATTGTGCAGCCATGGTTTTATCAGAATTGGAGTAGAACTCCTGTTCCCTTGTGCTAGCCAAATGTCTGACAAGCTACCATAGTGTAGTGGCAGGAGTTCCAAGGAAATGGCAATATTCAGACAATACAAGGCATTTCATGAGAGAGATATATAAACTATGTCATTAAATTAGAAAATCTTCTGTAAACATTTCACTGATATTGAATGTGAGTGAAAGGTAACTGAATGTTGTTGAGTTTGAGCAAACACTGATTTTTTATCGAGTCTCAAACATTGTGGGTACTAACTAGGAAGAAGACATTGGGTGGAATCTTATAGGGATCTGAACAATATACATGATGATGAGAAACTTGAGAGAATCACATGAGTAGTTGGTGGAGGCCCATCTCAACTTGAGAAGGAACTAGCTGCATTTTCCAACAAAGTTCTAAATTGTGAGGTGAGATTCTCAGTTGGGATCTGCAAAATTCCTTCAAAAGGGGAATATTTCTCATTAGCACTGCCATTAATTTCGAGCAAAATCCTAGGAATTCCCATTGACCAGAAATTTAACTGGATTAGTCATATAAATACGGTGTCTCCAAAAGTAAATCAGAGACAAAGAATCCTCTGTGAGTAACTTAACCTATTGACTCCCCAGAACCTGTTCACTATTGACAAGGCTGAAGTCAGCAATATGATGGAATTCTCCCCACTTGCCTGGAAGGGAGCAGCTCCAATAATATTCAAGAAGCTGAACGCCATCCAAAACAAAGCAGCCCACTTGATTGGCACCGCATCCACAAACATCCATTCCATCCACCACCAACACTCAGTAGTATATTTTCTACAAGATGCACTGCAAAATTACACTAAGGTTCCTTCGACCTTCAAAACTCATGACCATTTCTATCTCAATGGACAAGAGCAACAGATATTTAGAATCACCCATGAAAGTTCCCTTCCAAGCCTCCCATCAACCTGACTTGGAAATATATCATCAATGTTGCTGGATCAAAATCATGGAATTCTAATCCTAATGGGGTTATGGGTATACTGACATTTGCACAAGATGATTGTGAAATGTGATCATATGTTTACAGAAGTGTTTACTTGTCTACAAACAGATGCCACCCATGGCACTAATATGCCCTCAAAAAGTAATCTTCTTTCTATCACTCCCATTGTGTCTCAATGCAGTTCCAGATTCCACAATTGGGGTAGAGGAGCCTGGTTACAGTAAAAACCATTGGCTCATGAAACGCTATTGAACCCATTGGGGTTTTGGTCGAGACCCCCGAACATTTAGATGTAGAGGGGCGGGACATGCATATTGTATCCAGCGACAGGTAAACCATCCTCATTTGGAATTCCCACAAGGCTGAGGTGGCAGGTAGGATGGAGGTGGAATATCTAGTCACATCTGGAGTATGCTGAGATGAGTCTTGCTGGAGGCCTAAATGTGGCTCCTCCTCCAGATGAGTGCCTCCTGGCACTGCCCTATCTCTTTGTGAAGAACAAGAACATGGAGAGAGATCAATGTGGCCCTGTTATCTTGCAATTTGCGTTTTTGGACCAATAGTTAGGGTCACAGAGTTTATAGACGTTCTTTTCTTGGATTTCAGTAGAGCCTTTGGCAAGGTTCCGCATGGGTAGACTAATTAGTAAAGTTAGGTCATATAGGATTCAGGGTGAGTTTGCCAATTGAATACTTAATTGGCTTAAGAGTAGGCGATAGAGAGTGGTGGTGGGGGTTATTGCGTTTCGGACTGGAGGCCTATCACCAGCAATGATAAGTTCTGGGTCCTCTTTTGTTTGTCATTTATATAAATGATTTGGATGAGAATATAGAAGGCACAGTTAGTAAGTTTGTGATGACACCAAATTTGTGGCATAGTAGACAGTGAAAAAGGTTTTCTAAGATTACAAAGGGATCTTGATCAAATGGATCAATGGGTGGAAAAATGACAGACATAGTTCAATCTGGATAAATGAGAGATATTACATTTTGATACAACAAACAAGGGAAGGTCTTATACAATTCATGTTAGGGCCTTGGATAGTGTTGTAGAACAGAGGAACCTAGGAGTTAACGTACATCGTTCTTTGGAGTTTGCACCACATATAGACACAAGGTGGTCAAAAAGACGTTTAGCACATTTACCTTCATTGCTCAGTCCTTTGGGTATTGGAATTGGAAAGTCATGTTGATGTTGTACAGAACATTGGTGAGGCCTCTTCTGGAATACTGTCTCCAGTTCTCGTCACCCAGTTATAGGAAGGATATTACTGAGCTGGTGAAGATTCAGAAGAGATTTACCAGGATGTTGCCAGGTATGAAAGATTTGAGTTATGAAGAAATGCGGGGTAGGCTGGGAATTTTTCACTGGAGCATAGGAGGTTGAGAGGTGAGCTTATTGAATGAATGAATTGAATGAATGAATTCTTTATTATCACATGTATTCAATGTAAAACTACAGTGAAAAGTATGTACCTTCGCTGTACATGGCACCATTCACATTAACTTAGAATAAGACAAGAAGAAGATAACTTAAGGGATTCCAACTTTTCTTTCCACAACAAAAGACCCACTCCAGACTTTCCAGCCTCGCCATGCCACTGCCAGCGTCCCACTCTGGGCTACATCACTGGTCTGATCTCACGCTGCTGCCTCACCAGCCGGCTCTCGGCTGTCTCACTGGCTTGCTCTTACAGATGATGCAAAGCTGTAATTCTGCCAGACCTTATGTCCTCCTCCCAATCTTCATCCAGATGAAGAACGTGGAGTTAGTTAATGGGGAGAGATGGTGGCACAGTGGCAATGTTACTGATCAGGCCCACTGTGTTAGGGATAAGGACAGAAAGTGTCATAGCATCTATAATATGATAAGAATTAGGAGCAGAATTAAGCTGTTCTGCCCATCATGCTGGTCTGGCATTCAATCAGTGTTGATAAGTTTCTTAACCCCATTCCCCTGCCTTCACCCCATAACCTTTGATCTCCTTAATAATCAAGAAGCTACCTATCTCTGCCTTAAATACACTCCATGACTTTCCTCCACAGCATTCTGCAGAATGAGTACCACAGATTAACCACCCTCTGCCTGAAGGTATTCCTCCTCAACTCAGTTCTAAAGGGTCATGCCTTCACTCTGAGACTGTGACCTGTCCTAGTGTCACCTGTTAGTGGAAACATCTTCTCCACAGAAATAACTCCACCAAGGCTGGTATCCCATCACCAAGTCACTTTTTATTTACAAGTGGAAAGTCCTTGACACTGATACAGCTTCCTCAGAGCCCGCTCTCAGAGTGAACAGAACCTCTGACACTCCTGTTTTTGTCTGTCAGCCAGGGCTCCCTGATTGGATCAGAATAACAACACCAATCAAGAGCAAGTAGGAATAGCCAACAAATGTTGGCCATCATTCTATGAAAGAATATAAAAAAGCCATACCTTTACCCCAATATTTCGTAAATATGTTTGTAAAAAGCTATGTCATTGTGATGTCAAATGAGATGGAACTGAAGCCTGAATCTGTATAGTTCTTGAAGTTGACCTAAATTACACTTAACACACCTTATGTACCAGTTAATGTTCACTTATGTTACCATAGACCTGTTTTCATTACAAAGGGTTGTCACTAGCAATATACCAATAGCCAAGCATCCCTTTTCTCCTGGCGACTCTGACAAGTTGGAGTACCACTTCATCAGAGTGAAGTCTAAAGAGAATTCTGTGAATAATGGTTCTGGACTATTGTTAAAATCTTAAAGCATCTCTGAGGTTTCAGAGATCATCTTAACTGCTCCAGCTGCAAGTGACCATGAAATTTTGACTACAAACCGAAAGAACTGCGGATGCTGTAAATCAGGAACAAATATAGAAGTTGCTGGAAAAGTTCAGCAGGTCTGGCAGCATTTGTGAAGAAAGAATCAGTTAACGTTTTGGGTCCGGTGACCCTTCCTCAGAACAGTTCTGAGGAAGGGTCACCGGACCTGAAACGTTAACTTTGATTTTTTCTTCACAGATGCTGCCAGACCTGCTGAGCTTTTCCAGCAACTTCTGCTTTTGTTCACGAAATTTTGACTATTCTTTTAAGTAATGCTCCAAATTAAAACAATGCTTACTCCTGAATAATTGAACATTATCAGGAGAGGGTGCTGGGTGAATCACTCTTCACCAAAATACCGTGCATTTTTTTTCATGAGTGTTTAACTGGAGTGTGTTCGTAGAACTAGTATTAAATCAACCAATATTAACCAATATTTTCTGATGAAGGGTCTAGGCCCGAAACGTCAGCCTTTCTGCTCCTATGATGCTGCTTGGCCTACTGTGTTCATCCAGCCCTGCACCTTGTTGTCTCGGATTCTCCAGCATCTGCAGTTCCTACTATCTCTGATTCAATATTAAATCTTTCATTACCATTACCTCAGGCCCCTTTAACAGGGATTTTAAATCGCAAATGACTGCTTCAGATGGCAGTTGCCATTACTAGCTTTTGGACCTTCACCAAGGTGTTATTGTGGGTTAAATATGGCTAGAACATCATTTGACCTCAAAGTCCTTATCTTCACTATCCCAAAGACCTTTTTGTGCCTGAATATTTCCTCAAAAATTACTTGTAATGTCTGCTCATTTATGCCAAGAACATATCATTCTATGAATTAGTAATTAGGTCATAAGGTTTTCTTTACTTTCTCAAAGCAAAAATCCTCATTTAATGGAGACATGCAACCACCATTGTTTGTCTAAAAATACCTGGCTCACTAATGTCCTTGAAGGAAGGACATCCTTACCTGTATGTGACTCTATAGCCAGAGAAATGTGATTAACTCCTAACTGCTGACTGGGTAATAAGTGCTCGCCTGGACAGTGACACACACATCTCACAAATGAATTAAAAAGAGATTTGATTGGACAGTGGAGGTAGGGAGTTTGCTTTCTGTAAAATGGAACCAGTGAGAAGCCAGAGCCATTCTCATGGTCGACATAATTCGAACATCGATGCACAGCCCTGAATTGGCGAGTGGAGTGCATGAACAAGAAATTAGAGTTAAAAGAGTGTTTTTACTAGGGATTGAGGCAGCAAGAAAATCATAATAGCTAGACATGGATGAACCACAAACAGGCTGTAAGACCTTTCAATGGTTGGGTGGATCATTCATGCTCTTTATAGGCCTATAAAAATCAGTGGAATGTATTCCTCCAATAAATATTAGAGCAGTCTGCTCCAGTTCATTTAAGGCCAGCTGGTTTGACTACTCATATTCAGTCTGCACTTGGGAGCTATCCCTCACGCTAACAGAACCTTACACACTCAACCTTCAAAGAAAGAAAAGTCCAGTGACCCCGAAAAACAGGGCGTTCTAGTCAAGATCAGTTGACTACATCTGAGGTGGCAAGCCATAGATCTGCTGATGACACAGTAAGCTGTTATCATGATGGTAAGATAGGACAGTGCAAGTAGTATGTGGCAGGTTGGCACCAACTCAAATATCACAGAACTACAGAAGCACAGCAGGAGGCCATTCGGCCTATAATGTCTGTACCAGCTCTCCAAATGAACATTGCATCTAGTGCCATTTCCCACCTTCACCCAATTGTCCTGGACATTCTTTCTTTCTAGTTAATATTTCAATTCCATCTTGAGCACCTCGACTGAATCCGCAACCACTAAACTCTGCTGCAGTATAATTCAGATCTTAACCAGTTACTGTGTGAAGACGAGACAACAAGGTGCAGAGCTGGATGAACACAGCAGGCCAAGCAGCATCATAGGAGCACAAAGGCTGATGTTTCGGGCCTAGACCCTTCAGACGTTTCTTCTCATGTCACCATTAATTCTTGTTAATTACCTGAGTCCTCTCATTCCCAATCATTCCACCAGTGGGAACAGTTATTTAATATCTACTTTGTTCAGAGTCCTCATAATTTTGAATACCTTTATCAAACCTCTGCCTAACCTTCTCTTTTCCAACTAAATCATTCCAATCTTATCCAAACTTGTATCATATTTCATCATCCCTTTAGCTATTCTTGTGAATATTTTCTACACTCTTGCTAATACTTTCATATCTTTCCTAAAGTATAGCATGCATCATTGGAAGTGATACTGCTGTTAAGCTGAACCTGGAGTTTATACAAATTCAATATAACAGCCTTGCTCAGAGAACCTTGCTCTTATAGTCTATGCCCTTATTAATAAAGCCCACTATGCTGAATGTTTTATTAACTACTTGCTCAACCTGACTCATTAACTCCAACTGCTCATATGCACCCAGGTCCCTCTGTTCCTGTCCCCACTTTAGAATTCTCTTCCTTTTTTTTTATTGTCCCTTCTTGTTCTTCTTCTGAAATTGAATGACCTCTCTCTTCTCTATAATAACCTTTCTGTCTTCTCAGATACTGTGAAATGCAATAAGACCTGAACCCGTTTGTGTTATCCATGTTAATGGTTTCATAATGGAATTGAAGAAAGGAATGACATGAAAAAATGCATGTTTTGTTATGGTCAGGAATAAGAGGCTTCTGTCAATCCATATATTTGAAGATTTTGGCTGAGAAATTTGAAAGAGCCCAGGCACTTTGTGCGTGCTGTGCTAATTTCTCATGTTCAAATGGGAAGGTCAGAGGAGTCCAGGATTTTGGACCCCCACAACCCCATGCTCACTCCCTTCTCCATTATCATAAGGATGATGCATGGTGGGAAGATGGCAGTGATCAAGGTCTGGAGGTCGGACTTAGAAGTGACGTCAAAGATTTTGGGACCAAAATCCATGGTACATGAGTTGAGTCCATGGTTTTAACTTGATGTTTAGCATTGCCTCCATGAAAAAGAATCAGTCTTGGTGGTTCGAGACTTCTGAGACAAACCAAAGTTTCAAAACCCGAAAGGTGCATCAGGCCCCTGAATCACATGAGCTAATGGTGTAAGACCTGCCTCAGGTATGACTAAAGGTTGTTTCTTATTTCACCCACTCCAAAAAAAAGGAAGAATCTGATATGTTTCAATGAGATCACCTCTCATTCTTCAAAATTCCACAGCCCGCAGCAAAATTGTGCACACATGAATGGATGTCATTTGTATGCAAAACAGCTTACAAAAATGAACATGTGCTTTTGAGCAAAATTCCGATTTCTTTGTGGCGAGATTCTTTCAACAAAGGAAAGTGCCACAGATTCTGGAGATCAGAAATAAAAGCAGTGTGCTGGAGAAATCCAGAATATCTGGCAACATCAGTGGACAGAGAAACAGAGATAATATTTCAAGTCCAACAGGTGTCTTCTTTGAGTTTCACCAGCACTTTCATTAATGTGGAGCAGCATGTGAGCAGTTTTGTTTTGCCTTTTTAAAGAAAAGATAATACATTATTGGTGATAGTTCAGAAAAGATTCATGAGGATGATCCCAGTATGGATGGTTGCCTAATGAGCAAAGGTTAAATGGATAGGGACTCTACAGGATAGCCAATGGCCTAGTGGTATTATCGCTGCACTATCAATCCAGAAACTAAGCTAATATTCTGGGCTCCTGGGTCTGAATTCCACTACAGCAGATGATGGAATTTGAATTCAATAATTAAAACAAAGAGTCTGGAATTAAGAATCTGCTGATCACCATGAAATCATTGCCGATTGTTGGGAAAAACCCATCTGATTCACTAATGCTCTTCAGGGAAGGAAATCTGCCACCCTCACCTGCTCTGGCCTATATTTGACTCTAGACCCACAGCAATGTTGTTGACTCTCTGTAATGGCCTAGCAAGCCACTCAGTTGTACCAATCGCTACAAAGTCTCACAGAAATGAAACCGGACGGATCATCTGGCATCGACCTAGGCACCGGAAAAGGCAACAGCAGAAAGAACCCTGTCGACCCTGCAAAGTCCTCCTCACCAACATCTGTGGGTTAGTGCTAAAATTGGGAGAGCTGTCTCACAGAATAGTTAAACAACAGCCTGGCTTATTCATACACACAGAATCATACCTTACAGTCAATGTTCCAGATACTACCATTACCATCCCTGGATATGTCCTGTCCCACCAGCAGGACAGATCTAGCAGAGGGGGTGGCACAGTGATATACAGATGGGAGGGAGTTGCCCTGGGAGTCCTGAACATTGACTGCAGACCCCATGAAGTCTCATGGCTTCAGGTTAATCATGGGCAAGGAAACCTCCTGCAGATTACCACATACCGTCCTCAGCTGATGACTTGATACTCCTGAATGTTGAACAACACTTAGAGGAAGCACTGAGGATGGCAAGGGCACAAAATGTACTCAGAGTGACGGATTTCAATGTCCACTACCAAGAGTGGCTCGACAGCAGAACTACTGATCGAGCTGGTCAGGTCCTACAGGACATAACTGCTAGATGGGTCTGTGGCAGGTGGTGAGGAAACCAACAAGAGGGAAAAACATACTTGACCTTATCCTTACTAATCTGCTACCTACCATTGCATCTGTCCATGACAGTATCGGTAAGAGTGACCATTGCACAGTCCTTGCGGAGATGACGTCTCGCCTTCACATTGAGAATAACTTCCATCGTGCTATGTAGCACTATCATCGTGCTAAATGGGACAGACTTCACACAGATCTAGCAACTCAAGACTGGGCATTCATGAGGCTCTGTGGGCCATCAACAGCAGCAGAACTGTACTCCAGCACAATCTGTAACCTCATGGCCCAACATATCCCCCAACCCTGGTTCAATGGGGAGTGCAGGAGGCCATGCCAGGAGCAGCACCAAGCATACCTGGTGAAGCCACCAAACAGGACTGCTTGCATGCCAAACAGCAAAAGCAGCAAGTTGTAGACAGAGGCAAACGATCCCACAACTAATGGATAAGATCTAAGCTCTTCAGTCCTGCCACTCTACAGTCGTGAATGGTGGTGGGCTATTAAACAACTCACTGGAGGAGGACGCTCCACAAGTATCCCCATCCTCAATGATGGAAGAGCCCAGCACATTACTGCAAAAGTAAGGCTGAAGCATTCGCAGCAATCTTCAGCCAGAAGTGCCGAGTGGATGATCCATCTCAGCCTCCTCCAGTGGTCCCCTGCATTACAGATACCAGTCTTCAGCCAATTCGATGCACTCCATGTGATAACAAGAAATGGTTGGAGACACTGAATACTTCAAAGTCTACTGGCCCTGACAACATTCCAGTGATAGTACTGAAGAACTTGCCACTCCCCTAGCCAAGCTGTTCCAGGACAGTTATAACACTGGTATCTAATTGGCAATGTAGTAAATTACCCAACTATGTTCTGTCCACAAAAAGCAGAATAAATCCAACTGTCCCATCAGTCTACTCTCGATCATCAGTGGAGTGATGGAAGGTGTCATCAACAGTGCTATCAAGCAGCATCTGCTCAGTGATGCCCAGTTTGGATTCTGCCAGGGCCACTCAGCTCCTGACCTCATTACAGCCTTGGTTCAAACATGGACAAAAGAGCTGAATTCCAGAGGTGAGGTGAGAGTGGCAGCCTTTGACATCAAGGTGCATTCGACCAGGTGTGGCATCAAAGAGCCCTAGCAAAACTGGAATCAATGTGTATTGGGGGGGGGGGGGGGGGGGGGGGGAGGGGGGGGGAGGCAGTGTGTATTGGGGGGGGGGGGAGGGGGCGGGAGCGGGAGTGCAAACTGTCCACTGGTTGGAGTCATACCTGACACAAATGATGAAGGTTGTGGTTGTTGGAGGTCAGTCATCTCAGCAGGAGTTCTTCAGGGTAGCGTCCTCGGTCCAACCACCTTCAGCTGCTTCATCTATGAAGGTATGATTCTGTGAGTATGACTAAGCCAGGCTGTTGCTTGAGTCGTCTGTGAGACAGCTCTCCCAATTTTGGCACTAACCACCAGATGTTGGTGAGGAGGACTTTGCATGGTCGGCAGGGCTGGTTCTGCCTTTGTCTTTTCTGGTGCCTAGATCGATGCCAGGTTATCCATCCGGTTTCATTTCTTTGAGTCTTTGTAGCGATTGGTACAACTGAGTGGCTTGCTAGGCCATTTCAGAGGGCAGTTGAGAGTCAACCACATTGCTGTGGGTCTGGAGTCAAATATAGGCCAGTGCAGGTGAGGGTGAGGGTGGCAGATTTCCTCCCCTGAAGGACATTAGTGAACCAGATGGGTTTTTCTGACAATCGACAATGATTTCATGGTGATCAGTAGATTCTTAATTCCAGACTTTTTTTTTGAATTCCAATTCCACTATCTGCCCTGGTGGGATTCGAACCCGGGTCCCAGAACATCAGCTGGGTTTCTGGATTAATAGTCTAGCAATAATACCACGAGGCCATCGCCTACTAGTTGATCAAGGTCACATTGTGCTCTTAGATAACTTTCTTCACTGTCTACTACACAACTAATTTTGGTGTCATCCACAAACTTACTAGCCGTGCCTCCTATCTTAGAATCCCTAGAGTGTGGAAGCAGGCCATTTTGTCCATCAATTTTATATTGTCCCTCTGAAGAGCATCCCACCCATATCCACCCTAGACAGTATGGGCCATTTAGCATGGCCAATCCACCTCACCTGCACATCTTTGGACTATGGGAGGAAACCAGAGCACCTGGAGGAAACCCACGCAGATATGGAGAGAATGTGCAAACTCCACACACCTGAGGCTGGAATCGAACCTGGGTCCCTGGCGCGGTGAGGCAGTAGTTCAAATCACTGAGCCACCGTGCCGTCCCTATGTTCTTATCTAAATCTTTTATATAAATAATGAACAGCAGTGGACTCAACACTGATCCTTGCAGCACACCACTGGTCACAGATTTCCTATCTCAACAACAATCCTCTACCACCATCCTCTGTCCCCTACCTTCAAGCTAACTTTCCATCCAATTGGTTAGCTTTCCCTAGATCCCATGTGATCTAACCTTACTGACCAGTCTACCATGTTGAACTTTGTCAAAATTCTTACTAAAGCCCATGTAGACAATGTCTACCACTCTGCCTACTACTCTGCCTTCATCTATCTTCTTGGTCACTTCTTCAAAAAACCAGCCCATTTAGACCCAGATATGGAGATTTTCTTTTTTTTAATTAAATCAATGGAATTCTTTATCATAGAGAGCTATTGAGGAAGGCTTATTAAGCATATTCAAAGCTGAGATAGATTTTTAATGAATAAGGGAATCAAGGGTTCTGGGGTAAAGGCAGGAGGATTGATTTGAGGATTATCAGATCAACAATGATGTTATTGAATGGAGGAACAAGCTCGTTGACTGGTCCACTTCTGCTTTCATCGTTTTTAATTTCATAGTACTTCTGTGATTCTCTAAACTCACAAAAAGAGCCTGCTAAGCAATATCCATCTACCTAACAGGGCATATTTCTCTGCTGCATTCCTGTATACCACTTGAACAATTTAATATTATTGTTGTGCACATGCCAGTCAACATTTCACAGAATGCCATGGCTCTGGTGGGTATTTATTGTCATTCCTTCACCCGGCACTACTCACAATTGTTGAACTCACTGCTAAAACCTTGACTTTTAAGGCCAATAAAGGATAAGCAATAACATCCGAGCCCATGAATAATCCTCTCTTTCCAAGTATTTTTTTTTTTTTTTGCAAAGTGATACAGAGTTGCTATTGCTAGATCCTAAAGATATAGGACCAAATCTTCCAGCATGTGGAACATCAGAACCAACTGTAAAGCTTGATGTGTGTGGAGATCCTGTGGAAGTAATGACATGCAGACCGCCTTCAGAACTGCTCTGGAAGATTCAACCTCCAATGGGTAGTTACCCTGCTCTCTGGACCCTCTGTGACTTTGAGTTAGAGTCAGAGACTTTGGGTAGTTCTATCATATCAATCTGAATACTTCCTAAGGACTTCTTAGACTGATTGAAACTTAGTTTGACTCCTGGGGAACTAAGTAATTGAATCACCCCAGTGGCCCAACATGACCTACACTACCTCTAATTCATTCCTGTCCATATCTCCATCTTCCCCAACTACTCTTCTGACAATTCCACCACCACCCTACCCCTGAGCCACCCTGTTTATTCTCCAAAACCCCTGACTATAACCGCAATTACCCCATTACACAGCAATCTACTGACTCCCTAGACCACCTGGCTATCCTCTCAACTCCTCAGCACCTACTTCCTCTGACAACTTTATCACTGTCTTGAGCAAGAGGACTACCCTATAACCTGACTACCTTTCCAATCGGAGAATCTCTCACACAAAAGCAGAAATAGCTGGAGAAACTCAGCAGGTCTGGTATCATCTGTGGAAAGAAAGCAGAGTTAACATTTCGGGTTCAGTGACCCTTCTTCAGAGTATGTCCCATCCTGACGACACATCTCACATACCTACTCCATACTCACTTACCCACTTTACCTACCAACCTCAGCCAACTATCCACATATCCATCCATACCTCCCTATCCAATACCCACCGACACCTCCCTATCCATTTACCTACCTACACGCCCCTCTCCACTTACCCATTTACACATCCCCTATCCACTTACCCATCCACTCGCTCATCCCTGTTACTCAATCCTTCAAAAACATTCACACAAGACATTTAAACTTATGATACATCAGCTATTGCCATTAAAAAAAAATCCAATCGGAGTTCTCGGAGGACCACAACCAGGAAACATTCAAGCTACAGTGGTAATCTGATGAGGATTGCCTTCCCTTGGATGATCTGAGCCATATTCAGTACGAGTTCCATCCCAGACCAGGTGGACTTGGAAGGAGGGTCTCTTCAACCCAATCCACACTTTGTTCCATTTGAATAACATACAATCTCCCATGATTACAGAGGATAGTACAGAGAATAAAGAGCACTGAACCAGGCTATATGGCCCAACTAATCTATGGTACTCACTGCCCTTAAAGAAATAATAGAGAAAAAAAGATAGATCTTCACACCCAGAGGAATTATGATTAAATTGTAGGATGCCTGATATTCACTTATGAGTTGCTTATAATAAAGAATGTGTGCTTATTTCATGCTCAGTTACACCTGCAGGTGCTAATGATACATGAAAGTATGCATTTACTATATATATTGTTCTATGTGTCTATTTATATTATGTCATCTTTAATCTTCAAGCAGCAACAAAAAGGCTGAAAATAAATTTATATTTTGCTGAGATTATGCTGCCAAAAGATATCCATTGAATGGATAAGAACACTTCCTTAAGAAATGTCGTGTTACAGCAATTGCTGAGAAATCCTCCAAATGATCAACTGTAGTTCAACTCCATGCTATGTCTACCAAAAGTTTTCCTCTAGAGCGACTATGTCCCGATATGTTTGGATGATTGTAATTTGCAATGCCTTGCACAATTCTTCGATGTGAATATGTGCTCTGGAGAAAATTGAATGGGTCTCCTAATGGGATGTGGAAGTCACTGGCAGAGCCAGCATTTATTGTCCATCCTTAAGAGAAGGTGATGGTGAGCTGCTTTCCTAAACTGCTACCATCCATTTTCCAGACCCACAAATGCCCACAAGGCTTTTAAGGAGGGAATCCTGCGGCTTTGACCAGTGACAGTAAGAGAAAAACAACATATTTCCAAATCTGGCCGGTGTGTGCTTGGAAATAAATCTGTAGATGGTGACATTTCCACATCTCTGCTGTCCTTCTCCTTCTGGATGGTAGTGGTTCTATTTTTGGAAGGTGCTATGTAAGTAACATTGAAGAATTTTTGAAATGCAATTTGTGGATGGTACTCACTGATGATCCTGTGTGTCAGTGGCAGAGGGAGTGAATGTTTGTGGATGTGAAGCAAATCAAATGTGCTGCTTCTTACTGGATGGTGTCAAGCTTCTTGAGTGTCATGGAAGCTGTACCCATTCAGTCAAGTGGGAAGTATTCTATCACATTCCTGATTTGTGACATGTAAATAATGGGTCAGGTTTGGGGAGTCAGGAGGTGAGATACTTGCTACGGTATTCTTAGTCTCTGACCTGCTCTTGTAGCCACAGTATTTACATGGCCAGCCCATTAAGTTTCTGATCAATTGTTAAACCCTCACCACCTGTCCACCCCAACCCCGCTCTAGCTGTTGATGGTAGGGGATTCAGTGATGGTAATTCAGTGTCTTTGAATATCAAGGGGGAATGGTTATATTCTCTCTTGTTGGAAATGATCATTGTCTGGTATGAATGTTACTTGTCACTTGTCACCCCAAACTTGGGTATTGTCTAGGTCTTTCTGCATTTGGACATGGACTATTTGAGTTTCTGAGGAGTCATAAATGGTCTAAATATTATATAATCATCATTGAACATCCTTTATTCTAGCCTCATGAAGTTGGCTACTATGTGGTCAGGAGCTGCGAACTGGTTTCAGCAAGTCTGGAAGAGACCTTATGTTCAGGCTGATGGTAAATGTTGAACGGTAATTAAAGGTCATGGGACGGGACGATCAGTCTATCAGGTGGAACCAGAATTTAAGTCTTTTTTTGAACAATACTTTCTGGGATATGGTTTTGGATTGGAAAAAATCCATACCAAATCCGCTATGCCAGCTGTCAGAAGCCCAAACTGTAGAAAGCTGAGTTACAAGTATTGCTGCCTTTGCCTGGATGAACTGAGCAGGTAACCTTGATCAATGTTTCAGAAAAGCAACCAAAGAGACTACATCTATGCCAGTGAAACAACATATAATGAAAACCATTTAAGCAATTGGGCCAGTTTTGTTGTTTTGTTATTAATTTATTATTTACCTGTGTACATTTGCCTGTTTGTCTTTTGTATGAGTGGGGGTTGAAAAGAAAGGTTTCAGGTTTAAAGCATAGTTATTTATCGGCTTACCCTTTTGTTTAAAATTTCCTCTGCTAAAATTGTCGTGTGTTTAATAAATTGTAATGTGTTTTGTTTAAGATACTTAAATAGAGTCTGGAATTAATTGTTCACAAAGTCTGAGATTGGTTATTCAAAAGTCTGGTTAAGAACCATTGAAGTAATTATTGGGGGTCTTTGATGGTTTAGTTTTACTGTGTTGTGAATATAGAGGTAGAAAGGCTGATTTGGTTTGGTTGTCTGTCTTTATGTCATAACATTATGTTCTCTGGAGTTTAGAAGAATGAAGGGGGTTCTCATAGAAACCTATAAAATTCTAACAGGACTAGACAGGGTAAATGCAGGAAGGACATTCCTGATGACTGGGAGTGCAAAATGTGTGGTTACAGCTAAAGATATGAATAAGGCCATTTAGGGCTGATGAGAATTTTCTTTTTACCCAAAGAGTAGTGACCCTGTGGAACTCTCTGCCACAGAAAGTGGTTGGTGCCGAAACATTGAATTTTTCAAGAAGGAGATAGAGTCATAGAACAAGGAAACAGACACTTCAGTCCAACCAGCTCCTGCTGAACATAATCCCAAACTAAATTAATCCCACCAGCCTGCTCCTGGCCCATATCCCTCCAAACATTTCCTATTCAGATATCTTTTAAACATTGCATCCATTACTTCCTCAATAACTTCATTCCATGTGCGATCCACTCTCTGTGTAAAAAATCTGCCCCCCATGTCTTTTTTAAATCTCTCTCCTCTCACCTTAAAAATGTACCCCCTAGTCTTGAAATCCCCCAACCTAGGGAAAAGACAACTACCATCAACTCTATCTAAACCTTTCATTATTTTAGAAAATTCTATTCATCTACTCTTGTTTGTTGTAACAAGATGCAATAGCTCACATTTATCCAGATTGAAATTCATCTGCCATTTTTCAACCCATTGACACATTTGATTAAGGTCCCTGGGGCTAAACAAATCAAGGATTATGGTGTGAAATCAGGAACAGGGCACTGAGTTGGATGATCAAGCAGGATCATATTGAATTGTGAAACAGGTTTGAAGACCCAGATGGCCTACTCTTGCATCAGAGATAGTAGGAACTGCAGATGCTGGAGAATCCAAGACAACAAGGTGCAGAGCTGGATGAACACAGCAGGCCAAGCAGCATCATAGGAGCAGAAAGGCTGACATTTCAGGCCTAGACCAGCTGCTTGGCCTGCTGTGTTCATCCAGCTCTGCACCTTGTTGTCTTGGCCTACTCTTGCTCCTATTTCCTGTGTTCTTTTATTCCTATATAAGCCATCTTCCTTTGTGCTAGGTGTGACTCCAACCAGCACAGATTTCTTCCCTTTATACCCACAGACTCTGGACATGGTAGGGTTCCTTGAACCCAGACCTGGTCAAATTTGGCCTTGATGTCAAAGCGAGTCATTCTTATCTCACTCTTTTTTAAACTTAACTCTTTTCTCCATGTTTGAATCAGGTCTATTATGAGATAAGGTCTGAGCTGCCTTGGCAAAACACAAATAATATATCACTAAGCAGGTTGTTGTTAGGCAAATGCTGCTGGATAGCACTGTTGATGACTTTTTCTATCACATTATTGTTAATCGACAGTAAATTGATTGGGCAGTAATTAGCCAGGTTGAATTTATTCCTTTGTTTGTGTATGTATTTTCTGCATTGCCAGGTGAATGGCAGTGTTGTAGGCAATCTGGAAATGCATGACTTGGGGCGCAGCAACATTTTTACAAAGGATCTATGCAAGAAGATGTGGACAATGTCCTTGGATTGTCAAGTAGCAAGTAATATTCGCGCTACATAAATGCCAAATAATGACTATCTAACCACTGCCCATTCCCCACTATCACCATCCTTGGGGGGTTATCATTGACCAGATACTCATCTGGACTCGCCATATAGATACATTGGCTACAAGAGAGGTGAAAGGCTAGGAACACTGCGGCAAGTAACTCACCTCCTGACTCTCCAAAGCATGGTCACAATTTATAAGCTACAAGTCAGGAGTGTGATGGAATACTTCCCACTTGCCTGAATGGGTACAGTTTCAACAACACTCAAGAAGCTTGACACCACCCAGGACAAAACAGCCCGCTTATTTGGCACCGCATCCACAAACATCCACTGCCTCCACCACCGATGTTCAGCAGCTGCAGTGTGCACCACCTGCAAGATGCAAACATTCATGAAAGATCCTCAGACAGCACCTTCTAAATCTACGACCACTTCCATCTAGAAGGACAAAGCAACAGGTTCATGGTATGACCACCACCTGCAATTACAGCTCCAAGCCACTCTCTATCCCGACTTGGAAATATATTGCCAGTCCTTCACTGTCATTAGTTCAAAATCCTGGAATTGCCTCCACAGCACTTGGACTGCAGCAGTTCAAGAAGGCAGCTCACCAACACCTTCTCAAAGGCAACTAGATACAGGTAATAAATGCTGGCCAGACTCTGTGCCCACATCCCATGAGTGAATAAATAAAGAAATTGCAGTATCCAATGCTTCAGCTGTTTCTTGATTTCTCATGAAGTGAACCAGACTGGCTGAAAACTGACATCTCTGATTCCAGGCACCTCCAGAAAAGGTTTAGGATAATGATCCACTCAGTGTCTCTGATTGAAATTTGTTGTAAATTTTTCAGTCGTTTGAATTGATGTACTTGTCTCCCCATCATTAAGAATTGGAATATTTGTGAAGTCTTCACCTCCTGTGAGATGTTTAATCATCCACCACCATCCACCACTGTATGTGGCAGATCTACAGGACTTAGATCAGCTTGGCTGTGGAATTGCTTTGTTCTGACTGCTATTTGCTGCTTTGTGCTGTTTGGTACACACATAGTCCCATTTTGTGGCTTCATCAGGTTGACACTTCATTTTGGGGTATGCCTGGCTAATAATGATCACTTTCTGAGTGACAGACAGTGTTATGTGGATACTTTGCCACAAGTGCAGGTCCTTATGTTGTAATTGTTACAGTTTCTCTATTCCATCTTTGGTTAAGCACAAAAATGACTATAATTCATTTGTCAACCCTGCCCCAATACTCCACTGTTCCAAGTAGCCAGGATTGCTTCCTATTATGTAGATCTCCTACATTCTCATGGCAAAATTATTCTGCTGTCATCAGGAATTCTGCAATAGTTCCAGTCATGAGCTCTATGGCTCTCTTTTACAGCTCAGGAATAAATAGACTCTTGTATAATTTAATGAAAATAAAACCTCAAGCCCGCTGCTATCTCCTGCTCAATGGCTGTCAAACTGATGTTAATATTTAATGAAAATGTAAGATCAGTTAGACAGAATGATAGTCCGACTTATAACATTTGATCCATAAAGCACCAGTAATGAAAATGAACTAAAATTGGATGCAAGGAGAATCAGAAAATGCTGGAAATACTCATGTCTGGCAGCACCTGTGAAGAAAGAAACAGAGTTAAAATTTATTGTTGAGGATATTTCAGATCAAGTTCTGTTGAAAGGTCATTGTCCAGAGACATTAACGTAATTTCTCTGTCCACAGTTGCAGCCAGGCCTGCTGACTATTTCCAGAATTTTCTGTTTTTGCTTCAGTTATCCAGCGTCTGCAGTATTTTGTTTTAGTGAAACAATTTGATGAATTCAGTCACTTTAACTTAACAGTCCTGATGTTCTCTAACATTACCTGCTCAATGATGTGAGCCACTCAGCTCCTGACCTCATTACAGCCTTGGTCCAAAAATGAGGAAAAGAGTAAAATTCCAGAGGTGAGGTGAGAGTCACAGACTACACTCGACCAAATGTGGCATCAAAGAGTCCGAGCTAAGGCCTGGACTCAAAGGGAAATGGTGGGGTGGGGGAGGGGGCGTAGAGAGAGCTGTTGGGTCGGTGGGTGGTGGTTGTCGTGGAAGCTCTCTGCCGGTTGAAGTTACACCAGTCACATAGGATGATGGTTGTGATTTTTGGAGATCAGTCATTTCAGTTCCGGGACATCTCTGCAGGAGTTCCTCAGGGTAGTGCCCTAAACCCAATCATCTTCAGCTGCTTCACCAATGACCTTCCATCCATTATAAGGTCCTAAGGAGATGTTTGCCGATGATTGCACACTGTTGAACACAATTCATGACTTCTCAAAAACTGAAGCAGTCCAAATACAACAAGACCTGAAGATATTATGATTATCTATGTAAATGGATTCACTATGGAATTGAAGAAAGGAATACTATGAAAACATGCTTTGTTTGTTCATACGTTCAGGAATAAGAAGCTTCTGTCAATCCATATTGAAGATTTTGGCTGAGAAATTTTGATACTTTATGAGTATTGCTAATTGCTCATGTTCAGACAGAGATGTCAGAGGAGTCCAGGATTTTGGATTTTCCTCCACCGTCTTCATTATCATGGGGATGATGCCTGGTAGGAAGATGGCAGTGATCAAGATCTGGACGTCGGATATGGCAGTGATATCAAAGATCTTGGGACCAAAATCAGTGATACATGTGTGGAGTCTGTGGCTTTAACTTGATGTTGAGTACTCTCTCCATGTAAAACAATCAGCTCTGGTGACCGCAGACTTTTAACACCAACCTAAGTTCAAAAACAGAAACATGCATGAGCCCCCTTAATCACACGAGTTAATGGTGTAAGGTTACCTGACTCAGGTATGACTTGATAGAGGTGTACAACATGATCAGAGGTATAGATAGAGTGAACAGCCAGAGATTTTTTCCTAAGGTGGAGGTAGCTATTACAAGGGGGCATAGTTTTAAAGTGAGTGGAGGTAGATATAGGGGAGACGTCAGAGGTAGATTCTTTACTCAGAGAGTGGTCGGGGCATGGAATGCATTGCCGGAGGGTGTAGTGGAGTCAGCCTCATTAGGGGCATTTAAGCGGCTATTAGATAGGCATATGGTGATAGTACAAGGTAGGGGTGGAGGTTAGATAGACCTTAGGATTCGGGTAAAAGTTTGGCACAACACTGTGGGTCGAAGGGCCTGTACTGTGCTGTACTGTTCTATGTTCTATGTTCTAAAGGTTGGTTCTTATTTGACTCCCCCTAAAAAGGGGAGAATCTGATATGTTTCAATGGTATCACTTCTCATTCTTCTAAATTCCACAGCCCATACCAAAATAGTGCACACAGATCATGGGTGTCATTTCAGACACAAAACAGCACCAAAAAAACACAAGTTCAAAATTTCAATTTCAATTTCCTTGTGAGCTGGCAGGATTATTTCAAAAAAGGCAAGTACTGCAGATGCTGGAGATCATAAAACAAAAGAAGAGTGCTGAAGAAACCCAGGACATCTGGCAACATCTGTGGAGAGAGAAACAGTGATAATATCCTAAGTCCAATATGTCTCGTCTTTGGGTTTCACCAGCACTTTTATGTTTTTATTGCTTCTCTCATTAAAGTGGAATGACAGAGCAGACTCGAGGGGCCAAACAGTCTACTCTTTTTCCTATTTCTTATGGTCTTCTTGTCTTTTTGTAAAAAAAATCATCCCACAGTCTTTCTGTATAGACAACATATGCTGTTACTGTATTACTCTCTGTATCTTCTCTCTGAAATACTTGTTTAGATATTTTACAACAACAAAAAATACAGAATATTTCCTTGCTTAAGGATTGTAAAGCAAGACAAACATTTTTAATAGTTGATTTCATGTTTTATGGTCAATGGTACCCAAATAGACATCTTGTCATTTTGGATATTGTCAAGTTAGTAATTAACTTGTGTCGGTTTTCTGTGCTTTGAATAGTGAAGTCAATAAAGGGGACAGGTGGATATTTCAAGCCTTGTTAACCACTGTAAATTTGTAAGCTCTCACAGGAAGATCTGTTGCTTGAATGCATGTCAAACTGCTCAAATGGCTCAAGACTACTATTCCTGCATTGGAGACATACTCAGTTTTCAGAATTACCACAGTGTAGGCTGTCAAGAATGTCCCACATATAAAACTGGCTAGAAGATTCCTGATGTGCATCAATGAACAGTATTTGTGAATATTGATTAGTGAGAGAAAATTTACAGAGACTCTAAAATTCTTAATTAAACTTTTGGGTTTGAGGACAATAAGATATTTTGTAAACGCTTTATTTTCTCCATATTTACAAGGAACTGGCTATTATAACAAAAGGAAATGATTTTGAAACATACAAAAGTATTTTTACCAACACAAAATTGGAATATTTACACGTGATGCATTGATAGATTTAAAACACTTAATTTCTATAATAAACCCATTTTATCTGAATCAAGCAAACTTTATCAAGTTGCCATTTTATCTGTTTTAGTCAAATCTTACCAAGCTACAACTGTTAAACAGATCAACATATACTTTTAAAGGAATTGCTTTTTAAAAAATATTTGAGCAGATTTCTGACCTCGAGATTGTCAGAGACCGAACATTTGTCAAGTCCTTGAGGAAGTCCTTGCACATATATCTAATGGGAAATGCCTTGGTATTTATAATTTCTGTTTATCCAGGACCCAGACTCTTGACTCAGGGTTAGAGACTTCAGATTGTTCCGTGACATCTACCTGGGTATTATAAAGTTTTGAGTAACTAGGTGGATTGAGGTAAGAGAACCACCTAGGGGGAGAAATCTGCTTGACATTATCCTCACCAGTCTATCTGTTGCAGATTCACATCCTCATGGCAGAAGGTGTCATAGGATCATTAAAAACACAAATCTGTTCATGGGATGGTTCAGCTGGTTAGAATTTTCAAGCAAGCAACTAGTCACACCTTGGATCATTCTTTGGGCTTTCTGGTAAAAGAGCCAGCTTTTTAAGAATCTCCAAGTGATTCATGAAACATTCCAGACTTCCAGACAAAAAGCTAATAAAGATAAAGGAAGTTATGAAAGTAAATTAGCAATATGAAAGTAGCCAGCAAGAGATTCTATTGTCTAAAAATGATGATAATTAATGTAAGTGTCGGACATGAAGGATGCAAATGAAGAGTTAAATGACCGATGATTTAATCTAATATTTTGCACCAGACTTCATGGTAGAGGATGAAGTACTAACGGGTGAAAAGATCTTGTGACAGTTTCTATCACAAGGTACAAAGGCAGACCAATTGCCAGGACCTGGCGGCTTCCATCCAAGTGTTTTAAAGGAAATGGTTACAGGGATGATGGAGGCATTGTTCAAAATATTCCAAAACTCACTGGATTCTTGGAAGGTTCCAGCAGATGGGAAAACTGTTAGTGTAATGCTCCTGCTCAAGAAGGGAGGAAGACAAAAAGTAGGAAACAATAGGCAAGTTAGCGTAAAATCTGTCATTGGGAAAATGCTAGAGGCCATTATGAAGGATGACATAGTGGACATTTAAAGAAGCTTAACAGATTCAAAGAGTCAACTTGGTTTTGTGAAAGTGAAACAACTTTGCGAAAGCTCTTTGACGATAAAACAAACAGATTTGAAATGGTGAAATCAGTAAATGTAACGTATTTGGATTTTTAGAAGGCATTCAGTAGGTGCCAAGGTAGGAGCTGATGACATGTGGGAGTAATGAGTCAGCATGGCTTAATAGTTGGTTAACAGAAAGAAGACAGAGAGTCAGGATTGGTGGATCTTTAGTTAGGTTGGAAAAATGTAACAAGTGGAATGTCACAAGGATTAGTCCTAGGCCTCAATTATTTACTATCCATATTAATAAGTCAGAGAAAAAGGCGGAGTATAACGTTTCCAAATCTGCTGAGAATACAAAAGTAGTTGAAAGAACGTGTTGTGACAAGACACAAGGAATCTGCAACGGGATAAACTTAAATATTTTCTACTCAACTATTCAGAGATTCCATTGCATACCTCTGGAGCAGAAGAGTCTTGAACCCAGGCCTTCTGGTCCAGAGGTAGAAACACTAACTCTGCATTACTAGAATCCTTATGACATATAGACAAGTTGAGAATGGAGAAAAAATTATCAGACGGAGTTTAATGTGGAAAGGTATGAAGTCATGCACTTTGGTTGGGAGGCTCAAAAAGGTAGACTATTATTGTTGAAATGGAGAGCCATGATGTGGAAGTGCCGGTGTTGGTCTTGGGTGGACAAGGTCAGAAATCACATGACACCAGATTACAGTCCAAATGGTATATTTGAAAACACAAGCTTTCTGAGCCTCAGACTAACACCTGAATAAAAGACTGAGGCTCCGAAAGCTGGTGTTTTCAAATAAACCTGTTGAACTATAACCTGGTGTCATTTGATTTCTGACCCTAAATGGAGAGTGCCTCCAAAAATATTGCAGTGTACAGAAACCTGGGTGTCCTTGTGCATGAGAAAAGCTAGCATGAAGGTACAGTAAATAATTATGAAGGCAAACGTAATTTTGGAAAAACACAGAAGATGCCATGGAACCTCAGCAGATCTGGCAATGCCTGTGGAAAAAGAAAGGGGGTTAACATTTCCAGTCTGATAAACAAGACTCTTCTTCAAAACTCAATAGTCATATTGAATCAAAACTTAACTCTCTTTCTGTCGTTGGCTAGGAGTTGCTCACACATAAAAACAGCTAGCTTGTGAACTGAAGTAATCCAAACCCCAAACCCAGTCACTGCCTTAGGCTGGCTTGAACCAGATCAGCTCTGAGGAAAGACATAAGTCCTTATTTGGTGGACGAGTAATGTGGTAATCCGAACGGTCTCCTTGCAGTGAGCCTATAATGGAAAGACACTGGTTCATCATATGAGCTAAAAATCGACCAGGACAAGACACCACAGTTCGAGAAGATAAGGAAAAGGGATAAAGATGAAGATCAACCTTTGCAAAGTTGTGGATCTCATATTTGAAAGTGTGGAGAGAACCCCAAGACCTGGGAGAAATCGCCTAGCCAGCATGAGCTTCTATTCTTGGGGATTATTTTTGTTAACTATTCAGGAGGGAATGTCATGGAAACCAATGGGGATCTGCCTAGTTTCCATCCTTGTATGAATTGTATGCCTGCTGTTAACCTTTTGCTTATCAAACAGTGTGAATTGTATATCTGTTTTAACTAGACTAATAAAGTTAGTGGTTAGTTGATACAGACTTGACTCTTGTCCTGCTTGAGTCAAGCCAATAACTGTTGTCGAGGGTGGTAACGGGGCAACACTGTCTCCACAGATGCTGCCAAACCCGCTTGAGTATCTCCAGAATTTTCTGTGTTCGTATCAGATTTCCAACATCTGCAGTATTTTGCTTTTAAATGGAAGTTTGGCCGTTGTTGCTAGGGGTTGGAAGTTTGAAAACAGTGAAGCCTTGTTAGTTCTGTATGGGGTGTTGGTGAAGCTTTACCTGGAATACTGTCCAATTCCAATTCCCCTATTTAAGAAATGATAGAACATAGAATATAGAACAGTGCAGTGTAGTACAGGCCCTTCAGCCCACAATGTTGTGCAGACCTATTTTCCTGCTCTAAGATCAAACCAACCTCCATACCCTGCATTTTACCATCATCCATGTGCCTATCTAAGAGTCGCTTAAATGTCCCTCAGGTATCTGACTCCACTACTACTGTCACCAGCGCATTCCATGCACCCACCACTCTCTGCATTAAGAACCTGCCTCTGACATCTCCCCTATACCTTCATCCAATCACCTTAAAATTATGCCCCCTCATAATAGTCATTTCCGCTCTCGGAAAAAGTCTCTGGCTATCCATTCTATCTATGCCTCTCATCATCTTGTACACTGCTGACTTTGGAGTTTGTTCAAATGAGATTCACTCAGCTGATTCCTAGAAAGGACAGGCTAACTTATCAAGAATTTCTAGACAGGTTTCACCTTGATTCATTAGATTTAAGAGAATGAATGATGATCTAATTGAAACATATAAGATTCCGAAGGGAGTTGACAGGGTAAATGTTCAGAATATATTTCTATTTGTGGGGGAATCTTAAACACAGGGCACAGGAGTTACAGAATAAAGAGATATTCATTTAAAACTGAGATGCAAAGGAATTTCTTTCTAGAGGGTAATGAATGTGAGGAATTCTCTATTCCAAAGAATTGTGGAGGTGAGGTCACTGAAAGCATTCAGAGGAGATAGATTTTTTTTTACAAAATCAAGATATTGAGAAACTAGCTAAACTGTCACAAAAGAGGAATTGAAATCTTGGCAGATCAGCCATGATATTGCTGAATGGCAGACTTGATGGGCTAAATCGTCTATTCCTATTTCTTATGTTCATTCGTTTTAACATGCTTACACAATGCCTCCAAGAACTCTTGCACCTGTGTGCTGATCACCTTCTGTCTCCAGTTTCTACATGTCTGTCAGCACACAATCTTCAGATGTTTCTGAAGAAGGGTCTAGGCCCGAAACGTCAGCTTTCCTGCTCCGCTGATGCTGCTTGGCCTGCTGTGTTCATCCAAATCTACACCTTGTTTTGTCTCTTATCTTCAGATGTTATCTTCATTCCTGTTTGCAGCTGTGAAATGATTCCTGCTCACACAGGCCAATACCTTATGTCATCAAAGGAAGTTATAATTGATGTATCTCTAAATTCCTTTTGCAACATATGTGAAATAAAAGTGTCCATAGATATTTTTGAATAACTTACAAATTTTCCTGCCTGTACTTCTTCCAAATCAAAGATTGTCACATGTGTCAAGTCCTCATTTCACATAGGAATGAGCCCAACACCTTTTTCAGATGGACAGCTTATGACCAGGTATTAAGCAACAAGTTGTGAAGTGCACATCATTCTGAATATGCTAAAGCTATGGATTGTATTACTACCCAACAAACAAGCACTGCACAAGTGGATTTTATCTTTTGCAGCCATGTCTGGAAAACTTTGTCTTTTTTGATGGCCACAATGGAGAAATGCAGAAAATTGAAATGATTATTATTCGATGTAACATTGCCCTCAAAATGTGTGTCGTAAAACTATAAATGGAACCAATCTTATGTTCTGAAGGCATTTGTTTTTATTTGCAAGCCAAGTAGGTCAATTACAATGACAAAAGTTCTGTCAGTTTAACAACTTGCTAATTCTTGGATTAATTGAGAAAAGGGAATCAAAGCTGTTTAAGGATTTTTAAGAAATAAAGTTCATTGGTCACAATTGGAGCTAATCCCCAAATGACAGAATATTGAGTCCAAGTTTCGTACAGGAGTAAACTTGAGTCACACAATAAAAAATAAAATTGATTGATAATCCAGGGAACAGCTCAGCTGTGAAGCTTGGTTTAATGAAAGCTATCAAAAACTGAAGAAAGGAATGACTTTTTAAACAATGGATAACTGCCATCTTTTCAAGAAATTTATGATCTGAATTGGAAATGTTTAAACGTGTAGGTCATTGTATGACAAAATACATCTGTAGCTAAAGAAAGCTATTATGCTTTGAGTGAAATTAGCTGATAAAAAGAAGGAAACATATCACATCACTGGAAAATTGTCATTTTTCATGGGGCTGCTAACTTTCAGCTATTCTTTCCTAATTCTTAACTCCAACTTCAGAAAGTTATTGCAGTTTATTTCAGTATTTTGCTTGCAGCAAAGTGATCTGATCACTGAAAGGGCAAGCTGTCACCTGAATGGAGAAGACTTCCCAGAAGTTGTTGCCATGATTTCCATGGCCCAAAGAGGGGCCCACAGTGATACACAAGAATATGATAATGAATGATGTATGGTAACTTGGCTATTGATATGCTGAAGACGATCTTCAGGTACATTACTGGATTGGAAGATATCATTCATGATGAACTGGTTGCGGTTTCACCCAAGATTGTGCATCCACAAATTCTGAAGCTACAGACCTCATATGCTGACTATTTTGATTCCATGAAGGACGAGAAGGAAAGCAAAGAGGTGGGAGATGATGAGAGCACCATACCAAAATCAGCTCACATTGCTAACTCAGTTTTCATGGATGCCTTTATTAGCTTACTTAGCCTCTACCAATGGACAAATGTCAGAAACACATGCAGTCATCACTCTTCCTGTCCCATCCTGCAGTCCCACTAATGCAAAGCAGTCCTCCAAATAACTAATCATTCATTCCACTTCAACCCATTTATCCTCATTGTCTTCACAATCAGCTTCAAGCAAGTGAAGAAAGTAATTGTCACCCAGCAACTGAGAGTGGCAAACACATGAAAGTAATGCAGAGTAATATATATTTCTGATTTTATTAATGAATGGAAATTTGGCAGCATAACATTAACTTCGTTCTTTGAAGAAGTAACTTGTGCTGTAGATAAAGAGCTGCCAATGCATGTATTGTATTTAGATTTCCAGGGTCAATTCATAAGGTTCAATGTCAAAATTGTCGAAAATAAAAGGTCATGCTGTTGGGGTAGCAAAATGGCATGGATAGAAGATTAGATAACAAGGTGTGGAGCTGGAGGAACACAGCAGGCCAGGCAGCATCAGAGGAGTAGGACAGCTGACGTTTTGGGCCTGGACCCTTCTTCAGAAATGGGGGAGGAAAAGGGGGCTCTGAAATAAATAGAGAGCAGGGGGCGGTGGTAGAAGGTGGATAGTGGAGCAGATAGTTGGGAGAGAAGATGGACAGGTCAAGGAGGCGGGGATGAAGCTAGTAAAGGTGAGTGTCGGTAGGAAGTTGGGATGGGGGTTGGTCAGTGAGGTGGGAGGGATGGAAAGGTGGGAGAGAAGACGGACAGGTCAAGGAGTCGGGGATGAGAGGGGGTGCTGGTCTTGGGATGAGGTTGGGGGTGGGGAGATTTTGAAGCTTGTAAAATCCACATTGAGACCGTTGGGTTGTAGGGTTCCAAGGCAGAATATGAGGCGCTGTTCCTCCAGTTTCAGGATGGCATCGTTGTGACACTGGAAGAGGCCCAGGATGGACATGTCGTCCAGGGAGTGGGAGTGGGAGTTCGAGTGGTTCATGACTGGGAGGTGTTGTCGTTTGTCACGAACCAAGCATAGACCGCTTTGTGGAGCACCTACGCTCGGTTTGCAACACCACCGACCCCTCATGGATAAAAGATTGGCTTGGTAATAAGAAGCAGAGAGTCAGATTAAATGGTTACTTTTCAGGCTGGCAGGATGTCACTAATGGTGTGCCACTGGTATCGGTGCTGAGGTCTCAACTCTTTACAGTTCACATAAGTGATTTGAATGAAGTGATCAGAAGTATGGTACATAAGTTTGCTGATGACACAAAGGTAGGTAGGAAAGTACGTTGTGAAAATGATTTAAGGAGCCTGCAAAGGGATACAGATAAGTTTAATGAGTGGACAAAGATCTGGCAGGATGAGTACAATGTGGAAAAGTGTGAACTTGTCCACTTAGGCAGAAAGAATTAAAAAAAATTATCTAACTAGTGAGAAGTTGCAGAGTTTGGAGATGCAGACAGATCTGGGCATCCTGCTGCATGAATCGCAGAAGTTTAGCATGCATCTGCAGCAAGTAAGCAGGAAAGCTGATAGGTATTGAATTTTAAATTTTGTTTTGTTGCATATATTTATATATATTTTATTAATGTGAACCCCAGTTAGTATGCTATGTTGGACTTTAAGAATAAAATAAACCTAGTCATTTATTAGATACTCATTAAATATCTCACCTCTACAACTGTCACAGAGGAACAAACAATGCCTGGAGTCTGGAAGAAGGCTGAGCAATAACAACAAAATACTTTGTTCTCTTCCTCCTTTTCGTGAGCTGAATTAGTTATCTCCATTCTTCTGCCAGTCACAGTTGAGTTGTTTTTAATTGATTGGTTTGTGTGGGATGTTGGCGTTGTTGGCTGGCCCAGCATTTATTGCCCATCCCTCGATGCTTTTGAGAAGGCGGTGGTGAGCTGCCACCTTGAACAGCTGCAGACCACTTGCTGTGGATTGACCCACAAAGCCCTTAGGGATGGAATTCCAGGATATTGACCCAATAACATTCAATACACTCATGACTGAGCTCTTTGTGTACTTAGCTCCACTTACCCACCCACTCACCATAACTTTTAATCCCTTTACTGCTCTAAAATCTATCTTTGTCTAAGAAACAGTCAATGAGGTAGCCTAAACTGCTTCACTGGGCAGGGAATTCCATAGATTCACAACTCTTTGGGTGAAGAAGTTCCTCCTCAACTCAGTCCTAAATCTAGTCCCCCTATATTTTGCGGCTATACCCCCTAGTTCTAGTTTCACTCACCCACTTCTATCTTATATATTCCTTTCATAATTTTATATGCTTCCTTAAGATCCCTCTCATTCTTCTAAATTCCAATGAGTGTAGTTCCATTCTACACAATCTCTTCTCCTAAGCCAACCATCTCAACTCCAGAATCAACCAATGAACCTCCTCTGCGCCCCCTCTAGTACCGATACATCCTTTTTCAAATAAGGAGACCAAACTGTATACTCAGTACATGTATCTGCTGCCCCTGTCATTCTGGCAGTGGTCGTGAGTTTGGAAGGTGCTGTATGAGGATTTTTGTTGAATTTTTGCAGTTCATCTTGTAGATAGTACGCTGCTATTGAGCGCTGTTGGGAAGGCAGTGGATGTTTGTGGATGCAGTGCCAATAAAGCAGGTTGCTTGTCCTGGATCGCGTCAAACTTCTTGAGTATTGTTGGAGTTGCACACATCCAGGCAAGTGGGGAGTATTTGCATCACACTCCTGATTTGTGCCTTGTGAATGATGGACATGCTTTGGGGAGTCAGGAGGTGAGTTACTTGCCACAGTATTCCTAGGTTCTGACCTGCTCTTGCAGCGACTGTATTTATGTGGCAAGTCCAGTTGAGTTTGTGGTCAATGGTAACCCCCAGGATGTTGATAGTGGGGGATTCAGCGATGGTAACACCATTGAGTGTCAAAGGGCAGTGGTTAGATTGTCTCTTATTGGTGATGGTCATAGTCTGCATTTGTGTGGTGTGAATGTCACTTGTCACTTGTCAGTCCAAGCCTGGATATTGTTCAAATCTTGTTTTATTTGAACATAGGCTGCCTCGGTATCAGAGGAGTGGTGAATGCTGCTGAACATTGCACAATCATTGGCAAACATCCCCACTTCTGACCTTATGATGGAGGGGACATCATTGATGAAGCAGCTCAAAATGGTTGGCCACAGACACTACCCGGAGGAACTCCTGCAGAGATGTCCTGGAGCTGAGATGACTGACCTCCAACAACCATAACCATCTTCCTATGTGCCAGGAATGACTCTAACCAGCACAGATTTTGCCAAATGATACACATTAATTCCAGCTTTGCTGGTCAAATGCAGCCTTGATGTGAAGGCTTTTACCTCTTTCACCTCACCTCTGGAATTCAGCTCTTTTGTCCAGTTTGAACCAAGGCTGTAATGAGGTCAGGAGCTGAGTGGCCCTGGCAGAACACAACCTGGGCGTCACTGAGCAGGTTATTGCTGAGCAGGTGCTGCTTGAAAGCACTGTTGATGACATCTTCCATCACCAATACTGATCATCAGAACTAGACTAATTGGGTGGTAATTGGCTGAGTTTGATTTGTTTTGCATTTTGTGTACAAGGCACGCCCAGGCAATTTTCTACATTGTCGGGTAGACGTTCGTGTTGTAACTGTTCTGGAAGAGCTTGGCTAGACCTGCAAGTTTCTGGAGTACAAGTCTTCAGTACTGCTGCCAGAATGTTGTCGGGGTCCATAGCCTTTGCAATATCCACTGCCTCCAATCAATTCTTGATATCATATGGACTGAATCAAATTGGCTGAAGACTCGTACCTGTAATGCTGGGGATCATTGGAAGAGGCTGAGGTGGATCCACTTAGTACCTCTGGCTGAAGATTGCTGTGAATGCTTCAGCCTTATCTTTTGAACTGATGTGCTGGGTTCTTCCATTGTTGGGGATGGAGATATTTGTAGAGCCTCCTCCTCCAGTGAATTGTTCAATTATCCACCACAACTCACAACTGAATGTGGTAGGGCTGCAGAATTTGGGTCTGATCTGATGGCTGTGGGATCATTTAGCTCTGTCTGCCACTTGCTGCTCATGCTGTTTGCAAGTAGTCCTGTCTGATCACTTCACCAGGTTGACTCCTCATTTTCAGATATGCTTGGTGCTACTCCTGGAATGCCCTCCTGCATTCTCCATTCAAAAAGGGTTGATGCTCTGGTTTGTTGGTAATGGTTGAATTGGAGATATGCCAGACCAAGAGGTTACAGATTGTGCTGGAGTACAATTCTGCTGCTGTTGATAGCCCACAGCACCTCATGGCTGTCCACTTTTGAGTTGTTAGATTTGTTTGAAACCTGTCCAATTTATCACGGTGATAGTGTCTTGCAACACATTGCACTTTTGGATCGGTTTATATGCTTCTAAGACAAACACCCTTCCTGACTTACTTAATCAAAAAATCACTTTTATCTGATTCTTCAGCCATTCTTTCATTATAGAACGTGAAAACATCATGCTTATGGCTGGCAGAGTGCAGTGTAATACAAACCACAAACTAAATTAGATTTATAAAACATTCAAAAATGTATACTTTCTATGAAACAAGTACAGACTTTGGTTTTAGCAGGTCACAACAAGCGAAGTACTGACCATAACCAACCAGCCTGCACTTGCAAAACATGCACTGAGTCCAACATTAAACATAATTATGCAATTGGACAATATTTAAGGGATAATTCTGAATGTGCCAGAAATCATACCGTCAAGCAATTTAGGGTTGTCATTCAAGCTCACAGAATGGTATACTTTCCTGTACGGGAAACTACATATCTTAATACAGAAGGCCCTGGGCTTTGCAGGCAGAAGGAACATGTACACATATTGCACCTGTTTCAACTTAAGAAAAAAGGTGACAGCTATTCACTGGTCAGGGGATTGCCTGAGAAATGAACCAATCAATGTCAACCTACCTGGTTTAAAATTTAAATAAAGCCTGGCATTTGATTGTCAATCATCATTAACTGTTGCATTCTCCATAGCGATCAATGGACCCTAGCAATAAGAACCCACTTGCTAACCAATGAGCACTCTTTTCTCATACAGCATAAATGCTGGTTTGTTTTTTGGGTTTGCATTCCTATAAATTGGCATGAAGTTGAGTGCAAGATAAAAAAATTTAAGAAAAACACATCTTTTCTGTTTGCTACATTTCATGTATTCACACAGGACTTTGAAAAGCAACCACTCAATTTATGTCTGAGTCATCTTTTGGCTTTATGTGCTATTTTAAGTAAACACACTTGTTGTGACTATAAGTTTAATATGTTTTTAAGTAGCCAGGGTTATGATCTGTCGTTATGACAGCAGGCATAGACCTTTGCCCTTGACCCAAAACAATGGCCTGCTCATTAACTTGTCTGATGTTTGTGGGATCTTGCTTGCACTAATTGGTTGTACAATAGTTTGGGGTGTTCTGAGGAAATGAAAGGCTCTGTTTAAACAGAAGTATTTTCTTCTTTAGCATGTTAAGATTCTACCCGATGCAGGTTTCTTTTGTTCAATACCTGTCATACAGCTTTTTAAGAGTGTTCCTGAAATATTATTTTCCTCTGGATTGGTCATGCTCAGTTGCCTTCTGTGCCGCCTCAGGGAAGTAGCTGTATGTAATTTGAAAAGGCCAGTGGCATTTGTTATTGATTTTGTCACTGCCAGTAGCTCTTTTTTTTTGTTATGACAGATAATTTGTCACTAACATTAGCACTTTTTAAAATACACATTGTATTTCACAATATCTTTCATTTCCTGTTTAATTTTGTTTCTTGCAAGTATTGTCATTTTAATTCCTGGTGCACAAAGATGTTTATTCTTATATATCACAGAGAACATGATGAATTTTGTATGATTTGGCTTGGACAGTCTCATTAAATTATAGCTTTGGTCTAATTGTTCCAGATTCCACAATTAAGCGATTACTAACTGATTGCTAGCAATAATAGACTGTCATATAAGCTAATGATAACTGTAGCATTTGATAGCTTTCCCAGTTCTAAGTATGTTTAATTCCAATAACACAAACTTGGCTTTCTGTAATCTGACTTGTTCTCTGCTGCAGGAAAATACTAAACCAGTTTGTGAGACCTTGTGGGGGGTCTTAGTCAATCCAGCTTCTGGCTCAGCTTTTGCACAGGACCTTGCAAACTTTAACCTTACTTACTTAGCTTCAGTAGAAAGTAAATTTGATTTCACATGAATGCTAAATACTCAACATGAATGAAGTTCAAATAGACTTGTCACTGTCTGGTTTATAGTTTCAACTAACACATTGCATCTTGGAAATGAAAAGCAGGAGTTGACAATAATTTTGCTCCTGTATTTGTGACAATTGTAGCCGTTTTGTAGCACAGGTGGCACAGTGGCTCAGTGGTTAGCCCTGCTGCCTCACAGTACCAGGGACACTGGTTTGATTCCAGCCTTGGGTGACTGTCTGTGTGAAGTATGCACATTCTCCCTGTGTCTGTGTGGGTTTCTGGCAGGAGCTGCAGTTTCCTCCCACAGTCCAAAAATGCTCGGGTTAGCTGGATGGGACATGGGAAATGCAGAGATAGGGTAGGGAGGTGGATGTGGGTGGGATGCTCTTCAAAGGCTTGTTGTGTACTCAATGGGCTGAATGGCTTGCTTCCACACTGTTATGATTCTCAGTGTAAAGATTTTTAATGTCCAGGAAAATGCCCATTATCGCAATTCCACAAATCATTAGGTGTATTTTGACTTTGTGTTCAAGTATAAAAAGGGTGATAGCACATTGGTAATCCATTTGACATCTCTTACTGTTCTAGATAACAAGGTGTGGAACTGGATGAACGCAGCAGGCCAGGCAGCATCAGAGGAGCAAGAAGGCTGACGTTTCGGGTCTGGACACTTCTTCAGAAGAAGGGTCTTTCTGAAGAAGTGTCCAGATCCGAAACACCAGCTTTCCTGCTCCTCTGATGCTGCCTGGCCTGCTGTGTTCATCCAGCTCCACACCTTGTTATCTCAGATTCCACCATCGACAGTTCCTACTATCCCTTACTGTTCTATCTCCTTTGCATTCCTTTCACAATTTGAGGAAACAGGCAAAAATCTATTCCAGTTTTCTCCCTGTCTTTTTCACTCTCTATAATTCATGAGCACTTCTGTTCTTGATCCCTTCAAGTTTCAGCACTGCTGTTACTAAAATGTGTTGGTGTTAAGCAGTTCCCCAGCCTCAGATAGAAAAATATGCACCATTCGACATGTAGTAACAAAGGGAAAGTCATGAGCAGGCTGAACAGACTAAATAGGGAGAAGCTGTTCCCACTCAAAAGAAAAAGAATGAGCTAGCATAGATTTAACATGATGTGTACATGAAGCAAAGGTAATGCGAGAAAGAAACTTTTTTTACACAGCAAGTAGTTAAGGAATAGAACGCATTGCCTGGCAATGTTGTGGAGGCAGGTTCAATTGAGGCATTCAAGAGGGCATTGGATGATTGTTTACATCAAAATAATGTGCAAGGATATGAGAGAAGGCACTATATTAGCACTAGGTAATAAATTCAGCGCAGGCATCCACCCTCTCCATCACTGATACTTCGTACACACTGCTGCTACTATCTACAAGATGCACTGCAGAAATCCACTAAAGATCCTCAGACACCACCTTCCAAATCCATGATCACATCCATGTAGAAGGACAAGGGCAGCAGATACATAGGAACACCAGCACCTTAAAATTCCCCTCCAAGTCACTCACCATCCTGACTTGGAAGTATATTACTGTTCTGTCACTGTCTCTGGGTTAAAATCCTGGAATTTCTACCCTAATGGCTTTTTGGGTTAACCGACAGCAGGTGGACTGCAGCAGTTCAAGAAGGAAGTTCACCACCACCTTCTCAAGGGCAACTAGGGATGGACAAGAAATGCTGGCCCAGCCAGCGACTCCTACATCCCATTGATGAATTTTTTAAAAAAGTCATGATGGACTAAATTACCTCCTCTGCACAGTAATGGTTCTGAGATCCTGAGATGTTGCCTGGGCTGGAGCTATCATAATCATGAGAGACTAGATAAGCTGGGGGTATTTTACTGAGGAGTGATCTGACTGAGGTGTACAAATTTCTGAGGAGCATAGACAAGGTGGATAGGAAGAAATGTTTGCCCTGACTAGAAGGGTCAGTGACCAGGGGGCCCAGTTTTAAATTGAGAAGCAGCAGGTTTAGAGGGGATCTGAAGAATTTGTTTAAACAAGGGGATAGTGAGTATATGGAACATACTGCCTAAAAGGTTGGTAGGAACTCTAAAAACGTTTAAACTGATAAAGATTAGCACTTGAAATACCATAGCATGCAAGGCTAAGGACCAAATGTTAAAAAATGGGATTAGTATATATGGATGTTGCTTGACTGGATGAACAGGATGACCCACAAGGCTCCTTTCTGTGCTGCAAAATCTCTATGATTCCATCATTGAGCTTATTGCTCGTATGAAGTAGAGTGGGCTTGACTATTACTCCATAGACTTTCAGTTTGGTGGGCTGACTTACATTTTGTTACCAGACTGAAGTGGAAATTCTGCTGTAGGCTACTTGATTTGATAAGTTTTGCATGTGTCTCAACTTTGATGCAAACAAATTGAGAAGAGGTGCTGCCAAATGAAGTGAACCTAATTGCTGCTGATTGTTTCAGTCCATGACCAGAACCTTTGTGCTTGAGGTTGGGCCTTTCTGGAGCCACCTGATACATTACTTCAATTTACTCTGTGCAGGTCACAAAGCTGAAGTTATCATATGCATTGGAGAACAATGTCTATTCGATATTGTATGACCAGCTCTGAATCACCAGCTAATGAAGCTATTGGCAGTTATTGGCAAGGAAGAAATCATACAGTTTGTCCTTTGATACCATGGTCTCTGTCTAGAGTCATCTGAGATTAAGTAGCTTTCTGTCCATGCAATGATTGATTTCAATGCCAGAATCATTATCATGGAAGACATCAGAAAGCTCAGCAGATAAAACATGTCTGAGGAGAATGTAGCCCATTTTCAAAACCGCAATGATTATCTGGCAACTGATCTTGGCTAAGATGTTGCACTACGTGGTTCCTGGCTAAGATTTTGTCAGTGATAAAGAAAATGTGATTCCCCTATGATTGTTACAAATTTGGACAGTTCCTTTGCATTTCAGCCTGTAGACCTCAG
This sequence comes from Rhincodon typus, assembly GCF_021869965.1. Classification (NCBI taxonomy): domain Eukaryota; kingdom Metazoa; phylum Chordata; class Chondrichthyes; order Orectolobiformes; family Rhincodontidae; genus Rhincodon; species Rhincodon typus. Next base: position 51,064,251 of record NC_063332.1, on the reverse strand, counting down.
CTGGGATAATGCCAACTCCTGGAGCTTTGCTGCTAAACAGAAGCTTGATGGCTTTTGCCATTTTGAACACTGTAGGAGGGTCAGCAAGAGTGCAGTTGACAGCAACTTGTAACCCCTCATTAGTTCTTCATTGATAGGTGAAGATTGATTGAGGAACTGATTAAAGTTCTGCACCCATCTTTCGAGAGGACAGGCTTTTTCTGTGAGCAGTGTTAACCCATCACTGCCAAGAGTTGATTATAAACCAGTGACTGAGCCCTATAGATAGATTGCAGAGCATCAGAGAATTTCTTCCAGTCTTATCATTCACATTACATTGGGGTTCATTTGATTTATGATTTAACCAAATGTCTTCCATTTTTCTGACCTTATAATGAACAGTAGCGTGAACTCTTCAGTGGGCATAATGTTTGGACAGTGATGATTTTTCATTTGATACAAATCCTGAAAAGAAGATATTTCACCTTCAGAGCTTTCTGGGTCACCATATATTCACCATATTTTGATGCTTTTGAAGGTAAGAGGGCATGACAGTCCATGGAAATGTATGGCTGAAAAGTCAGTTCAGGAAGGAGGGTTTTCGATTTTTGGACTTTGGAGGATAAGACACCTGAAATGCTGGATGGTATGGAGCTGATCAGAGTTGGGACTACTTCCCTTGCAGGCTGTTTTGCTCACGCTATTGGGAATGGTTTAAACCTAAACCACAGGGGTTGCAGAAACAGAAGGTAATATCAGAGAGGACTGCCAAGGTAGGAGATGTAGATAACAGTGGAATAGAGAGTAGTAATTTAGTGGTGATAACATAGTAAGGAAATATAGAATACATTATAAATTCAGGTTACTGTCCATGTATTTGTATGCACAGTGTGTGTGCATAAGATTCATGAGATCCACATGAAGATTGCCATGTGGAAATGCGATGATTTGGCCTATAACTAAAACCTGGCTCAGGTAGCTTATGACTGCGTGTTTAAATATTCTTGGATACAAGGTGTTCTGGAAAGATAGGGAAATATGAAGAGGGAGTACATTACAATGCTGAAGAAAGAGGGTACCTCAAAGGGGACTGTGTATTAATTAATGGTTCTGAACGAGGGTAACGTTGAGCTCTACCCAATCTGACAATATCCTAGAGTGTTTGGTAGAGAGAAACAATTTGTCTCGCATGAATTTCCTGATTTATCCCTTGGTCCCTTCTTGAATAATGATGCCACATCGGCTGTCCTCCAGTCCTCTGGCACCTATTTTTGAAAGATCCCCCCTTAGTGTGCAATTCCCCCCTTGCATCACTCAATGTGATACATACTTTATCAACAAGAATTCTATATGGCTCTGTAACACAGTGGCAGTATCATTGCTGCAGAACCAGGAGATCTGGGTTCAAGTCCCATCTAACACAGATGTATGTAATAACATCTCCAAACTGATAAATTAGAAAAGAGGATTATTTTTGTGCTATGTCTGACTGGAAGTAAAGAGAACCACAAGTCATCAGTGTCTATAAGTGTGAACCTGGAAAAGCCCAGCAGGTCAGATAGCATCAGAGGAGCAGAAAAGTCAATGTTTTGGGCCGAAACCTTTCGTCAGGGCCATGGACTGTGTCTGGAGATGAGTATGGGAGAGTTTAGCATACTTACAGTCTTTGATGTCCGATAGGGCAGAGAAAAAGTGTTTGTTCAGAATGTGAATCCTTCTGAGGACAAAGAACTGTAGAGGTCCTCTGGGAGAGGGTGGCCCTGAGCTGGGGCAAGGCCAACTTCAGGGAGAGAAGGTATCGACCCATGGTGGAGAGTCTGGGGATGAGAATCCATAGGGAGAACCATTTCCGGAGGCACTGGAGGTATGGTAGATAATGATTGTCACGGTTGGGTCCAAATGGTGAAGGTCTGAAAGTTATTTGGAGTCCATAGGGGATGAGCTGGCTGCGTAGACAAGCACTGAGAAAGGCTGAGAAAGGAGGCGTGGCTGTAGTATTGAGATTGCTTCAGAATGTGTTTGAAGATCTTCAGGTAACAGACAACTGCGGGTGGGGGTGCAGAGTTGCGTGGAAGAGAGACTCACTGAGCTCTCTTTGAAGGGAGAAGAAGGAGAACTTCTTCAAGGTGGACATCTTTAGAAGAGATGTCACAGTGTTGGTTTTCAGTGACTTGGAGACAATAAGAACTGCAGGTGCTGGAAGCCAGAGTCTATGGGTGTGAAGCTGGCAAAGAATAGCAGGTCACATAGCGTCAGAGTAGCAGGAATGTCAATGTTTTGGGCCAAAACCCTTCATCAGGACTGCACCAGTGATTGGTTGGTAGCTTCACCAGGTTTGGCCCAATCAGAGCTAGTTTACCAAGGTGCGGCTGCTACTACATACTAACTGCTACTTGAAGCTGGGTGAATATGAGGGCCAATACACAGTGAGCCATTGCAAAGCTGTGAGAGGTGTTACCCATCCCTTCCATTGAGAAGATGAATGAACACTGATATGAACTTATACTGTCAAATCCTGTGATCAATCCGGTGTACAAGTTGACTTAATTTAATATTGTTTTTATTTCAAGCAGTCTTAAATATTTAACAATCTATTTCCTTCATGTTAGCTACTGAATGAAATCCAAAATTGGACTTGCTAGTTCACGTGGAACCTTTGCAGTCACGCACTCCTGGTTACCATGGAGACTGATTTTAAACCTGGTTTAATTTATGTCAGAGTTCATGGAAATTTCTGAAATATGTAGAGTAGGAAATAATGCACCTCAGTTTATAAAATGACCTCAGTTGCAACAAATAGACTGCTAAATGTTGAGGGATGTGTGAAGAAAATATCTAAATTTTTTATCATCTGATTTTGGTCAAATGATAATACAAATTGCCGCTTTGCTATTCAAATTTAGATAAATGTTAGGTGCTGCATTTTGGAAAGGCAAATCAGGGCAGGACTTAATCATTAAATGGTAAGGCGCTGGGGAGCATTGCTGATCAAAGAGACCTTGGAGTGCAGGTTCATAGTTCCTTGAAAGTGGAGTTGCAGGTAGATAGGATAGTGAAGAAGGCATGTGGTATGTTTGCCTTTATTCGTCAGTGCATTGAATATAGGAGTTGGGAGGTCATGGTTCAGCCACTTTTGGTGTACTGCATACAGTTCTGGTCTCCCTCCCATAGGAAGGATGTTGTGAAACTAGAAAGGGTTCAGAAAAGATTTACGAGGATGTTGCCAAGGTTAGAGCATTTGAGCTACTGGGTGAAGCTGAATAGGCTGGGGCTACTTTCCAGAAGCTGAGGGATGACCTTATAGAGATTTATAAAATCATGAGGGGCAGGGATAGAGAAAATCAGCAAAGTCTTTTCTTAAGGTGGGGGAGTCCAAAATTAGAAGACATAGGTTTAAGGTAACAGGGGAAAGATATAAAAAGGAACCTAAGGGCAATTTTTTCACGCAGAGGGTGGTGCATGTATGGAATGAACTGCCAGAGGAAGTGGTGGAAGTGAGTACAACTACAATATTAAAAAGGCATCTGGATGATGATATGAATAGGAAGGGTTTAGGAAGGATATGGACTAAATGCTGGCAAATGGGACTAAATTTATGTAGGATATCTGGTTGGCATGGACAAGTTGAACCGAAGCGTCTGTTTCTGTGTTGTATGTTCCATGACTCTGTAAGTCTATAAGGTCCCACCAATTAATGCAGAGAACGATGCACAGCAATGATATTTTAAACTGTAAAACAGTGATAACTAGGGCCAAAGAGAAGTATTTTCCATTAAAAAGGAAGGACAAGGTTCCAAAACACATTATGGATGATTAAAGAATCCATGGCAAAATTAGATAGAAGACAAAGCAAAACTAAGTAAATGAACAACGCAGGATACAATTATAGAAGAGAATACAAAAAAGGTAAAGCAAGATGTCAAACCAAAAATTTGGAAGATAACAAGAAAGTATAAAATTCAGTTATTAGGAATATAGAGGACAAAAATAAGAGGATATTACAGATCTATGGATAACAAAACAAAGATCAAGACTCAGGACACAGCCATAATAAATGGGCAAGCATTGGTAGAAGATGGTCAAAAAGTGTAAATAATGTTGTATATAGATGGGAGAAGATAATTGATAAACTACTCAAATTTAGTTAGGATAAAAGCCTAAGTGTATTGCATCTGTGCACATTAAAATACTGGAAAAAGACAACAGAAGTTACAGTAAAGCAGAATTTATTAGAAAATATAATAGATGATTGTAGACAGCTACAAAAAAGGAGTGTGATGAAACCTAGGGACCTCGTGATCATTTAATTAACATGAGTGGTAGCGATTAATGTCAAGGAAGTTAGCACGGCTACTAGTTCAATCTACTTTGAAGGTTTCAATAAATTAGATTCTTTGTTGATCCAGTTATGCAATGGAATCACTTTAGGAATGCTTGGCTGAGCTCCAAATCTATGACAACGTTCAGCTTTCTGGGGATTTTTTATGTATCTGTGAAGGGGACGAATAGCTTTATTTGATTGACTGTTTCATTGTTTCATAAAGATTTATCTTTCCTTAAAATAATTTTAAATGGATGTTCAGTTGTTTTGGCCATTTATTAGCATTTCAAAGACACTCCTGTGTTATTAGGTACTAAAAGGATGTCTCTGAAGCTCAACATATGATAGGAATTTAAATCAGTCTTAAGGTGAAAGCATAGTGTCAAGATGACACATTAAAGCCAGATTCTCAACAATATTGTATTCAGACTAATACTTTGACCATTAACTAAAGTATGCAAATGTATGTGATTATTTATGCGATGTTGCTCAATTTAATGCCAACTTATTTTTTTAAGAATGAAGCTCTTTTAGAAGGAAGAAGGGTCTAGGCCCAAAACATCAGCCTTCCTGCTCCTCTGAGGCTGCTTGGTCTGCTGTGTTCATCCAGCTCTACATCTTGTTATATCAGAAGTTATTATGCACTATTTATCCAGTCAATAGAAGTTGTCAATGCATTTTAAGCTTACTTTTCAAAATATTCCTCACTCCAGACAATGCCCATGGTTCGCAAGTCCTTTGAGGGACCATAATCCCTGTCTTCTGTGAGTATCTGCCCAATTTGACAAAAATTGCAGGGGGTATCACCACATCAATGGAATCAGAACGGGTAAGATTACTGAGTGTGCTTGTTATTAGCTGCCTTATTCCATCCAGGACTATAAAAATCTTACAAGATGGAAAAGGGTGCCAGAATCCCAGAATTGGGTCTCACCTATCCGTTTTTGATGAGCAGACAAATGAGTAATGTGGTGTATGAATTTCGGAGTTGGTGTGACACTAGGTATTGTCAGGTTGTGCAAAAATCCCCATCAGTTGTTAGACATACCCTGGGCTTAAAAACCCTCTGTAGGCAGAAGTTATGGGAATTATAGTATATTGGATTAAAGTCACTGGGACTCCAGGAACCATGGGCTGCAACTGAGCCAGGAAGAGGCTGGCTAGAACAGATTGGGGAAAATACAAGCCCAGGGGCAGATGTCTGGGACAGATGTTAACTAACTGAAACCAAAGGAAACCACCCCCCCCACCCCCATTCATGCCTCAGCTAAAACAATGCAAGCCAGTCTACAGGAAATAAACAACCTCAACAATTTCAGACCCTTTGGAGCCTACGTAGGTATCAAACCATTCAATTCCAAATCAGTGCTCAGGCACGCCATTGTGTTACATGCAAACCTGTTTCACCTTGGAACCTTCACATCACTATGCGAACTGAACAGATATCCATCCAAAGGAAATGCTGGACATTCTAAATCCATCAAAACCATTCATTTCAATCGAGAAGCGATTATTATCCACTCCAGTGCTCAGGAAATCCTTTCAGTCCCAAGGGAGGAACAATAGCTCACAGATTTGGCTGGAGATATGGGCAGCCTGCAGTGGGGTATAACTGGAGACCCCGAGCCCAGCACAGCAGAGAAGTGCAGCGAAAAGTGAAGGAAAAGGAGAGAGAAACAAGAAAAGAGAACGAGAATCCTGCACTGTGAGTGGGGCACCACAAAACCAGCACAGCAAGACCAACTACTGAAAACTAACTATGAACCTCCACTTGACGTCCAGAGGCAACCCGAGACATGAAACATCAACTGGGGCAACACCAGCAACATTCTCCACCAGCCACAACATCAACAACCCGCTTGCAAAACCACCAGGAGGAGGAGAAAAACCAGGGTACTCACCAGGCCAGTCCCACACGTCCAACCGCATTGACAAACAAAGCCAGACTGACTATTATCGGTACCTGCGGCCCTTCGCGGAGTCCCAGCTACGGCAAGCGACTACGGACGGAGCCAGTTGAACCCGTGGTTTTCACACCAGGGGTGAGCCTAAGGTCATCGAGACCTCTAACCCAGCTGGGCTAGTCATAGACAGGGAAGGGGGACAAAAACAAAGTTGCTAGAAAAGCTCAGCAGGTCTGGAAGCATCTGTAGAGAAGAAAACAGAGTTAACATTTCGGGTCCGGTGACCGTTCCTCAGAACCCAGACCCGAAACGTTAACTCTGTTTTCTCCTCCACAGATGCTGCCAGACCTGCTGAGCTTTTCCAGCAACTTTGTTTTTGTTCCTGATTTACAGCATCCGCAGTTCTTTTGGTTTTTACAGGGAAGCGGGGTTTGGGGTTAACATTGTAAGGCACCTCTAAGGAACGGAAGTGGATTAGCACAGATAACTCTTTCTCTGTCTCTGTCTCTGTCTCTCTTTTCCCTCTTAGTATAGTAGTAGTCACCCACTGTATTTATTTTACCCACTGTATTAATTAACCGGAGGCTAAGGTAACTGGGAGACAGTATGTCAGAGACAGAGGGGTTTCAATTTGATATTCATTTTCTTGTTTTGTAAATATATTAATTTTGTTTGTTTGTTGACTAAAATCAGAGTTTTCTTGGCCTCTGAAACATCTGCCTCCCGTGTTTTTCCACCATACCACATTACATTCATAAGCCCAATGTCAGAAACAGGGAGCTGGTAAAGAGTGAACCAGGCAGCACTCCCTACAATACGTAGACTTTATCAAATAACAAGTTTCTTTGGCTTTCCACAGCAGGCAGAAGAATACTGACATACATTTACAAAACTCAGAATATTGTGTCCATCATTGGATATGATTCTACAATTTGACTACATTGACTAACTAATCCTGATTGTGCAAAGAATTGCACCAATAAACAATATGTCGCATATGTTCAGATGAGGCCAATTTCAACAAGGGAGCCTCCGAAATGTCCACATTCTTCCTCAACCGAGGATTCCCCAGTTCCGTTGTCGACAGGGCCCTCAATTGGGTCCAACCCATCTCCCGCACTTCGGCCCTCACCCCTTCTCTTCCGTCCCGCAACAGCGATAGGGTTCCCCTTATCCTCACCTACCATCCCACCAGTATCCACATCCAGAAGATCATCAGACATCATTTCCGCTACCTCCAGCAAGATAGCACCACCAGACACACATTCCCCTCCCCTCCCTTGTCTGCCTCCCGCAGGGACCGTTCCCTCCGGGACACCCTGGTCCACACTTCCTTCACCCCCAACACCTCCCCACAGCCCTATGGCACCTTCCCCTGTAACCGGCAAAGGTGCAACACCTGCCCATTTACCTCCTCCCTCCCCACTATCCAAGGGCCCAAACATACCTTCCAGGTGAAGCAACACTTCACCTGCACTTCCAATAATCTAGTCTACTGCATTTGCTGCTCACAATGTGGTCTCCTCTACATTGGGGAAACGAAGCGTAGACTTGGCGACCACTTCGCAGAACATCTACGTTCTGCTTGCAGAAAAGACCCTGAACTACCTGTTGCCTGCCACTTCAATGCACCCCCCTGCTCCCTGGCCAACATCTCTGTCTCCGGCTTGCTACAGTGTTCCAGTGAAGCCCAACGCAAGCTGGAGGAACAACACCTCATTTTCCACTTGGGGTCCCTACAGCCCTCCAGACTCAAAATTGAGTTCAATATTTTTAGGGCCTAAACTCTCCCATGTGCCAGCCCCCCACCCCACACACCAGGCCTTGTTACCACATAGCCTGCCACTAGACACCCCCTGTTGTTAGTCACTAACAGTCCCCATTAACAACTACTCACCCTCCCAGCCTGATCATTAGCAACTCCTTTGTCTGTCCAACTGTCTTTCTCTCTCTTTGGGCTCTATCTTATCATTTATTCCCTACCCCACCCACTTCCCTATTTTTTGCATATAAACTGACATTTTCCCAGCCACCTTCAGTTCTGAAGAAGGGTCACCGGACCCGAAACATTAATTCTGTTTTCTCCTCCACAGATGCTGCCAGACCTGCTGAGCTTTTCCAGAAACTTTGTTTTTGTTCCTGATTTACAGCATCTGCAGTTCTTTTGGTTTTTAAACAATATAATATTATCGGTCAGATGCACTATATCTCATAAGATTGCTAGAAGCGACATATATTCATACACAGGACCTGTTTGGAAACTGAAAGAAATTCCAATGTATTGCACCTTTCTCAACAAAAAAAACCTTGAGAAATTGCCATTTCCTGGTTGAGTCTCAATGGAAAAATCTTGACCAATCATAATTCACTTGCCATCCAACCATTACCCTCTTTTCAGCTTGTATAAGTTGTTATTTTCTTTTTCTTTGGATTTTCTAAAGGAAACATCTTGTCAATTTCAAAGATCTATCAGATCCTTTTTGTTCCTGCACATGTTGTCTGGTACTGTTACTGTGTGAAACGGGACAAACTTCAAACAAATCTAGCAGCTCAAAACTGAGCATCTATGAGGTGCTGTGGGCCATTAACAGCAGCAGAAATCTACTCCAAAATTAGTCTGGAGGGGATTATGGTGCTGGAGGTGGAGCTGTAGTCGATGTGTAGGAGTCTGTCACTCGTGTCCTTGTTGTCCAGATGTTCCAGGGATGAGTGCAGGGTGAGGGAAATGGTATCCGTTGTGGATCTGTTATGTTAGTAGGTAAATTACAGGTGATTGAGACAGGCTGGGAGACTAGAGCTGATGTGGGCCATGAATAGCCTCTTGAAGCATTTCATGATTATGGAGGTCAGAGCCATTAGTAGTCATTAAGGCATGTCGAGGATCTAAGCTCTGCAATGCTGCCACATCCAGCCATGAATGGTGTTGGACATTAAACACCTCACTGGAGGAGAAGACTCCACAAATAATCCCGTCTTCAATAATGGAAAGGTCCAACACATCAGTGCAAAAGATATTCACAGCAGTCTTCAGCCAGAACTACCAAGTGAATGACGCATTGTGGCCTCCTCCAGTGGTGCCCAGCAATTGGAGTTATAACTGGCACATAGAAGATTGTTATGGTTTTGGAGGTCAGGCATCTCAGTTTTAGGACATCTCTGCAGGAGTTTCTCAGGTTTGTGTCCTCGACCCAACCACCTTCAACTGCTTCATCAATGACCTTCCCTCCATCATAAGGTCAGAAGTGCGATGTTCACCGATGATTACACAATATTTTTCACTATTGTGACCTCTCAGATATTGAAACCGTCTGTGTTCAAATGCAACAAGATCTGGGCAATATCTAGACTGGGCTGACAAGTGGAAAGTAACATTCGTGGCACACAAATGCCAGGCAATGACCATCTCCAATATGAGCCAATCTAACCACCGCCGCTTGACAAAGAGTCATCTAGACTCAGAACGTTAGCTTGTTTTTTCTTCATGGATGCTGCCTGACCCGTTGTGATCTCCAGCAATTTTTGTTTCCCCCACTATCAACGTCTTAGTGATTGCCATTCACAAGAAACTCAATTGGACTAACCACATAAACACAGTGGCTATAAGAGCAGGTGAGAGGCTAAGAATACTAAGGCAAGTAACTCACCTCTTGACTCTCCAAAGCCTGTCCACCATTTACAAGGCACAAATTAGACATGTGATGGAATACTCCCCACTTCCCTGGATGGGTGTATCTCCAGCAACACCCAAGAAGCTTGACACCATCCAGGACAAAGCAGTCCACTTAATTGGTAGCACATCCACACGCATCCACTCCCTGCACTGCCAACACTCAGAATCAGCAGTTGTATTACTTACAAGATGCACTGCAGAAATTCATCAAAAATCCTCAGATAGTACCTTCCAAACCCACAACCACTTCCAACTAGAAGGCCAAGGGTAGATACATAGGAACATCACCACCTGCAAGTTCCCCTCCAAGCCAGTCACCATCCTGCCTTGGAAATATATTAGCATTCTTTTGGTCTTGCTAGGTTCAAATCCTGGAATTGCCTCACAAAGGGCATTGTGTGTCAACCTAGAGCAGGTGGATTGGAGCGGTCCAAGGAGGTAGCTCACCACTACCTTCTCAAGGGAAACTGGGGATGTGCAATAAATACTGGCCGGCCAGCGATGCCTAATTCTCACGATGAAATATATTTTTAAAAAACTCTTGAATTGCGCCACTTAGAGTGTATTGCCTCTCATTGTTTCTGCTGCTAAATTCTGTCTATAACTTGCCTGCCCATTATGCCTGGATGTCTATATCCAACTGCAATTGACTAATCTCAGTTCCAGCTCATCACCACATTTACAAAGGCAACTAAGGTTGGGCAATAAATGCCGGGTAGCCAGTGACACCCACATCCCACAAATGAATAAAAAATAACTACAAATGGCTCTGTTTAAGGTTGAGTCTCCTGTTACATGGAGCACCCCACTCATATGCACATAACTCAAATATTTTGTTAGAATGCTAGATTAGAGCTGCCATCCGGGAAACTTTCACTAAGTCATTCACTTCCAATCTACACTTTATGACGTTTATTAATCCAGATATTGACAGATTTGTTGATTTGTAATTTTGAATTGTCTTATGGTCTGGTCACATACCCAGTCAGAGAGCACTTAGTTGACTTGCAATATTCAACCTGTCACTTTTAAAGTTCAAAGCCTTGCTGAGTTAATGTTGGATCTTATATTTCTTAATGAGAGTCCGAGTCTGGCGCAGGTTTCAGGCAACCTTAATACAAGCTTCAGATCTTCATAGCAAAAAGATGCACAAAAAGTTTCTAAGTAGCTTATTTTAAACAGTTCAAGCTCATAACGCACACACCCCTTGCATACTATTGGTCAGCAGAGCTGAGTTGTCGAACTGTGATTGGATCTTTGGTACAGCATTTTGTATCAGCAGTTTGCCTCAGCAATTTACTTGTTGTCAAACCCTGATTGGACTGATCTGTTTAACTAAATGTTTAACTATTGATAGTAACTTTAATTTACTTAACCCAACAGAGATTCTGCGGCCCTCAGCAATTTCAATGTACAATAGCTTGTGTACTCGCTATCAGTTAGAAACCAAGAAAGGGGCTTACTCGCATACACAAATGGCTTATTGTAGCCTTCTTTTTGTGCCATGAATTGGCAATAGATACTCTAATTGCAAATATCTAGATCCTAATTCATATGTTTTAGAGTATACCTTTTAGTTATAGGAATTCAAGTGTTAGGGAGGTATATGGTTGCGCTGGAGAGGGTGCAAAGGAGTTCTAACAGGGTTTTGACTGCACTGGAGAGATTTTGTTAAGATGAATGGATAGATCAGGATTATTTTCCTTGGAACAGAGAAGACTGAGTGGGAACATGATTGAGCTATATAAAAATATGAGGGGCATAAATAGGATAGACAGGAATAAACATTTCCCCTGGTGGGATCAATAACTGGTGGGCTTGGATTTAAGGTGAGCGCAAGAAGTTTAGCGGGGATGTGAGGAATTTTTTTTTCATCCATTGAATGGTGAGAATGTGGAACTCGTTGCTTATGAAGTTGGTGAAGACAGAAACCCTCATAACATTTAAGTTTTCGATGTGCACTTGTGATGCCAAGGCATAAAAAGCTACAGCCTAAGTGCAAGAAAATGGGATTAGAGTACTTACTTGCTTGTTTTTGACCAGGACAGACTCAGTAGATTGAAGGACGTTTTTCTTTACTGTTGACCTCTATGAATCTATGACCCTATGTTAAATACAAGATATGTGAAACCATCTGGTTAAGAAATTGCTATGGATCTAATGTATATACATAGCAAATATGCCTGAATTTATTACAGTTAAAAGTTAACTTTTTGTTTATTTTTTCATTTTTCTTCAAGGCTATATAGAGAATGAATGATCCATTTCTAGACTTTTTCTTTATAGAGTCAGGGTATATTCTGTTACCTGCATAAAATAACAGCTGACAACTTTGGGAAAGAGGGTTATTAAACCAAATCCGAGATAACAATTATTCATTTCAGTTGCAGAATCAATGTGTTGTGTTAAAATTAAGATAATTAGTCTATATTTCTGTTGGTAGCCATCTAAAGCAAACAACAATGTCATAGAGAAGGTTTGGAATGTTCCTTTGTTTAGTTTATTTGTGTGTGTTCGCTGAAAGAATAAAACAGTTTGGTTTGATAACAAGCAAAAGCAGTGGCTAGAAATCTTCTTGTTCCTCTTCAAAATTACACGTGTTCAATAACCAGTGGTGCTGGAACAACTGCTGCTGGCTGTTGTGTAAGGACTTCAGGACCTTGGAGCAATCTTGAGATGATGTCACAGGACTGCACACTATTGAACATAATAAAGTAATGTGGACAATGTTAGAATATCTGGGAAAACATCACTAGACTCGAAGACTCACATGAGCTCTTGGGCATGAACACACAAAAAAGATAGATTAGCCCTTACCTCATATAACTAAAGCCAGAGGCTGCTATTTCTATGATTACTGTGTAAGGTGAACCTGATGAAGGAGTAGTGCTTCAAAAGCTTGTGATTTCAAATAAATCTGTTGGACCTTAACCTGGTGTCATGTGACTGGTGACTTGAATAAAAGCTGGCAGCGGCTTCACTACTTACTTAAATGGTTTGGACACAAGAGCTGGAAGGAAAATCCTAAAATTTGCTGATGATACCACATTGATAGGGATGTGGTGTATAATTCATATAGAGGAGACTATAACAAAACATAAGAGGACACCAAATATATTGCAGAATGAGTAGGTGGGTGAGGATGAGGATCAAGCCTGGTCTTAAAATTATCTCAGGGAATTATTTAAAATGAATGTCTTAATCAAATGTTTTAAGTATTACGCTAACTCAGGGGTTAAAGGGGACATAAATAACCTTTTTTCTGGAGAGCCAATTAGCTGCCTTGAGCTGGTCATTTTTACTTATGTTTATAGGGCCTTTGGTAGGATTCTGTCAGAGTTTTATAACAGGAGCAAATTGGCACAACTGTACATAAATGCAACCCAAGGGTTTAATACTTTAATACTAATTGGCTTGCTGCAGAAATTATAGGGAAGCTAAGTCGATAATAAGTAATTGGCAAAATGAGAGTGTACCTGCGGTGGTTCAAGAGGCAACTAGGCATGAGCATTAAATGAACATGGGGGAAGTGATGACCTCATGATATTATCGTTAGATTAGCACCCCAGAGACCCAGGTAATGTCCTGGGGACCTGGGTTTGAATCCCATCACAGTAGATAGTGGAAAACCTGGAATCTTGTCACGGCAGATGGTGGAAAGTCTGGAATTAAGAATCTAATGATGACCATGAAACTGTTGTCAACAGTCAGGAAAAACCCATCTGGTTCACTAATGTCCTGTAAGGAAATCTTTGCCTGGTTTGGCCTGCAAGTGACTCGACATGCACAGCATGGTTAGCTCTGGCTGTCTCATGGTGCCGTTCAATTCTACCCTTGGGCGACTGTCTGTGTGGAGTTTGCACCTTCTCCCCATGTCTGCGTGGGTTTCCGCCAGGTGCTCTGGTTTACTCCCACAGTCCAAAAATGTGCAAGTTAGGCAGATTGGCCGTGCTATAGTGTGCAGGGATGTGCAGGCTAGGTGGGTTAGCCAATGGGAAATGCAGGGTAGGGGGATTGGTATGGGTGGGATGCTCTTCACAGGGTTGGTGTTGTCTCCTTGGGCCAATGGCCTGTTTCCACACTGAAAGGATTCTATGCGGTTGACTCTGAACAATTCAGGATGGGCAATAAATGCTGGTCTAGCCAATAATGCCCACATCCTGTGAATGGTCTTTGTAAAAAAACAGCCAGTGCAGCTAACAGAGCTCACATCCCATAAATGAATTTGAACATACTGTAAGGGGAGATTCCAGCACACGGATGGCTCAAAGATCATGGAGCAGACATTTGTTATTCCGCTGGTAATAAGTTTTCACAAACATTTAGGCAAAAAAAAAGGAAAACTGAATATTTACATGGAATTACGCCTGTGCATCATTTCTGGTTAAGGAATCCTCTGTCTGTCTCTCCCTCTTGTCATAAGGCCTCTTCCTGTCAAATAAAGCATTTTCTCCAATCAGGATTTGCTTGACTACTCAATCTCCCATGCTTGGTATCAGCCCTCATGTTCGTCACATGCTGCTTGAGCTGCTTCAACTACTGTTGACAGTGGCGTATGTTGTGAGGAAGAATAAGGTTTTACATGTTCCTTAGTATGTAAATGTCTAAGTCAGGTAGAGAATCAGACGGTTGGCGGTGTGGATTTGGGGTGGGGGGAAGGGGATCCAAAGTGTGGGGTGGGTACAGGAACACAAATCATTAAAAGTAGTGATGCCAAAGGTTAAATTAAAATAAAAAAAAACTCTTTGGAGTACATTTCTTTAGACAGAATTGAAAAACAGAAGCATTATGTTCAACTTTTACAGAACCATTCTTAGGCCACATTTTGATAACTATGATCAGATTTAATTTGTATATTGTGAATAGTACAAAGAGTTGCTAAAGAAGTATGAAAAAGACTCACTACAATGACATTAGACCTGAAAGTTAACCAGAGTGTGGTTAGAGTGTGGAATTTTTATTAGGATATTTTTGAGGTTTTACATAGGATGCATCAGATATGCTTCACAGAAATAGGCTATTCAGCTCATCCAAAGCATGAATTTATGTTTCAGTTTTCCTCTTCTTCCTTACCTAAATTTGTCAGAGTAATCCTGTATTCCTTCTCCCTCATAATCTTGTTGATATCCCCCTAAATGCATTCACTTCACTATTGACTTCAACCATTCCTTGTGGTAGTGAGTACCACTTTTTCATCACTCTGTGGATAAGGAAGCCCCTTCTAAAGTATTGGTTTCCTTGGTAACTATTTCATGTTGACAACTTCTGGTTATACACTTCCGAACAAGAAGAAGCATTCTCTCTACACACGCTTTTAATAAATATTTCCATTGTTTTGAATACATCAATTCAGTCGCACCTCAGCTCTTTGTTAGAAGGAAAAGAGATTCAACCCATCAGTCCTTTTGTGATGAGTATATCCATTTACTGCTGTAAGTATTCTCTGCAATCTTTATATCCTTTTTCATAACTGTATGCATTACTCTAATTGTGTTTTAATTAAGGTTTGATTTGGGTATCATGTGGGATTCAGGAAGAGCTTATCAATTGGATAAAAGAATTGGCTTAATAGTAGGAGACAGAGGGTGGTGTCAAAGGATTGTTTTTCAGACTGGAGGCCTGTGACCAGTGGTGTTCTGCAGGGATCAGTGCTGATTTCACTGTTGTTTGTCATTTATGTAAATGATTTGGATTAGAATTTAGAAGGCATGGTTAGGAAGTTTGCATTTGACACCAAAATTTGAGGTACGATGTATAGTGAAGAATGTTATCTAAGACTACAAAGAGATCTTGATCAGCTGGGCAATGGACTGAGGAGTGGCAGACCAAGTTTAATTTGGAAAAATGCAAGGTATTGCGTTTTGATCAAACAAACAAGGGCAGGACTTACACAGTTAACAGTAGGGCCCTGGTTAGTGTTGTAGAACAGAGAGACCTAGGGTTCAGGTACATAGTTCTCTGCAGGTTACACCACAAGGAGACAGGGTGCTTAAAAAAAACGGTGTTTGGCGTGCTGGTCTTCATTGCTCAGACCATTGAGTATAGGAGTAGGTTGTACAGGATGTTGGTGGGGCCACTTTTAAAGTACAGTGTACAGATCTGGTTGCCCTGTTACAGGAAGAACATCATTAAATTGGAGAGGGTTCAGAAAAGATTTACAAGGATGTTGCTGGGATTGGAAGGTTTGAGTTATAAGGAGAGGCTGGAACACTTTTCACCGGAGCGTAGGAGGTTGATGGATGACCTTATAGAGGTTTCTAAAATCATGAAGGGCAAAGATAAGGTGAATAGCAAAGGTCTATTCCCTAGGGTAGGGGAATTCAAAACTAGAGGGCATATTTTTAATGTGAGAGGAGAAAGATTTAAATTGTACCTGAGAGACAACTTTTTCCACACAGAGGGTGGTTTGTATGTGAAATGAACTGCCAGAGGAAGTGGCAGACACAGGTACAGTTACAACATTTAAAAGATATTTAGACAGGTACATGAATTGGAAAGGTTTAGAGGAATATGGGCCAAATGCAAGCAAGTGGAACAGGTTGAGTTTGTTATGATTCTGGATAATTTAATTTCATGAAGTGGAACCTTATAGGGGACTGAGCGACTGAGCGTTATGGTGAGGTATATGGCAGAATTGAGGAAAAAGTCCCTTGAGGCTTATCTCAACATCATGAGCAATTCACGTCATCTTTTATGTTTTCACATTAATATTCAGCCCCCCATCCCGACATCAGAAAAACTCAAGAAGGAAACCTTCTCTATCTGGATTACATTTAAATAGCTTACTCTTTTTGTAGATCTCCCTCCTCATCTTAGACATTTGAAGTCTAATAGAATCAATATGTTTAAGGGAAAGATAACTTTATGGCCAAAATTGAAATATAGCACTGTTTGTCTTTAATCCCTCTATTCCACAAGCATAACATAAATTTAACCTTTTTACCCAGTTCTCAATATGACCAATCAGATACTTCCTCTGTCATCTCTAAAACAAAAAAAAACTATCTGCCAGTTTCATTGAATAAACATAAAATTATTAATATGTTATAAATAAAATGTGTTCAATGATAATGCAAAACATGCCAACAGAGTTTTGATATGAAAATATCAATGTTTATGACTCTAAATTACCAAAAATACACACTCGCACGCACACACGTAACACACATGTGCACACATACATGCAAGCACACATACATGCAACACACATGCAATCACACATGTGTGCACACACGCAAGATCACTCACACACACACGTGTACACACACACAGTAAAGTGAAAAATAGTTTGCCTATTCGATGATTTACTTGAGAAAAGAAAACAAATTTTTTTGGCCATCAGTTGTACTTCATGGAGACATAAAATGAAGTTATGATGTGGAACAATCAGACAGCTGTCACCTAATGTTCTTGTGCATAACGATAGATGACACCAAACACAAGTAGATATCTGTGGGATCTATGAAACTTTTAACTTGTTCAGGAAACAGAGTATTGAGGATCCTGCTGGACATTCTTCAGAATTCAAGTTGTACCAGGGCTCCACACTGGACCCGAACCAAGATATTTTTTGGAGCAGGAGAGCTAGGCTAAAAAGCTCTTTTCTTTCCCCAGGTTGGCCACCAACAGAAAATTTTCAAATTTCAATCTTCAATGAAGGAGCTCCAATCTTCTGCAACCTGGCCATCATAAACTTGAGTAGCAGGTCTTCAGTAAAGAAGCGATTATCATAATACAGAGATAACAAGGTGCAGAGCTGGATGAACACAGCAGACCAAGCAGCCATTTCTGAAGAAGAGTCCAGACCCGAAACGTCAGCTTTCCTGCCCCTCTGATGTTGCTTGGCCTGCTGTGTTCATCCAACTCTACACCTTATTATCACAGATTCTCCAGCACCGGCAGTTCCTACTATGTCATTATCATAGTACATGTGACTTTCAAAAATGTTTTATTGAAAAGAAATGTTCCCCTGTCCTTTCACCAACCTCTTTTAAAATAATACAACACTTCAATCTCAGGTCCATCAAAAATTACTCAATGTAAGGACACCATAACTATAAATATATGAAGGAGTTGACAGGAGGGGGATGTGTTGCTAGGGTTAGATGAAGAAAAGTGGATGCAAGCTCAATTTGAGGATAAACATCTGTTGTTTTCTTGACAGATCCTTCTCATATTCTATTTTCCCTTTCTTAAAGCCTTTTCTGCAGGCTGTGTTCCCACAAAATTATAAATTGGACATTTTTCATTGCGCAACACCAGATCTTCCGGTAAGATGGTGATGGAGTATGGCTTCTGAACCTGGGGCTTGTTCACTCCATCTGCTTTTCTTTCCGCTTCTTTTCTTTTTATTTTCTCTCATTTGTCATTCTTTTTTCTCTTTTTCTCTTTTATTTTGCTTACCTCTTGCTGAAGAGCTCAGTCACAGTAACAGCTTCAGCAGAGGCAGGTATGCCCAGCACGAACTTGTGGCGGTCGGTGAGTGGGGCCAGCATGGACTCATGGCAGCAGCATCAGAGGTGAGTTTGGGCTCCTGGCAGCTTCTGCATTGACGGGGCAGTCCTAGCAACGAATCACGGCTGCTGCGGCAGACACGAGTTAGGCTTCCCGGTGACATTCTCATCCAGTGCAGATTCATGGAGGCGGATGCAGAGGCGAGTTTGGGCCCAGTAAGAGATGCTGTGGCATCAGCAGTGGCTGCATCTGCGAGGTGGGCCGGAAGCAGACTCATAGCAGCAGCGCAGTCAACTTTGGTCTGGTGCAGTACCTGGTGGCATCAGTGGCATTTGCATTGGTAAAGTCCATGAGGGCTCATAGTCACGAGGGCAACATTAAAGGTCAGATGGCACCAAAGAGTGGCAACTTTAGTTCCAATGGTGGCACAACGAGGGGGGGTCATGCCTGGCCACCAAGTCCATGGCCCCTGAGCACTTAACAAGAATGACTGTAAAGTTGAACACTTTTTCTTTATTTCTTTATTCTTCTTCTTTATAAACTATGTTTTGGTCTATTTTTCTGTGTTATTGGATGGCGCCAGAGAGTAGTGATGCTATGCAACACTTTTCACTGTAGTTTGTAACAAGATCCACGTGAAAATAAACAAATCGAATAAATCAAATCGAAAATAATTTTCCTCTTAGTTCCTCAACATGCTGCTTTAGAAAATCATCTTGGATATATTTCAAGAATTCATCCTCCACAACATTACTACTGATTAGGCTTGCCCAGCCTATATGCAAATTGATATCACCTATGGTTGCTTTATTACGCTTGTCACAAATACCTTTAACTTTTTGAGTTATACTGTGATTTATGTTGTCACTGGTGTTAGTGAACCATAAACAACAGTAGTATAGGCTTGGAAAAAATAACACACTCTGCCCAATAGACTGTGCAAAATCCTTCTCATGAACATCTGAAGACTTTTGCCAAAACTGAGAGCTGTTCCATAGACCAGTCAAACAACAACCTGACATAGTCATACTTTCTAAATCATACCTCAGAGCTAATCTCCCAAACTCTTCCATCATCAGCTCTAACACCCAGCCCATCAGCAGGACAGAGTTGGTGCACAATGTTACGCAATCTGGAGAGAGTTGCCCCGGGAGTACACAACATTAACAGTAGATAACATAACAGACACAAAACTAGAGAAATATCAGTTGTATATAATTCCTGCAATCAGGATTGGATACCTTTACCAAAAGAATTTAATTTTTACGGTTTAAAACATTTTATTAATCGGATGAAATTACTTGTAAGGCCCCGCAGGAGTTCTCCTGCTGGAGGACACTCCATTCAAGTAAGACCAATTTCAAACAGGAAACCAATTGTGAACTGTTGTATATCTTCCTGGCTGATGACTCACGGACAATGTTAGAGAACTACAAGAAATGAAAACATTCTGTTACTGTTCCATCAAAAAAAATTGGAGGAAGTGTGACATTTTTCAATGCAAACAATCTATTATTAATAATAAACACAGAAAGTTCCAAAAGTACTCAGTATTCCTGGCAGCTTCTGCAGACAGAGGGATTTCAGGTCGATAACCTTTTGTCAGAACTTCTATTCCGCCTCCATTTCACTAATTAAAGACATTTCAGTTGTGTTTCTTCTAAGCCATTTGCACAAAGTAATTGATCGTTGGCGTATTTGTCATAGCTGCTTGCCTGTTAATGGTTTTCTTAGCTGCTGAATCATTGGCTCAATACAAGTCTGAGTTTTTTACTCTAATTCCGCCCTTTCTTTAAATGCTGTCTATTCTGTTTTGATAAAAAAAAGTGCAAAGTCCTTATTCAACATATTCTTTAGTTCCTTATTTCTGTTGACAATATCACTGCTACTAGGTAGGCACATTGCACCTGAACGCTTATTTTTCTTTTTTGTACTAAACCAGGTATAATTGTATTCCTTCCGTGTGTTGATGTTGATGTTGATATCCTTTGCAAGTTTCTTTTCCAGCTCCCTGTTGTTTTACCACCCCTTTTTGTCTTTATATCTGCCCCATTTGCCAGAATCTGTAAAAAAAAATTGGCATTCTGGTTGTGTTTTGGTCAGTGGAATACATATACATATCAGTTTGAGAACATATTGGACAGGATTTTGCCACAGGACTGAGGACCAGTGTTGTTGGGAAATGGATCCTAACCACACAATTCACCAATTGTATCAAATGTGGCAACCTGATTGGCTACCTTTAGGTACGCCAACCAGGTAGCTCTTGAGCTACAGTCACTCGACCAGGAGTACTGGACCCTACTGAGGAAGCTCGGAGATTCAGAGTTCGTCCACAGGTAAACTTTAAATGAACTTTCTGAGGGACCGAGCAGTCAAGGCCCCTCCAGATAGTGGTCGCTATCCCCTTACTCCTACATTCGTTTTAATGTAGTTTTCTTAAATTCATTCTGGGGATGTAGCCATCTCTGGCTGAGCCAGCATTGAGTGCCCATATCTAATTACCCCATGATCCACGTGGCTTGCTCAGACCATTTCAGAGGGCAGTTAGGAGTCAACTGCACAGCTGTGGGACTGGTTTCATGTGCGGGTCAAATCAGGTACAGTTGCAAGTTTTCCTTCCCTAACAGACATTGGTGAACCAGATGGGTTTTCACAAGAATTGGCAGTGACTGCCATTTGGCTAGCTCAATTCCAGCTTTTTATTGAATTCAAGTTTCACCATCTGCCATAGTTAACTCATAATGAGATGTCAATGGATACAAACAGGCCCCTCATTGCTCACCAGCAAGATTGGACAATCTTTTTCTCAATGCCAAGCATCTGGGAGACAATGGCCTGGCAATATTATCACTAGACTATTAATCCAGAAACTGGATTCTGGGAGATGATGAAATTTGAATACAATAAAAAACTCTGGAATTAAGAATCTACCGATGACCGTGAAACCAGTGTCCATTGTTCATTGTTAGAAACCCCATCTGGATTATTCAGAGACAGCAAGAACTGCAGCTGCTGGAGTCAGAATGTCTGATGAAGGGTCCTGACCTGAAACTTTGACATTCTTGTTCCTCTGATGCTGCCTGACCTGATGTGTTCCTCCAGCTCCACACTGTGTTGACCCATATGGCTTATCAATGTCCTTTTGGGAAGGCAATCTTCCATCCTCACCTGGTCTGGCTTACATGTGACTCCAAACCCACAGCAATGTGTTTAACTCTCAACTGCCCTCTGAAATGGCCTAGCGAGTCACTCAGTTGTGTCAATCACTTTGTAGTCTCGCCAAAGAAATGAAATGGACCACCTGGCATCAACCTAGGCACCAGAAAAGACACAGCAGAAACCACCTGTCCCTCCTGTGGTCCCCAGCATCACGGATCCAGTCAGCCAATTCAATTCACTCTATGTGATATCAAAAAATAATTGGAGTCTTGGATACTGCAAAAACTATGGACCCTGACAATATTCTGGCAATACTACTGTAGACTTGTGCTTCAGAATGTGCCACTCCATTAGCCAAACTTGGCCATTATAGTTACAACGCTGACATCTACCTGAAAATGTGAAAAATTGCCCAGGTATGTGCTGGACATAAAAAGCAGGACAGATCCAAGCCAGCCAACTACCAATCCATCAGTCTACTCTTGACCATCAGTAAAGAAACAGTGCTGTCAAGCAGCACCTGCTCAGCAATAACCTACTCAGTGATGTCCAGCTTGGATTCCACCAGAGCCACTCATCTCCTGACCTCATTACAGCCTTGATTCAAACGTGGGCAAAAAGCTTGAATTCCAGAGGTGAGGTGAAAGTGACTGCCCTTGCCTTGAAGGCCGTATTAGTTTGAGTATGGCATCAAGGAGCCCTGGCAAAGTTGGAATCACTGGTATCAGGGATGAACTCTCCCCTGATTGGAGTTATACCTAGCACACCGGAAGGCATTTATGGTATTTGGAGGTCAGTCATCTCAGCTCCAGGACATCTCTGCAGGAGTTCCGTAAGGTAGTGTCCTGGGCCCAACCATTCATTATGTCAGACAATGCATTTTAGGTCTGAGGCCTTGTTTAGAATCTGGCTGTGTATTAACTTGGAGTCAGGGATAACAAAGTGTAGAGCTGGATGAACACAGCAGGCCAAGCAGCATCATAGGAGCAGGAAGACTGGCATTTCGGGCCTAGACGTTCAGGTCATATCGCAAGTGAATACTCCCCACTTGCTTGGATGTGTGCAGTTCCAACAATACTCAAGAAGCTGGACACCAATCTCAAAGTAGCCCAGTTGATTAGAAGCACACCCACAAGCATTCACTACCTCCACCATTAACGTGCACTAGCAGCAGTGTGTACTATCTACAAGATGTAGTGCAGAAATTCACCAAAGATCCTTTGACAATACATCCCAGACACACAACCATTTCCATCTAGAAGGATAAGGGCAGCAGATACACGGGAAACCACCACCTGCAAGTTCCCCTCCAAGCCTCTCACTATCCTTACTGGGGAACTTATTGCTGGCCCTTCACTGTTGCTGGGTCAAAGTACCGGAATTCCCTCCCTAAGGGCATTGTAGATCAAACTATAGTGCATAAATTGCAGTAGTTCAAGAAGGCAGCTCACCAGCACCTTCTCAAGGACAACTAGGTAAGGGCAATAAATGTTGACCAGACAGCGATGCCCATGTTCCATGACTGAGTTAAAAAATATTTTCCCAGCTAACGTATTTCACATCTCACTGCGGTAGCACATGGAAAATCAAGCCCTGCTTCTTTCCAGAGTCATCACAAAAGTTAAGCTTTTAAGAAGTATGCAGAATTCTCCAATTTATTGGTATTTCAGATCCAGGTTGATTGAAAACACAGGCCTCGTCTCTGTACTTGACAATTGTAATTTATTAGACTCTAGCTGCAGGTAAACAATAAAGAAGCATGATAAATTGACCTTTTAAAACTCATACTCCTTTACAAACACAGACCCATTTACAGATAGACGCATACAATAAAATGGGTGTTATGCACAGAGGGAAAGCTGGATATGGCAGTTCAGAAACCACTGTCCAAAGATTTTGTTGAATGGATTCTTGTGCTGATCAGAATTCTGTTTCTCAGTCTTCTGTCTTCAGATAGTTTCACTTGCTTGCAGGAGCCACTCGGTGACTGGCTCTCTTCAGGCTTGAATGTTTTTTACTGTGGAGAGAAGAGATAGCTCCTGCTTTTGTAAAGATTCAATTGCTTCTCTCTCACTCACATTCCCAAGTTGTTCAGCTATCTGAGAGCCAATCAGATAGCTGTTGGTCAGTAGACAGCCTCTGTCATCAACATCTGGTCTACAGCCTACAGACTTGTTGCCAGCGAAAGATCCATTTGTCATTTGGCTCCCAATCATCTGCAAACTAGATTTCCATGGCTGTTTGAAAAATATGTTCTTCTGGCAGTGAATAGCACATGCATTCAGTGGACTTGCCAGGTCTAAGATTTAAGAAAATGAATTAAATAACTATCTGGTCATTTGGGATAATTGTAGTGTATATACAGCTTGTGTGCACTTGTCCCATTCCCAGCATGACAGGCTACATGAGTTGTACAGAAGTAACGGGGTATGGTCTGTGGAATCTTACTGTAGCACTGACTTCAGCAAGGTTATGGAACTAAGTCTATGGAGTAGAAGTTCATATTCATACAATACCATTGCCCACAGCAATTTGTATTTAACTGTTCTCTATGGTAGCTAGCAATAGAATACTTATATAAAATTACAAGGAGCTCACAGCAAAGAAATAGGCCACTCATTCTACAAGAGCCTCATCTGAACTTATTTAGTCCAACTTAGTCAATGTAACCTCACAGTCTTTTCTCTATCAAGTACTGATTTAATTTCTCCTTGAATGTATTATACTACAACAATCAGAACTGGGTTCACCACAGGTGAAATGGCATAGTTTATTTTCCCTAAGGAAAAGTGCTTTTGTATGCTAAGAAACTTGAATAGATCAGGTAAGAAAATAAACCAGGAATTCAAATATCCAACCTGCACTTAAGTGTCATGATCAAATATTCATGAGTTCTACAATATTCTCTGACACTCGTTCGACATTGCAGCACCTTTGCTAAGTGATTTCAATGAAATCTTCCCTATATAATGAAGACAGACCTTGACATTGCTTTTTGCCAAAGTAACTCACTTTTTTGTTAGTAACCCTTTCTCTCTACTTTGTCTCTACACCTGATGTATGGATGCCAAACGCTGCTCTGTGAGACCACTGGGCAGCAATAGTTGCCATAGATAATTGTAACATTAATCTGCAAATTGTTACTACATGAGAGAAGAATCTTGACCTGGAGAGTTTCAAGCTCAACATCAAATATGATGACATTTCTTTTGTTTAAACTGCTGCAAAATTTGCAACTCGATATAAAAGAAAAGCAATGTCTTTATTCATAATGCCTCTCATGTACTACAGACCTAAAGCACTGCATAGACGGTTAAATAATTTGAATTATTTTTATTTACTTGTAGGGCTTGCACGTTGCTGGCTGGCCAGCATTTATTACCGATCCTTAGTGCAGTCGTGGCAGTAAATGTAAGAAGTGTACCAATTTGGTGATAGCAATCGCCAACAAACAATGCAATAATGATCAGATAATCTCTTTTAGTAATGTAATTTGATAGATAAGTATTGGTCAGGGAGCAGGCAACAACTCTGCAGCTCTGCAACAATACAATACCATGTCTGGTATATCTCCACACAAATCCACCTGATAGGGCATAGGTTTAACTTCTTGTAGTATATTGAAAATTGCATTGTGCATAGTGCCCACTCAAGACAACTTTAAAGAGGGAGCTCAAAGAAGAACATAATGCATGTTTTAACAGCATGTAGAGTTCTGATTCTAATCGTTCTTTGTTAAATCTTGCTGAATCTTCCAGTTTCTTCTCAAAACCTTCACAATAGTCATGAAGAACATGAAAATATGAAATGTTGCTTTCATCTGCAAAATTTTTGTGAGCTGTTTGTCTACTTTCTGCAAACTGTATTGTAAGGTGGAAATTTAGGGAACACATTAAGGCTGTTGTTAGACACATGTTGAGGTACTCCATCTTGGGACTGGCAAAGAAAGGTCTGCATTGTGTGTGTCCATACTTGTACATGTGCATACATGTCAATGCACACAAAAGCATGCATGCGCACACATTGACCTCACAAAAATAATCATCCAATCAAAAAAAAACTGCATCATTACAGAAAGATTTTTCTTTGAAAAGAATATAATCCATGCTCCATAATTATACACTATTGTTGATTATTGGCTGTGCCCAACCTACCATATTTGCTATGCATTCTAAACCAACATCAGTATTCCCAGGTTGACAAAAGGTCTGCTATTCAAAGATGCACTGGAAGATTTTGCAATCACAGATGACAAAAGGTAAAAAAAAGCCTTTATTCTTCAATATAAAGATGAAGTATTGGAAGGTTCCTTCAAGTCACTTACATAAACACAAAAGGAAAACAATTAGACTCAGCAAAAAAAATCTAACAACTTATTTCTCAGGAAAAATGCAGACGCAATATAGAAATACAATTGTTTTACTACAAGTTAAGAAGGAAGCAGATGATGCAATTGTCCAGTGTGGAGGACAATTGAAGCAACTAGCAAACAGATGTGACTTAAATGATGTTGAGCATATTGAATATAAAATATAATTACAAATAATCCGAGGTCATTTCAATAGATACCTATGTTAAACATTGTAGTATCTTTCTAGATGACAATTCCTGTCACCTCTACCAGTATGCAATACTCAGTAAGGGTTGTTAGAGGTAGCTTACGCTTTTAAATTATCTACGGTTTCTGCTTTGTCTTTGGCCCATCTAGTGATTAATGGTGAAAGATTAGCCATGCCAGAGCATCTATAAAATACAGAATACATTCTTAGATATCACAAAGGTTTATGGCATGATATCAAGTACAACTATATTTGGTTAGGTAAAAATATTCAAGTTATTTATCACACTTGGACCAATCTTGCTTTAAATGCTCAACATGCAACGAACAAAATTCAATTTCAATCAGGAGACCAATCATGGTGTTTGGCCAGTACACTTAGCTAGGGAATCTTAGGATGACGCTTCCATCAGAACACGATTTGGAAGATATTATGCCAGAGATTAACTTTCAGTTTATCTGTCAGTCAAGATATGTTCCAGCAGCATGTGAGCAGAATTAGGGAAATGTGCCTGGGCATGTATGCATTACTGATGATATTGTGGTAATGGCAAAGCCAAAGAAGATCAAGACCAGAACCTTCACTCATTCACGACAGTAACTCACTACGGAGAGCTTGTTTTCTACACCAGGAAGTACCAGGCAAATGCAAGCCAGATCAATTGTTTTTACTCTGTGTATTCACATTGTGGAATCTGTCCCGATACAGATAATGTCAAAGATATAAAACAAATGTCCACTCCAGCAAGGCAAAGATAAATACTGTATTCAAAAATTTGTGAATACTTGGGCTGTACCTATTGAAACATTACACCCCATTGATCAAGAGTTAATGAAGGAATGGAGAAAATTATGTATACCTTGGGGAAAAAAAACAGTGGTACATACAGATATAGCTAAACAGTTAATTGTCAAGCTTTGGGGAGTATTGTTAAACAGAGTGACCTTGGGGTGTAGGTACATAGGTACTTGAAGGTGGCATCACAGGGTGGTGAAGATTGCATTTGGCATACTTGTCTTCATCATCAGAGCACTGGGTACTGGAGTTGGGACATCATATTACAGCTGTGCAAAACATTGGAAAGGTCACATTCGGAGTACTGCATAAAATTCTGGTCGCCTTGCTATAGGAAAGATGTTATTAAACTGATAAGGGTACAAAAAAAGATTTACAAGGATGTTACTGAGACTGAAAGGTTTGAATTATAAAAGTCTGGATAAAATGGGACTTTTTTCACTGGAGCACTGGAGACTGAGGGCAACTTTACAGAAGTTTATAAAATCATGAGGGGCATAAATAAGGTGACTAGCCAAGGTCTTTTCCCCAGGGTCGGGGAGCCCAAAGTTAGAGGGCATTGTTTTAAGGTGAGAGGGAAAGATTTAAATGGTGCCCAAGGGGCAACATTTTCACGTGGGGGAGGTATGTATATGGAACAAGCTGCCAGAGTAAGTGGTAGAGGTACAACTACAACATTTAAAAGACATTTGGACAAGTACATGGATAGGAAGGGTTTAAAGGGGTATGGGCCCAATGCAGGAAAATGGGACTAGTTCAGTTTAGGAAACCTGATTGGCATGGATGAGTTGGGCTGTAGGGCGTTTTTGCATGCTGTCTACCTCTATGACTCTATGACTCAAAGTCATTGAAGCAAAAGCCATATTGTTTCCTTCACAATTAGAAAACACCCCTCACTCAGCTACAGGAATTCCTTCAGCTATACTCAGCTTTGCATCTCCCATTCGGACACTTTTTCTTGAACAATCTCTCCAATCTATTAATAAATATGTACATGAGTGTGATTGAGGGCAGAAGGATTTAATTGAAGTAAATGCAGAGAAAAAGATGAAATTTAGAAGAATGCTGCTAAATCCAGGAGAAAAAGTGCACATTAAATATGATAGACATTTTTGGAACACAAACAGCCCCCTAAGATATATAGGCATTTGTTGTAACCGACACGACATAGAACATAGAACATTACAGCGCAGTACAGGCCCTTCGGCCCTCGATGTTGCGCCGACCTGTGAAACCAATCTGAAGCCCATCTAACCTACACTATTCCATTATCATCCATATGTTTATCCAATGACCATTTAAATGCCCTTAAAGTTGGTGAGTCTACTACTGTTGCAGGCAGGGCATTCCACGCCCTTATACTCTCTGAGTAAAGAACCTACCTCTGACATCTGTCCTATATCTATCACCCCTCAATTTAAAGCTATGTCCCCTCGTGCTAGCCATCACCATCCGAGGAAAAAGGCTCTCACTGTCCACCCTATCTAATCCTCTGATCATCTTGTATGTCTCTATCAAGTCACCTCTTAACCTTCTTCTCTCTAACGAAAACAGCCTCAAGTCCCTCAGCCTTTCCTCATAACACCTTCCCTCCATACCGGGCAAATCCTGGTAAATCTCCTCTGCACCCTTTCCAATGCTTCCACATCCTTCCTATAATGTGGCGACCAGAACTGTACGCAATACTCCAAGTGCGGCCGCACCAGAGTTTTGTACAGCTGCAATATGACCTCATGGCTCCGAAACTCAATCCCTCTACCAATAAAACCTAACACACCGTACACCTTCTTAACTATCCTATCAACCTGGGTGGCAACTTTCAGTGATCTATGCACTTGGACACCGAGATCTTTCTGCTCATCCACACTACCAAGAATTTTACCATTAGCCCAGTACTCTGTATTCCTGTTACTCCTTCCAAAGTGAATCACCTCACACTTTTCCGCATTGAACTCCATTTGCCACCTCTCAGCCCAGCTCTGCAGCTTATCTATGTCCCTCTGTAACCTGTAACATCCTTCCGCACTATCCACAACTCCACCAACTTTAGTGTCATCCGCAAATTTACTAACCCATCCTTCTACGCCCTCATCCAGGTCATTTATAAAAATGACAAACAGCAGTGGCCCCAAAACAAATCCTTGTGGTACACCTATAGTAACTGAACTCCAGGATGAACATTTCCCATCAACCACCACCCTCTGTCTTCTTACAGTTAGCCTTAGGATCAATGATCATCACTAAGCCCAGTTTTGAAATCATGGCACGAAACACATCATTCTTCAATGCACTAAAAACACCATTTGTAAACATTGAAACTGATTCTGATATTGACATCTCAGATGAAGAACATGAGATGAATGAGACTTCAACTAATATAAGGTAGTAAAATAATAAGAGAGGAAACATCCAACTTACCTCAGCAATTATGTTGTGAAGTGAACTATTTTCAGTTGATATACAAATCTTTTGATTCATCATACATGACTGAGGTTTTTGTTAAATGAACAGGAAGTTTAGTATTTATTAATGGTGAAGTTGAATGTCCCTGTTATGCTTAAGGTTATTGTTTACAAGTTTGGAGACCAACTGATTTATGTTGATACCATGGTCAGACTTCCCACCATTGGGGTCATTCCTACATCACTGAGAGGCTGATGATTTAGAAACTACAGTGCCTATTCTGAGTGTGTTGAATCTCTGTCTCTGCCTTATTTAATAGTAACTATTTTCTGAATCTCTGAAGTTCCAGTAAGCTGTTTTGTTTACAGAATTTTATACATAATATGCATTAGAGCTCTCTTGTACAGAATATTCCATCCTCGCGCAGAGCCTCAAGAGCATATAGCTGCTGATACAATTGCAATATTAGTAACAGTGGCTGGTTAGCACAGTTGGCTGGACCAATAGCTTGCAATGCAAAGTAACGCCAGCAATGTGGGCTCAATAATTGCACCAGCTGAAGTTACAATGAAGGACTATCCTTCTCAACCTCTACCCTCATCTGAAGTATAATGAATCTCAGGTTGAACCATCACTAGTTGGCTCTCTACAATGAGAAATGAACACTGTGGGACTATGACTTTGATTGATTTTATCATCACATGTACTGAAATACAGTGAAAAGTTTTGTTTATGAGCGGTAGAGGCAGATCACAGCAAGCAGAAAATGTACAGATCAAAAAGACTTAGAGGTATACAGGTTACATTATTTGAGGCTAGAGTTCATTAAACAGTCTGATATTGGCCGGAAAGAAGCTGTTGCTGAACCTGCTTGTGTGTGTGTTCAGGCTTCTGTATCTTCTGCCTGATGGAAGAGGTTGTAGGAGGTCATTACCAGGGTGTGATGTGTCTTTGATGATGTTGGCTGCCTTTCCGCATCAGCGGGCCATGTAAATAGAGTCCATGGATAGAAGTTTGGCTTCCGTGATTGTCTGGGCTGTGCACACCACGTTCTGTAGTTTCTTACGGTCTTGGGCAGAGCAGCTGCCACACCAGGCCGTTATGTACCCAGACAGTATGCTTCCAATGGTGCATCTGTAGAAGTTGGTGAGGGACCTTATGGACATGACAAACTTCCTGAACCGCCTGAGGAAGAAGGGGCGTTGTTGTGCCTTCTTGACTGTCGCATTTACGTGAGAAGCCCAGGACAGGTTATTGGCTATCGTCACTCCGAGGAACTTAACGCTCTTCACTCTCTCAACCTCAGTTCCATTGATCAAGATGGGGATGTGCTCTCCTCGTTTGTTTTTGAAGTCGATGATCAGTTCTTTAGTTTTGCCGACGTTGAGAGACAGATTGTTTTCTTTGCACCACATCACCAAGCCCTCTATCTTCCTTCTGTATTTTGACTCGTCGTTGTTAGATATCCATCACACTACGGTGGAGTCATCAGCGAACTTGTGGGTGGTGTTCATTCCGAATTTGGCAAAACAGTTGTAGTTGTATAGGGAGTGCAGTAGGGGGCTGTGGACTCATCTTTGGGGAGCTCTAGTGTTGAGTGTTACTGTGGAGGAGGTGCAGTTACCTATCCTCACTGATTGCGGCCTGTGGGTCAGAAAGCTGAGGATCCAGTTGTAGAGGGTGGAGCCGAGACCAAGGTCATGCAGTTTTGAGATCAGTTTGGTGGGGAATAATGGTGTGGTTTATACTATTAATACATGTCTTCTCATTATATTGCACAGACCATTAAAGAACATTATGTCCATCATTGTCTAAGAGAAGGATGTTATATGTTAAAAATTGCACTGTCCTTTTTTTTCCAATTAATGCTGACATACACAAATACCAGTAGAGTCCAGAAGGAAAGTGAAGGAATCCGTGTTTTAACAGCACGTTCAGTTCCGAATCCTAGAGTTCCTTAGTAAATTTTGCTGCATCTTACCCTCTCTCTAATAACTTCAAAGATATATGGAATAAGATTTCAAAGAACTACCTGTCACTTTGCTATGTGTGGCATTGTATGAATTATTTTGTATTTGTATGTGTGCACATGGGTTTATAAATGCTTCTAAATGTTAAAAGAAGAAAACAGTCTCCAATTATTTATATAACAGAGGGCATAAGCCATTGTGAGAAATCTAGGAGAAGCATATGAGAAGTCCAGCAAGGCCATTCTCGATGTTAAAACCAACTGGTTGCGTTTTCCCACAGAGTTCCAGGCGTTGAGATGAGATTCTCATTGCAGAGCAGCACAATGACTATTAATGGGGATTATTGCTTGTCATCAGCCTCATTAACTGCAAATATCATCTCATTACTATGCAGCTTCCTATCCTACCAACCATCACAAGCAAACTAGACAATAAGAATTCCCAATCGGAAAATCTGAGCGGACACTTGGTGATTTCAACTTGCTCCTTTCACTTCTGCAGCTTCAACTTGGACACCTGACATCAGCCTCTCAGGGCACACTCCATGGACAGTGGTATCATGCAACCCTTGCCCACGAGCTTTAACATTGGACGCTTGCCTGCCTCTCCGCACCATTATTTCACACCTCCAATACGCTTGAACTTTGGAGACCAAACAGGCTGCCATCTCAGGGATGCTCACTTGGTCTCGTTGTGCTCACTTGCCTTGATCCTACCTAGATCCTCACAGTATCCCTGTCTTACCTTGTCTTTTTATGCTTTATGCCAGGGGAGGTGATGGCTTAGTGGTATTATCGATGGACTGTTAATCCAGAGACCCAGATAATATTCTGAGGACCTGGGTTTGAATCCCGCCTTGGCAGATGGTGGAATTGGAATTCAATAAATATCTGGAATTAAGAATCTAATGATGAGCCCATAAAAAACCCACCTGGTTCACTAATGCCCTTTCGGGAAGGAAACTGCCATCCTTACTTTGTCTGGCCTACATGTGACTCCAGACCCACAGCAATGTGGTTGACTCTGAACTGCCCTCTGGGCGATTAGGGATGGGCAATAAATGCTGCCTGGCCAGCAACGCCCTCATCCCATTAATGATTAACAGGGAAAAATACCTGAGCCACCAGGCTCACAGTACTTCCGTCCTATCTTGACATTTAGTGCAAATATAAAGCCAGGAAGTGTGTCATGTTTGTCAGCAATCCTCAACCAAGTCAAGAGAGTTACCCTTCAGTTAGGGGGTCGCAGTACAATCAGTCAGAGTTAGCCTTGATCCAAGCCCACAGGCTTGGACATAATCAGCTGCTTGAGGCAGTGAGGGTCAGGACCCTGTTCTTGTAAGGAGTGGGGAATCAAATGTTAGGCATTCCATCACCTGCCATAGCTCTTTCTGATCTATTGCAGGCTGTCTTATCCTGCAATGTGAAAAAAAAAGAGGATTGCAAATAGAAGACAATGTGGGGGAAAATGCACTTTGGTACGAAGAATAGAGGCATAGACTATTTTCTAAATGGGGAGAAAATTCAGAAATCTGAAGTGCAGAGGGACTTGAGAGTTCTAGTCCAGGATTCTCTGAAGGTTAACTTGCAGGTTGAGTTGGTAGTTAGGAATGCAAATACAATGCTGGCATTTATTTTGAGAGGACGAGAATATAAAAGCAGGGATGTACTTTCTGCTTTATAAGGCTCTAATCAGACCACATTTAGTATATTGTGATCAATTTTGGGCCCCATATCTCAGGAAAGATGTATAGGCCCTGGACCAGGTTCAGAGGTGGTTCACGAAAATGATCCCAGGAATGAAATGCTTAACATAAGAGGAATGTTTGAGGATGCTGGGTGTATATTTGATGGAGTTTAGAAGGGTTAGGGGGTTCTAATTGAAACTTACAGAATATCGATGGGCCTGGATATAGTGGACTTTGTGAAGATGCTTCCACAAGGAGGAGAAACCAGGACCCGTGCCTACAGCTTTAGAGTAAAAGGAGGCCCCTTTAGAATGGAGATGAGGACAAATTTCTTCAGCTAAAGAGTGGTGAATTTATGGAGTTCTTTTCCACAGAAGGCTTTGGAGGCCAGGTCATTGAGTACATTTAAGAGAGAGATAGATAGATTCTTGATAGTTAAAGGGATCAAAGGTTTCAGGGAGAAAGTGGGAGTATGGGATTGAGAAACTTATCAACTATGATTGAATGGCAGAGCAGACTTGATGGGCCGAATGGCCTAATTTCTGCTCCTATGTCTTATGGTCTGATTAAGGAAGATAAAAGTATATCACATAGTTTTTAGTACATTGGAGCAAAGGTGGTGAGGTGTACCAAAAGAGTAAGTAATCAGAACAGAGGCTGTGCAGGGTTAATCGTGTAGGGGGGACTTTGGAGTGAGGTGAGAGTGAGGGAGAGAAGCTAGCACATGCAATAGTGACAGTTTCGGAGTATGAGCCTTATGGGGAATCGGATGCACTTGCAGATATGGAGTGAGTGTGAGGTTGCAGAGAGAAAATAAATGGCACTTTTTCCTACACTGCTGTGCAGCTCTCCAGAATGGCTCAGTTTGCTCCGGCCTGGTTGGAAACCATGGACCAGTTTGGCATGATCTGCTGTCATGATTACCTGTACCACTTCTGAGGGAAAAGGAGAGCCTTCCCCTGCACCAACCCATCCACCGACATTTTGTCTGCAAAGTGAGGTGACAAATTCCCCTGATCTGCCATGTCTGGGGCGAGTATCACAAACCATGCAGGGCAGCTCCAGACTGACTCAGCTCATTCGGGTGTGCAACAGCTTTTTAGAGACGGTGCCTGCACCCGGGGTATCAGACCATTCTGGTTATGCGGCAGTGACAAGTTCTTCTGGCTACAAGTAGGAAAGTCAAGGCAGCATGAGACACAAGGGGTGCCATCGAAGTGAGTAAGGTAATTAATGAGGCAAGTTTGAGGTGATAACATGAGAAAACTCTTTCAGCCTCATGGACAGAAATCTCAATGAAACTGACAAAATTGACACTTAGCCAAAAAAAGTAAGATTCTGCCCACTGTTTTTAGTCCTTAGCATACTGTATCTTGTTAAAGCCTGTACCAAATATTTTAGCTACCTCCAAGCAATTTTGGGTGTGTTTCAGGTAATATTGTTTCTGTTTGTGCATGGTTTCTAAAGCTGCATCTACATGACTTTGATTCTGCAAATTATTGATTCACTGTGGGGGATTCAGTATGTGGGTGGAAAGTGGGTAGAAATTAGTTCAATAAACTTCAGACTGAAGTGATTTGATTGATATTCTTTCTGTCCAGCTATTCATGTGATATGCTTGTCCAGAAGTTTTAACACTTCTTTAATGTCATTTAGAAAGTTGATACTTAATGCCTGAAATTCCAAGTAACGTTAGAGGAAGACTCAAACTTTAATACAAACTTTCGTCCACAGAGAGGCAGCATTGTCAATGATGGCAAATGCTGAGTCATTTATCATTATGAGTTGCCAAACTCAGAAAATCCCAATAAGAATTGTTGCCTTAACTACTGAACAAATTTTATATAGGATGCCCTTTCAAACGCAAGTTGTTGCAGCAGATTTGTTGATGCAGGAAATTTAACAACTGTAAAATATTAGGAAAACATTTGTGGCAGGAAGTAATTAATTTTGACAATATATTAACTTCATTTTGAAAAGTGGCTTTTATGTTTGTATTTGTCAAAATTAAAAGCGCAATCAGAAGTGTGCATGTTTTTTAACGTATGCTGTTTCTGAGCAAGTAAATTCATGAGTACCAAACAGAAAATTCCAACGCGACTACAATATGATTACTTTCAAAGTACATTCTCAGCTACAATATATTTATGCACATATCTTATGTAACTACTATGAATTTTGATTGCACTGAA
Source organism: Rhincodon typus (assembly GCF_021869965.1). Lineage (NCBI taxonomy): Eukaryota > Metazoa > Chordata > Chondrichthyes > Orectolobiformes > Rhincodontidae > Rhincodon > Rhincodon typus. Next base: position 51,029,155 of record NC_063332.1, on the reverse strand, counting down.
CTTTTGGGAAGAGTGTGTCGATAGATCTCACTTTCTTGTCTGGACTATTTCTAATGAAAGCCTATGGGCCATAAATGTAAGGCAGTTCATTTGATCTTGGTATCTGGAAGTACTGGGGCTTGTGATGTGGAAGGTGGGGGAGGGGGATAAGCAGGCTTGTGATCTGTGGTTGAATTGGTGCCAAATGAGCCTCCAAGGATGGGAATACAAAGTATTTAGCATTCATACAGTTCCAGAAGGATTCTAAACAACACACCTTTGCCTGTTCTAGGATCTACACATCGCTCAGTCAGGTATTAGTAGCATGGAGGGTTACACTTCTGAAAAGGGATAATTGATTGTTCTTCAAAGGAACAAAGAGTGTGGTAATGGCTCAACATGTGGACCAGTGGGGGCATATTGTGTTATATCTCATGGTCAGTATGCCTTTAAGTTATCTGCTCCGCAGCCAACCAAGCCTGAACTTCTCCTCACTGTTGTACAATAACAGGTTCCAGAAGAGGGAACTGATATTTTAAGATCACTCTATCTCCTTTCCCATTTTGTCTCTCTTGCTCTCTTTCCTTTTCTACTTTTTTAATAATGCAGATGGGGTGGTTTTTTGGTGATTTACTCTTTCACTGGCTTCAGTAAAATTTAGTCTTCTTGATTCTTCAATATTTTATACATTTCTGATTTTTAAATTTTTTTGTGGCTTATGGCACAGAAGTTTAATTTTTCTCCCTAGCAGCATCCATTAGGGAAGGAGTTCACAAGTTATACCCGGATTCTTTTATGAGAATGGTTTTGCAGCTTATATCTGGAATGTTGACAGCAGATATAATCAGTATCACGAGAAAAAAGATTGCTTTTCCAAAATGAAATTGGAGTTCACAATTTGATTTTCTTGATCTCAGAAATTAAAAACTTTTCCCTGGATTTAAACAGATTCTGATGATGCACAATTTTCTATCTGCGGACTTCAGATGAAGAGAGCAGCTGGTTCAACTCTCAATGTTGGGAATAGTTTATAGCATCTGCTGACAAAATTTGTTCTTACTACTGATTAAAAATACTTATTTTAAAAACTAACATACAAGTGCACATAAAGTAAATGCACTTTTAGATCAAAAATATCACTGCGGATTAGATTGATTCTGCCACTGTGACATGTAGTGCACAAAGCAGAACTAGAAATGCCAATATAAATCCAAAAATAAGGCCTAAAAATAAACCAATAATTAAACAAAATAACACTAAACAGGGCAATGTTAAATAAGGAGCATTGTATTATCCAAATTTCACATTTTCTCTAATTAATATCTAATCTTTATGATCAGCATCGAGTGTACGGCATGCTGAGAGAAAGGTAGAACTCATGTATCTTAAATCAGCTGCATCTTACTTGCAGGATGGTCACAGGCCCTCATTTACATCCAAATGTCACAACTGGCTCCAAGTGCCACACACTGGCACACCATCTCAGTTGGCAGGTCAACATAGTGAGAGGAAAAATGAAGAAAATGACACCAGCAGGGTGGATGTCATTCCTGACAAAGATACTGGCCAGGATGGAAGGATTCCAAGCAACTCAATGGCCATCATGTTCTGGATGAGGTGAGCCCCACTGTATTGTGTAGACTGCAGTTGTCAGTTTACCAGCTTTGGAGAAAATATAAGTAAAGGAGGGTTCAAGCCCGATACGCAACCTACCGTGGGGACGGAAATTCTGAATCCAAATCTAATGCTGAGAAACAAATTAGAAATTGCTGGAGAAACTCAGCAAGCCTGGCAATATCTGTGGAGAGAAAGGAGAATTAACATTTTAGGTCAAGAGTTAACGTATTAGGTCAAGTAATCCTTTGTCAGGTCATCCCTTCTCTTAACTCCACCATTTGTCAGGTATTTACTGTCTCTTCTGATCTTCTGCTCTCCGATGCTGAGCATTCCGTAGTCAGCAAAGGTCTAGTTTTATCCCTGTGCACTCCCACCTCATTCAATTTCAGGCACAACATTGAACTCATCTAACCCTTGCCTGTTGCCTTATCCTCCGTGCCCATTTCTTTTGACAGCAGTCCTCTCCCCATCCTACAGGCCCCTTCACCTGCCTTCAACACTCTCCCTCCACCTTGACCCATCCCTCTAGCCTTTTTCATGCACTGGAACTGTTCATTGAGATCTGTCAATGTGACATCTGATGCCTTAACATCTCTCTCTTCCCGCTTACCTTTTCAAAGCTATCTCTCTCTGAATTGACTGCACTCTGTGCTCTCAGCTCCAACCCTGATTTTATTATGGACCCTGCTGATATACGTGGTGCTATTGTTATCAGACGTACTGACCGCTACTTTGTGGATGCTAAATGCCAATTCCCAAATATCTCCTCCTATCTCCCCCTGGACCAAGGCCCTACCATTGGACACAAGGCTATTTTGTCCATGAATCTCATTTCATCTGGTAATCTCATACCGTAGCCTCCAAGCTCATTGTCCCCTAACCCTGCACAGCTCCCTCCAAAATCCACAAACAGACTGTCTGGGCAGACCCATTGTTTCTGCCTGCTCATGCCCCACAGGACTCATTTCTTCCGACCTCAGTTCTATGATTTCTCCCCTTGTCGAGACCCTTCCCACTTACATCATGATTCTTCTGAGGCTTTACATCAGTTTCAGAATTTCTAGTTGCAGGCTCCAGTTGTCTCATCTTCACCATGGACGTGCAATCTTTTTATATGTCCATCCTCTTAGGGGCTCTCCAGTTCTTCCTGGAAAAATGGCCTGAGCGATCCCCATCCACTATCACCATCCTGCACCTGGCCAAGCTCATCCTCAGTTTGAACAACTTATCCTTTAACTCCTAAATAAAACTGAAAAAAACTGTGGATGCTATAAATCAGGAACAAAAACAGAAGTCGCTGGAAAAGCTCAGCAGGTCTGGCAGCATCTGTGAAGGAAAAATCTGAGTTAATGTTTTGGGTCCAGTGACCCTTCCTCAGAACTCAGTTCTGCATTTGTATTTCTTTGGTTTATTCGAAGGCTTGGAGGCTATGCTGTTGCCATCCAAACACACTGGGCCACAATAGATGAGCTGCAGTTAAAAAAGGCGGGGTCAATCCACATAAGAGTTTCTCCACCATAAAGTTTCACTGCACAGGCATAAAGGAAATATCATTTCATCCCAACTCAAACAGCAATAAAGTTTGGAAGCAATGACTGAGTGATATTATTACGCGACTATTAATGCAGAGGCCCATGGCAGATGGTGGAATTTAAATTAATTAAAGATCTGGAATTAAGAGAATAATGGTGGCCATGAAACCATTGTTGATTGCTGGATAAACGTATCTGGTTCACTAATGTCCCCTTAGAAAAGGAAACTGCTGTCCCTACTTGGTCTGGCCTACGTGTGACTCCAGACCCACTGCAATGTGGTTGACTCCTAACTACCTTCTGGGAAATTAGGGATGGGCAATAATTAAACTCAGCCAGCCTGGCAGCATCTGTGCAGCGACAGACAAAATTAACATTGCAAATCCAGTGTGACTCTTCTGCAGAAGTAGCTGCAATTCGGAAGCAATTACCTATAATGGGATGTTTATTTCATTTGGTGCCTCCATTACTACAGAAGTGGATAATAGCATTTAAAAGCAAACAGCACATTTGGCAGAAACAAAAACAGAAATTGCTGGAAAAGCTCAGCAGGTCTGGCAGCATCTGTGAAGAGAAATCAAAGTTAACATTTTGGGCCCAGTGACCCTTCCTCAGAACTGATGGTAGCCAGGCAAGTGTTTATATGCAGAGGGTAGTGTGGGGGAGGGGGTAAGGAGGAAACAATAGACAGGGATAGAGCCTAAATAGAGAGAAGACAGTCGGACAGACAAAGGAGTTGATAACGATCTGGCTGGGAGGGTGAACAGCTGTTAATGTCGGCTGTAAGTGACTAACAATGGGTGGTGTGTAATAGCAGACTATTTAATAACAAGGTTTGGTCTGTGTGGTGGAGGGCTAGAATATGTGGTTGTTCAAGCCCCAAAATTATTGAACTGATATTGAGTCCAGAGGGCTGCAGGGTCCCCAAGCAGAAAATGACATGTTGTTCTTCCAGCTTGCACTGAGCTTTGCTGGAACACTGCAGCAAGCCAGAGACAGAGATGTTGGCCAGGGAACAGGGTGGTGCGTTAAAGTGGCAGTCAACTGGAAACTCAGGCTTTTTTCTGGGGCAGAACGTAGATGTTCTGTGAAGCGGTCATCCAGTCTAAACATCGTTTCCCCAATGAAGTAGAGACCACCTGGAGATGAAGCAGCAAATAAGAACATAAGAACTAGGAGCAGGAGTAGGCCGTCCGGCCCTTCGAGCCTGCTCCGCCATTCAATAAGATCATGGCTGATCTTTTCGTGGACTCAGATCCACTTACCCGCGTTCTCACCGTATCCCTTAATTCCTTTATTGTTCAAAAAAAATCGACCTTATCTTTAAAAACGTTTACTGAAGTAGCGTCAACTACTTCACTGGACAAGGAATTCCATAGATTAACAACCCTCTGGGTGAAGAAGTTCCTTCTCAATTCAGTCCTAAATCTGCTCCCTCTAATCTTGAGGCTATGCCCTCTTGTCCGAGCTTCACCTGCCAGTGGAAACATCCTCTCTACTTCTATCTTATCTATTCCCTTCATAATTTTATATGTTTCTATAAGATCCCCCCTCAATCTTCTGAATTCCAATGAATATAATCCCAATCTACTCAGTCTCTCCTCATAAGCCAACCCCCTCAACTCCGGAATCAACCTAGTGAAACTCCTTTGCACCCCCTCCAGTGCCAGTACATCCTGTCTCAAGTAAGGAGACCAAAACTGCACACAGTACTCCAGGTGTGGCCTCACCAGCACCTTGTACAGCTGCAACATAACCTCTCTGCTTTTAACTCAATCCCTTTAGCAATGAAGGACAAAATTCCATTTGCCTTCCCAATTACTTGTTGTACCTGCAGACCTACCTTCTGTGATTCATGCACAAGGACACCCAGGTCCCTCTGCATAGCAGCATGCTGCAACTTTTTACCATTCAAGTAATAATCATTTTTACTATTACTCCTACCAAAATGTATGACTTCACATTTATTTACATTGTATTCTATCTGCCAGACCTTTGCCCACTCACTCAATGTATCCATGTTCCTCTGCAAAGTTTCACAGTCCTCTGCACACTTTGCTTTGCCACTCATCTTAGTGTCATCTGCAAACTTTGACACCCTACACGTGGTCCCCAACTCCAAATCATCTATATAAATTGTAAATAATTGCGGTCCCAACGCCGATCCCTGAGGCACACCATTAGTCACTGATTGCCAGCTAGAATAGCACTCATTTATCCCCACTCTTTGCTTCCTGTTAGTCAACCAATCCTCTATCCATGCTAATACTTTACCCTTAATGCCATGCATCCTTATCTTATGCAGTAGCCTCTTGTGCAGCCTCTTCTCGAAGGCCTTTTGGAAATCTAGGTACACCACATCCACTGGGTCCCCATTGTTCACCTTGCTCGTAATGTCTTCATAGAACTCCAAAAGATTTGTCAAGCATGACCTGCCCTTCATGAACCCATGCTGCATCTGCCCAACGGGACAATTTCTATCAAGATGCCTTGCTATTTCTTCCTTGAGAATAGACTCAAGCATCTTCCCCACGACAGAGGTTAAGCTAACCGATCTATAATTCCCCATCTTTTGTCTACTTCCCTTTTTAAACAGTGGCATCACATTTGCTGTTTTCCAATCTGCTGGGACTGCCCCAGAGTCCAGCGAATTTTGGAAAATTACTGCCAGTGCACCTGCTATTTCTCCCGCCATCTCTTTTAGTACCCTGGGATGCATTCCATCAGGGCCAGGAGACTTATCAATCCTTAGCTCCATTAGCTTGCCCAACACTACCTCTTCCGTAATAATGATTGTTTCCAGGTCCTCACCTACCTTCATCTCTTTGTCAATTACTGGCATGTTATTAGTGTCCTTTACTGTGAAGACCGATACAAAATACCTGTTCAATGCCTCGGCCATTTCATCATATCCCATAACTAAATTCCCCTTCTCATCCTCTAAAGGGCCAATGTTTACTTTAGCCACTCTTTTTTTGTTTTATATATTTATAGAAACTTTTGCTATCTGTCTTTATATTCTGTGCTAGTTTTTTCTCATGTTCTATCTTACTTTTCTTTATAGCTCTTTTTGTGGCTTTCTGTTGACCTTTAAAGTTTTCCCAATCTTCTAGTTTCATGTTGTTTTTGGCCACTTTGTGTGCCTTCTCTTTCAATTTGATAGCCTCCCTTATTTCTTTAGACACCCATGGCAGATTACCCTTTTTCTTACAGTCCTTCCTTTTCACTGGAATATACTTTTGCTGAGCACTTTGAAAAATTGCTTTGAAAGTCCTCCACTGCTTGTCAATTGTCCCACCATAAAATCTTTGTTTCCAGTCTACTTTAGCCAAGTCCTCCCTCATTCTATTTTAGTTCCCCTTGTTCAAGCACAGGACCCTGGTATTGGATTTTATCTTCACACTCTCCATCTGTATTCTAAATTCAACCATACTGTGATCACTCCTTCCAAGAGGATCCCTAACTATGAGGTCATTAATTATTCCTGTCTCATTACACAGGACCAGATCTAGGATAGCTTGCCCCCTCGTCGGTTCCATTACATACTGTTCAAGAAAACTATCACGAATGCACTCAACGAACTCCTCCTCAAGGCTACCCTGATTGAGCTGGTTCAACCAATCTACATGTAGATTAAAATCCCCCATGATAATTGCCGTACCATTTTTACAGGCATTAGTTATTTGTTTGTTTATTGCCCGCCCCAATGTGATGTTATTATTTGATGGCCTCAAGACTACACCTATCAGTGACTTTTTCCTCTTAGAATTTCTAACTTCCACCCAAATGGATTCAACCTCATTCTCCATAGAACCTATAACATCTCTCAGCACCGCCCTGATGTCGTCCTTGAATATCAGAGCTCCATCACCTCCCTTACCTTCCTGTCTGTCCTTCCGAATAGTCTGGTACCCTTGGATATTTAACTCCCAGTCGTGACCATCCTGTAACCATGTCTCCGTAATGGCTACCAAATCATATTCATTCGCGATGATTTGTGCCGTTAACTCATCAACCTTGTTACGAATGCTATGAGCATTCAGGTAAAGTGCCTTTATGCTAGCTTTCTTACCCTCATGATTTCCAACATCTCTCATAATATCTCCTGAGTTATCCTTCCTTTTTGCTTCTTTCACAGTCTGCCTTGAACTTAAACCTTCCTGCACACATGCTAACCTGCTGCTTACCTTTTCATTTACCGTCATACTCCCTGTCGTTTTCCCTTTCCCTTCCCCCCAACTCACTAGTTTAAAGTCCTAGTGACCACCCTATTTATCCTTTTCGTTAGAACACTGGTTCCAGATCGGTTCAGGTGGAGACCGTCCCATCGGTACAGATCCCTCTGGTTCCAAAACTGATGCCCCATGAAATGGAACGCCTCTTTCCCACACCACTCCCTTAGCCACGTGTTTACTTCCCCAATTTTCTTATCCCTAAGCCAATTTGCACGTGGCTCGGGCAGTAATCCGGAGATTATGACCCTCGAGGACCTGTTCCTTAATTTCGTTCTAGTGCTTGATAATCCCCAAACAGGTCCTCCATCCTATCCTTGCCTATGTTGTTAGTCCCAACGTGGACCACAACAATTGGATCCTCCCCCTCCCGCTCCAATATCCTTTCAAGCCGGTCAGAAATATCCTGCACCCTGGCACCGGGCAGGCAACACACCATGCGGGACTCCCAATCCGACTTGCAAAGGATACTATCTATCCCCCTAACTATGGAATCCCCTATAACTACCACTTGTCTTTTTGCTACCCCCTCTCGAATGGCCTTCTGCACCATGGTGCCGTGCTGAGCTGGCTCATCCTCCCTGCAGCCCTTTTCCTCATCCACACAGGGAACAAGTATCTCGTACCTGTTGGATAAGGTTAAAAGCTGAGGCTCCTCCACTCCTGAACTCAGGATCCCCCTTCCTGCCTCACTTGCAGTCACAACCTGTTGTCCCTGATCACTAACTGAATTTGAATTACTTAATCTACCAGGTGTGACTGCCTCCTGAAACAAAGCGTCCAGGTAACTCTCCCTCTCCCGGATGTGCCGCAGTGTTTGAAGCTCAGATTCCAGATCTTCAACTCTGAGCTGGAGTTCTTCCAGCAACCAACACTTGCTGCAGATGTGGTCACTGCCGTTCACAATGGGATCAGCCAGCTCCCACATCATACAGATACAGCACATCACCTGCCCAGCCATCTCTACTTTGTTAATTACTTTATTACTTTATATCAATTTATGGGTTAAATACTTTCTAATACTTCTCTGCTATGGTCTTTTCAAATAACCAATTAATAGATAAATAAAAAAAGAAAGTAAATTTTTAACCAATTACACAATACAGAAGAAGTAGAAAAAGTATAAAAACCTTACCTTACCGACACACCACGGAGTCCTTTTTTTTTGGTTCGAGCAGGAGGGCGGGTGGGAGACACTACACGTTTAGTATCTTTAAGAGGGGCTTAGTCTGCCATTACGCACTACCTATTGTTAGCCTCTAACAGACTCCATTAACAGCTATTCACCCTCCCAGCCAGATCATTATCAACTCCATTGTCTGTCCTACAGTTATCTCTCTTTGGGCTCTATCCCCGTCTATCATTTACACCTTACCCCATTCCCCGCCCCATCACCTCCCTCCCACCCCACCCTATCTTCTGCAAATAAACAGACATTTTCCAAGCTACCATCAGTTCTGAGAAAGGGTCTCTGGACCCGAAACGTTAACTTTGATTTGTCTTCACAGATGCTGCCAGACCTGCTGAGCTTTTACAGCAACTTCTGTCTTTGTTTCTGATTGACAGCATCTGCAGTCCTTTTGGTTTTTATTTAGCATATTTGGCAGACTCTACAAATGAATGTGGAGCACTCACAGCCTTGGAGTACAGTTCAAACTCCAAGTATACAAAGTTGCAGTATGATGGTGAGCTGTGGGTCTTGGACCATTATCATGTACTCCTCTTAGAGCACTTGCATCAGAATTGCCTCCTCAGTATCCTCAAGCCCCACTGGGACTGCATTAAAAACACCGAAGCCCTGGAAAAAGCCAAAATCTTCAGCATTGAGGCTGTCCTACTGAAAAACCAATTGCATTGGTGCACGTCACATTCCAAGGTGGGCAACAGTCACCAGCACAAAACCGTATTTTACAGACAGCTGACCACTCAAAAATGGCCCCCGAACAAGTATTTTGAGGACTCCCTGAAGAACTGTGTTTCTGTCTGGCACATTGATCATTGTCAGTGGGAAGCACAGCCCACAGTCATGATGTTGAATAGTTTATCCATAGTGCTACAGACACTATTGAGACTGGCCGAAAGAGAAAAGGAGGAGAAGGATAGATCAAAGAAAGATATAATTGCATGGGAAAGGGTGCACAGGAGATTCACCAGGATATTTCCTGGAATGAAAAGTCTCAGTTATGAGGAGAGACTCAATAGGCTGTGTTTGTTTTCCCTGGAGCAGAGGAGGCTGAGGAGGTATCTGATTGAGGTATATACACAATTATGAGAGGCACAGACAGAGAGATCATTCAAATCGCTTCCCCATGGCTGATGTATCGAAGATCAAAGGGCATAAGTTTAAAGTGTCGAGTCAGTGGTTTAGAACCAATCTAAGGAATTTTTTTCACCCAGAGGGTGATAGAAGTATGGAATGTGCTACCCAAGAGGCTGATGGACACATGGCAATTTCACAACATTTAAGAAGCATCTGAATGAGCACTTAAAATGCCAGGGTATAGTGGGTTATGGGTCAAATGTAGGCAAGTGGGATTGCATAACTTGATATTTGTTGGTTGGCATAGACACGTTGGGCCAAAGGGCCTGTTTCTGTGCTGTATGACTATATGATTCTATGACTCTATGAAATTGACTACAGTAACGACTACATTTTCACTTTTACCTACTGCTAGAGAAGCTGTCAATCTCAGAGAGGCCTGACTAACCACCAGAGGGCCTGCAAATGATGAATACAATATTCTTAAAATCTTCATCCATGAAGAAACACTAGGAAAGAAGATGATCCCCATAAAGTAGGGTTGGAATCGTTTCACGAGCATGTATTCTGATAGACATTAAGGATCCATTGAGAAAACATGCTTGTGTGTTTTATAGTTAATGGTAAATTGCAGGGAGCACACGTCAAGATTCCTGATTAACATAAACATACATTTATAACATTATCCTGAATTCCCTTTTAGTATTGATGCACAATTGTTCACATTACTTCAAATTTCCAGGTACTTCAATATATGACAGCAAACATCATTTACTAGTATTTTGTTTCTTGTTTTCTTGTTTGATTTAATGTAGATTCTGTAATGAATTTTGTCCTTTGTACAGTATTGCAGAAAGGCACTTAAAAATTTAAAAAAACCTGTGTTTGAATATAAAAAGAAAACACTTACCATTTACCTTTGATGCCAAATCCACAAAGAGCTTTTACATTCTTTGGAAAATTACATCAGCCTCCATGGTCTATGAGCTATGACTCACAGCATTATTTCTTTTCAACTGTCAAAGTTACGTTTTCATTGCAGCTGTGGAATATTTACCACCATTTACCTAAACGTAAGGTCAATTCAACACATTCATCACAAAAGAGAGCTTAGAACAGCTTAAAAACATGTCTTCTACACTAGTGATTTAAAGAAGGGAGTAAAATTTGTACCTTTCACCAATGTGATCTATATGCATTTTGTAGACAGAAGACGCTTTCATTGTAAGATATAGAAATTAAAATTTGTATTATGCTTTAGTTTGTCTTACAACTGAGTGCATATGTTGTTTCATATATGAGGGAGCTCTTACTGTTCTTTCACCTGATTGTCACAGTTGACAATATTGGTCTTTATCTAGAAATTTGATTTTGAGTTAGCGAAAAGTCACACTTATTTGAGTGGCTTTACAACTGACTCCTATGCATTGATGTCTAACTGAGCAACCCCCATGATTGGACACCAGCTCCACCATGCAGCCAATAAACAATCTAATCGCACCATTCTGACCAGCCACAAAAATAAGCCTCTAATCATTTCTGAAGAAGGGTCTAGGCCCGAAACGTCAACCTTCCTGCTCCTCTGATGCTGCTTGGCCTGCTGTGTTCATCCAGCTCTACATCTTGTTACCTCCAATCTTTCTACCAGGTCTCACGCTCACTCCATCTAATCAGGTCCCAAGGATTTATCTACCTTTTTGTATCTGGGCCCAGAACTCTTCAAGGCCATGCTCCAGGGTCATCTATAATCCTCAGTATTGAAAATCAGCAGCCTTCCACCAGCCCTGTTTCAGTCAGTATGGGAGCACTGTGTAAGATAGACAAAGGCAATGGAAAACAGATACAAAGGGAATACTCTGGGATGATTAGTGTGAATTAATTTATAATGTTTATTTTGGACGTGTTTTGTGTTGCTTTTCATTTTGTATTGCGTTAAAAGATATTGTGTGATGACAGTCAGTAACAGGAAGAGGAAAGGAATATGAGACTTCTGATGAAGAGGGTTTTGGAGCTGAGGCTATTAAAATCGCACTTGAATTTGTTCACGTGGAACCTGAGTAGAAAACAATTGTCGAGTTTGCTGCCTTCCTCTTCACCCTTTTCATACCTTGTGCTCCTGCTCCTCAATATTCATCTGGTAGGTGGGGCAGGGATTGTTCTGTCACAATGACAAGGTTGTACAGCACACAGTGCAGCTCTGCAAACTTTAAGACTCTCTTAGCTGAGTGCTGCAAGACCTCTGGGAATGTTCTAGGCAGTGGACTGTTTATTTCAGTCTGCGAATTGTCTGCTTTGAAACATACCTTCTGCCAGCAAGACTCTCCTTGCACACATGCATGGCATAGGTACATGGGTTGCAAATGGAAGTCATATTATCACTGACTAACTATTGCCATTTACCCTTTAACCCTTGTAACTACCCCTTAGTTTTACATGGTTGCTGAATTACAGCTGGCAAAATGAACAGTTGCAGAATGAAGGCATTATGAATACTGCCAGGATACTCTGGATTGATCTATATATGAGCTGCTATGGGTTCACCCCACCTGTTTGTTGAGGCAGTGAAATATGCTTCGGTTTTGGTACGTGGTAGAGCTGAGTTAGGGTGTCAAGAACACAATGTACATACAGTCAGTTGAACTTAAATCAGGGAGAGTTCTGCAAAGTTTGCCAATCCTCTTGCCCAAACTGCCTGCTTGTCTCTAGCCAAAGAGAATGAAAATTGTGTCTTTTTGTAGCAGGGGCCTTTACATTATCCCTGTGGAAACAGAGACCTACAAATTCTGAAGTATTACTAATATATCTAACTCCAGCCTAGACTGAGCCATATTCACAAAGCTCAAAGCCACAATGACTGTCATTGCACTGGCAATATGACTCTTATCCTAGTGTGAGTTGTGGCTGCAACAGGTCGCAGATTTCCAAGAAGATTAATCCATCTGCTTCAATAATGTCCAGTAGGGAAAGAAGTCTACCATCCTTAGTTGGTCTAGACCACATGTGACTCCAAACAAACAGCATTGTTGTAGGGGGTGGGAGTGTTGTAATGGCAGCAGGGGCGGGGTCACTTCCAAAAGTAATGAGAGATTCATTTCTGAAAGAGATGGGGGAGTCAAGATTTGTTTCCTTTCTTGAACTGCTGCAGTCCTCCTGCTGTGGGTTGACCCACAATGCTATTAGGGAGGGAATTCCAGGATTTTGACCCAACAACAGTGAAGGGATGGCGATATATTTCCAAGTCAGGATGGTGAGTGGGTTGGAGGGGAACTTGGAGGTGGTAGTGTTCTCATATGCCAGCTGCCTTTGTCCTTCTAGATGGAAGTGGTCATGGGTTTGGAAGGTGCTGTCTGAGGATCTTTGGTGAATTTCTGCAGTGCATTTTGTAAATAGTACACACTGCTGCTACTGAGCATCAGTGGTGGAGGGAGTGAATGTTTGTGGATGTAGTGCCAATCAAGTGGGCTGCTTTGTCCTGGATGGTGTCAAGCTTCTTGAGTGTTGTTGAGGCTGCACTCATCCAGGCAAGTGGGGAGTATTCCATCACACTCCTGACTTGTGCCTTGTAGATGGCAGACAGGCTTTGAGGAGTCAGGAGGTGAGTTATTTGCTGCAGTATTCCTAGCTTCTGGCTTGCTTTTGTAGCCACGGTGTTAATGTGGTAAGTCCAGTTAAATTTCTGGTCAATGGTAACTCCCAGGATGTTGATAGTGGGGGATTCAGTGATGGTAACACCATTGAATGTCAAGGGATGGTGGTTAGATTATCTCTTATTGGTGATGGTCATAGCCTGGCATTTGTGTGGCACGAATGTCACTTGCCATTTGTCAGCCCAAGCCTGGATATTGTCCAGATCTTGTTGGATGTGAACACGGACTGCTTCAGTATCTGAGGAGTCACGAATGGTACTGAACATTGTGCATCATTGGCCAACATCCCCACTTCTGACCTTATAATGGAGGGCATCATAGGAGGTACAACATAGGGGTGGACTATGTAGTTAATGAGGTGATCTGGCTAATATACAGTGAGTGATCCCACCAGGCCTCACAGTGAAAAACTTTAAAATCTCACCACACCTGACACCTGGATGTTTTCTGAATTGGAGCCTGGAAGCCTAAAGTTCTCTATCACTTTCTTAATGTAGAAGTTTAGACTACCAAACTCAACTTGCCAACTAATAATCACCTTTTCCTCATGTCGTAGAAATTCCTGTGGTCAAATGAAAGATGCTATTCTTACTTTTAATTTGCATGCAATACAAAAGGTTTTAGCAACGTGCATCTGTTTTCAGCAACATTATGTAGTCAAATTTTCCCTGGGGAAGTAATATGGGTGTTTTAATAAGGGTAAGGTGGTTAAGAAGGCATATGGTACACTTGCTTTCCAGGATGTTGTCTGGATTGAAAATTTTTTATTACAAAAAGAGGTTAGACAGACTTGGTTGTTTTGATGGGGCAAGGAGACTGAGGGGGTCATGATTGAGATGTATAAAATTATGAGGTGCTCAAACAGAAGGAAACTTCTCCTCTGGCTGAGAGATCAGTGCATAGATTTAAGGTAAGGTGCAGAAAGTTTAGGGGGGATCTAAGGAAAAACATTTTTCACCTGGAGGGTGTTGGGAATTTGGAACTCTTTGCCCATAAGGACGGTAGAGGCAAAAATCCTCTTAACACTCAAGAAATATTTAGGTATACACTTGCAATGTAAAGGTATTCAAGGCTATGGGCCAAGTGATGGATAATGGTTTTAGAATAGTTAGGTACTTGTTTTTAACTGGCACAGACTTGATGGACCGAATGGCTTCTTTCTGTGCTGTCGATATCTCTGACTCTATTAAGCTCAAATTTAAATGTCCCTCTGTTTTTGCTTCCTCTGTTTAGTTTGGAATATGATCACACAATTGGAACAATATTGAATAACCCAAGTAAAGGTGAAGGAACAAAAACAGAAGTTGCTGGAAAAGCTCAGCAGGTCTGGCAACATCTGGGAAGAAAAATCAGAGTTGACATTTCGGGTTCGGTGACCCTTCCTCAGAAAAGGTGAAGGATGGTTGGAACAGGGTTTTAAAAAATTGTGAAACATGATCCACACCAGCCACTCACAGACAGACCATCTGTCATCTGACCAGCAGCCGTTGTGTAGTTGCATATCTTTCAAGAGAAAAATAGTTGTAAGCAAGAGACAGTAACTAACTTAAAAGAATAGCAAGACAAGAGATCTAAACAGGAATTAGCTAAACATACTTAGAGTTAAATCGGCAGTGTTACAAAAGAGTGATAATTAATAAGAAGCACAGGATTTAAAATTGATAACTTTCATCGAGCTTCCACAAATTAATGGGAAAATCAAAGAAAACCGGGGAACTAAGGGTATACATCAGTATCATTATGTAGGTGTAAGAGAAGTACAATTGTTTAATGGGTGTCCTCCTCCTCAGCAAAATATGCATTCATTTACAGGTCTGTTATTGTCTATCAATATATCTTTTAAAGCATCATCAAGCAATGGATTGTCTACACTTGCCTCATGTATAAATAGTTGATGGAGGTAGTTGACATTATTCATTTAGGATTAGGTGATAGATGAGCTAAGTGTGGGATCATGTTCAATAGCAACTGAGATTGGAGAGTGGTGAAAATAGCCTCTTTATTGAGCATCCGCAATAACACAGTTCGAGGTGGCAATGGAATCCAAAGTACAATTTTACAGTAGCCTTTTTATACACAATCGTTACGTACATTAAAATTTAGCCTGTCGTGCTACATAATTGTATCTAACATTTGCAAAAGTTTGCGTGACATCTGTCCTTGGGAAGCAGGAGATGGTTTAAGCATTTGTTAAACGCTAGCTATTACACATGATGGGATTAGAAAATCTGTCCAGTCTGAGCTTAAAAAATTAAGAGGTGTTAGTCCTTTTGTCTTTAAAGTTAATAATGTCACAAGAAATACTAGACCTATAAATAAGTGAGAAATTATATACTAAATAAAAGTTTTAGATGATATTAAACTGATCTCCCGCAGCTGGGTCATGAGCTTTCATTTACTATTGCCGGTTTTGATTGTTCTTACACATTCATTCATACAGTTTCACGGAAGCCTTGTATTGACAGTAAGTTTCTTAAAGGGGGTAGCAGCCCTACTTAATATGTATCTATAAAGTACATTCTAGTGGAGGAAACTGTTTGATATCTGCAACCTGTTCAGGTCTCAAGAGATGGTTGCTAAGGGCTAACTAATATTATAATCTTTCCATAGTTTCATGTGGGTTATGGAGACACGATAGCAGCGATGACATTGTTCTGAGTAGGTTATGGTATTAACACTTATTCTGGGGTAGCCTTTGATGCAGAAACAGGTCTAAACACTATTTGCAGTATGGACTGATAAGTATTGAAAGGTGTAAAGAAACAGTAATGTGTTAGAAGGGATGTTTAATCTAATTTATAAAATGCACTCCAAAAGCACAGTTTTATGAATGAGTGAATGGAAATGCAGTATAGTAAACATAGAGTGCTTGTGAGTGTCTTGGTAAGGAGAATCATAATACAATATCTCACAGTCCTCCCTTTTAATTCTGCTGAGATCCTTCGAAGAGAATCACTTAATTCTTATCATAACCTAAAAGTGTCACTTGGGTCTTTTAGATGTTGAAGGGGCTTGCAGAAACAAGGCTTGTAGTTGGGGGTGGTTTCATATTTTTAATAGCTTGTTGGCAACCGCACTTAATAAAACAGAAAATAACATACACAGCTAGAATAACAATCATAAACATTGTGAATCCCTGTACAATGGACCTCCCTAAGGATCACAGCCATCCTCCAGCCCAACTCCACAGGGCAGAGGGAGGAGGTTGTCGGGTCTTTGTGACCTCCTTCCTAACATGGTCGCCCAGATTAGTAATACTTTTGGAGTCATCTGGGATATAGATGTCACATTCGGAGCCAATCAGGGCACAGGTGCCCCCTCTCGCAGTTAAAACAATACTAAGTGCCATTCGGTTCTGGAGCGCTACTGTGAGAATGGCGACCATTTCATCATTTATTCTGCTAAGGGCAGAGAATGTATCATTTCCCACCTTTTCCAAAATTATGTCAGGGTTATAGCTTCTCTGGCCTGTTTGGCCATACCATAGAAAGGAAATTCAATAGCAAAGAAATGCTCAGTTTCAGAGAAAGCTTTCTTGTGTCTCCAGCTAGGAAGTTTAGTAGAGTGAAATAACACAATGTGGAGCTGGAGGAACACAGCAGGCCAGGCAGCATCAGAACAACAGGAAAGCTGACGTTTCGGGTCGGTACTCTACTTCAGAAATGGGGGAGAGGGAAGGGAGCTCACAAATAAATAGAGAGAGGATGGGTGGGGCTGGGGGAAGGTAGGTGTGATGGTGATAATTGAGTGCAGGTAGGCAGTAGTGGGGATTGGTCAGTGAGGTGGGAGGAGCGGATAGTGGGAGAGAAATTGGACAGGTTGTGTCAGGTCAAGGAGGCAGGAATGAAAGGGAGGGTTGGTCATGGAATGAGGCTGGGGGTGGGGAGAGTTTGAAACTGGTAAAGTTCACATTGAGACGATTGGGCTGTAGGCTCCCAAGGTGGAATATGAGGGGCTGCTCCTCCAGTTCCCGGGTGGCGTCATTGTGACACTGGAGGAGGCCCAGGATGGACATGTCACCCAGGGAGTGGGAGGGAGAGTTGAAATGGTTTGCGACCGGAAGGTGTTGTCGTTTGTTGTGAAAGAGCACAGGTGCTCTACAACCGATCTCCGAGTCTCCACGTGGTCTCACCGATGTAGAGGAGGCCACATCGGAAGCAGTGGATACAATATACCACATTAGCGGATGTGCAGGTGAACATCTGTCTGATGTGAAACGTTTGTTTGGGGCCTGAAATGGAGGTGAGGGGGAAGGTGTAGGGGCAGGTGTAGCACTTCCTGCGGTTGCAGGGAAATGTGACGGGGATGGTGGGGCTAATGGGGAGTGTGGAGCGGACGAGGGAGTCATGGATGGAGCGGTCCCTACAGAAGGCAGACAGGGGTGGGGAGGGAAAAATATCTTTGGTTGCGGGGTCGGATTGCAGGAGGCGGAAGTGGCGGAGAATGATACATTGAATACGGAGCTAAGTGTGGTGATACGTGAGGACAAGGGGGATTCTGTCTTTGCTTTTGTTGTGGGGAGGGGATATGAAGGCAGAGGTGCGGGAAACACAAGAGATGCTCATTGGCAACCAACATTGGAATGCCACTGCAGGGACACTTTATAGTCAAGGCCAGGCCCAGCTCACGGATTAAACTGGCTACATCTCAGGGCTACTCGCTTGCTCTCTGACTGCTTGCTCACTTGGAACCTAGTTGCATGCTAACAACATCCATGCATTGCCTTGCCAAAGCCTAAAAGTTATCAGAACTGCTGAATTGATGTTCTCTTCTGTGCAATAACGCAGACAAGCTGCTTGTGCTTGTTGCTAGGGATCTGTCAGGAACAGACAGAGGGGTGGGGAAAGGTGGGCCTTGCTATATGGCACACTGAGACATCAGTTTAACATATGCCAGCTGCCTGTGTAGCAAACACACTGCACGTGTATTTAAGCAAAAAGTGGGTATGGGGCTAGTTCTCCCTCCAGTCAAAGAGGCGAGTTGGGGGAACGATGGCAGATACGGGTCAGGTGGCACTGGTGCCATCAGTCAAAGACACAATCTGCACATAGTCCAGCCGCTTGGTCTTTGTCAGTCATCAGCTGGGATACCCATGACCAATGGATCTGTTCTAATTCAGTCTGAGGAGTGGGCGATGTTCCATTCTGTAGCGCCATCACAACATTCAATAGAATTGTGTAAAGTCAGTCAGAGAGCTGCAAAGATAATGGTCAAGTCTCTGGTCAGTGACATCTGGGGGCTGCTCACTGAAGTTGGTCGAAGGTCTGGGGCGAATATAGTCCTGGAGATCAGTCTGTTGATTGATAAGGAAGGTGCAAGGGCTGCCTGTATGGGCAGTGAGGAGATCACTGCCAAAAAAGGTGGGAGAGTCAAGGCTGGGGTGGGGAGAAACTCAGGATGTATGTGGGCTTTGTGGAAGAGAGATGTAGAGCGTGGCAGGCTATGGGAGGGGTGGTTATTGGCAGGAAACACCACGATGGGGGATGGAGGACCAGTGTGGGCATTGTTAAATATAATGTCCAAGGGACAGGGAGGACAGTTAGAAGCAAAGTTCAATAAGTATGAGGGGTTTGGATGGAAATGGGCTGTGAGGGTAGAGTGAGGCACAAGGGGATTTAGAGGGATATCTGGTGACCAAGTGAGGCCAGATACTAATGATGTTGACCACAAGCTGCATTTCCTGCCATCACTTGCCATTCTTCAGGTGTACAATGCAACTAGGAAGTGGCTAGGACAATGCCCAAGGTGAGCAGATAGATTAGCAAAAAGGACATTGGAGGGGCAAAGACATGAAGTATTCATTTGCAATCTCTGGCTATATATTTCATTTGCAAACATTGCTTTGCACATTTTTGATGCATGTAAACTGAATGTGCTGATTCATCAAATGCTGGTCAAAGCTGGATTGCACTTTTCCATTGGTACCGATACAGAAGTTAGCAACAATATCTAAAGAGGAGATGAAAGCTGGATAAATGCAGCCCAGCACATGTGAGGTTTTGAAGGGCACTGTGGGACAAGGGGACAATTGCTGAAACATGTGTTATGTTAAAATGACAGTGAACTCTAATGAATGCAATGAAAAAAGTGGGATGGTTGATGTGGGTCTGGGATGGAAAGATGGTTGGAATGCAGTATGCCCTCCTTTTTGATGTTACATGTTGGTCATTCAACCAGCACAACACCTTCACCAGGATATTGCTGTTTTAGAAGGGATAGAAAGAGAAACAGAAGGGATGGAGGAGTTGCCTTGCTGATTAGGGATTATATCACAGATGTGTTTAGGGAGGATACATCAGAGGGATCTTGCAGTGAGGCATTATGGGTGGAGCTCAGGGATAGGAAGGGTGAAATCACAATGTAGGGAGTTTTCTACAGACCTACAGCCGACAGGAGACAGAGGAGCAGATATGTAGTCAGATACTAGAAAAGTGTGAAAAAAGCAGGGTAGTTGTGGTGGGTGACTTCAACTTTCCTCTTATTAACTGGGAATCCCTTAGAGCCAGGGGTTTGGATGGAGACCAATTTGTTAGAAGTATCCAGGAGGGCTTTTTGAGACAGTATGTTGACAATCTAACCAGACAGGGGGCCATACTAGACTTGGTATTGGGGAATGAGCCAGGACAGGTGACTGATGTTTCAGTAAGAGAGCATTTTGGGCTTAGTGACCAGAACTCCATAAGAATACGACAAAGACAAGAGTGGCCCTCGGGTGAGAGTGTTTCTTTGGAAAAGGGCCAATTACATCCAAATTACACAAGAACTGGGGAATATGAATTGGGAGCAGTTATTTGAGGACAAATCTATGTATGGCATGTGGGAGGCTTTTAAAGACCGGTTGCTTAAAGTGTAAGACATGCATATCCTTGAAAAACTGAAGGATAGGAATGGCAGGATTCAGGAACCATAGATGGCAAGGGAAATTGTAAACTTAGTCAAAAGGAAAAAGGAAGCATATGATAGGTCTAGGCAGCTACAAACTGACAAAGCCCTTGAGGAATATAGAGAAATTAGGAAGGAACTTAAACGCAGAATTCGGAAGGCTGAAAGGGGCCAAGAAATATCTATAGCAAACAGGGTCAAGGAGAATCCCAAGGCTTATTATGCATATAATAGAAGAAAGAGGGTAGCAAGGGAAAGAGTAGGCCCCCTCAAGGACAAAGGAGAGAAGTTATGTGTGAAGCCACAGGAAGTGGGAGAGATCCTTAATGAGTATTTTGTATCAGTATTCACCAAGGAGAAGGGCATGACTGATGTTGTGGTCAGGGATGAGTGTGTGTGAATACTCTAGACAATGTCAAATATATTAAAGGAGGAAGTTTTGGGTATCCTAAATTGCAGTAAGGTAGACAAGTCCTCAGGGCCAGATAGGACCCATCCCAGGTTACTGTGAGAGGCAATGGAAGAAATAACTGGGGCATTAACAGATATCTTCATATCCTCCTTGACCACAGATGAGGTTCCACAGGACTGTAGATTAGCCAATGTTGTTACCTTGTTTAAGAAAGGAAGCAGGGATAATCCAGGAAGTTATAGGCCGATGAGTCTGACATCTGTGGTGGGGAGGCTCTTGGAAAAGATACTGAGGGACAAGATATATACACATTTGGAAGAAAATGGACTAGTTAGCGACAGGCAGCATGGTTTCGTGCAGGGAAGGTCACGTCTCACCAACCTGATCAAATTTTTTGAAGAGGTGAAAGATAATTGATGAGGAAAGGGCTGTGGATGTAATGTATACGGGCTTTAGTAAGGCATTTGATAAAGTCCCACGTAATAGATTGGTTCAAAAACTAAAATCACGTGGGATTCGGGGTGGGTGGCTAGATGGATATAAAACTGGCTTGGTCATAGAAGACAGAGGGTAGTGATGGAAGGGTGTTTTTCAGAGTGGAGGCTGGTAACTAGTGGTGTTCCACAGGGATCAGTCTTATGTCCTCTATTGTTTGTAGTACATATAAATGATCTGGAAGAAAATGTGGGTGGTCTGATAAGTAAGTTTGCAGATGACACGAAGATTGGTGGAGTTGCTGTAAGCGCCAACAATTGTGAAAGGATACAACATGTTATAGATAGATTGGCGACTTAGGCACAGAAATGGTAAATGGAGTTTAATTCAGATAAATGCAAGGTGATGCATTTTGGAGGATCAAATTTAGGTAAGAATTGTACCGTTAATGGCAGAATCCTTAGGAACATTAACATACAGATGGATCTGGGCGTGCACATCCACAGTTTCCTAAAAGTGGCAACACAGGTGGCCAAAATGATTAAGAAGGCATATGACATGCTTGTCTTCATTGGCCGGGGCATGGAGTACAAGAGTTTACAAACCATGTTGCAGCCACATAAAACCCTTGATGGGCCACATTTGGAGTATTGTGTGCAGCTTTGGTTGCCACACTGCCAGAAGGACATGAAAGCTTTGGAGACGGCACAGAGAAGGTTCACCAGGATTTTGCCCAGTTTCAAGGGCATTGACTATGAGGAAAGGTTAAAAAGACTAGGATTGTTTTCACTGGAAAGACTGCAGCTGAGAGGAGGCCTGATAGAGGTCTACAAAAGTTCTGAGAGGCATAGATAGGGTGGGTAGTCAGAGACTTTTTCCCAGGGTTGAAGTTTCAATTACAAGTGGGCATAAGTTCAATGTGAGAGGAAAAGTTTAAGGGAGATGTGAGTGGTAGGAGCCCGGAATGCACTACTAGAGGAGGTGGTGGAAGCAGGCACGTTGGTGACATTTAAGAGGCATCTGGATGGTTCCATGAATAGGGAGGGAATAGAGGGATATGGACAGAAAAAGGGCAGAAGGTTTGTTTTTTAGTTTAGTCAGGGCATGATGATCGGCACAGGCTTGGAGGGCTGAAGGGCCTGTTCCTGTGCTGTACTTTTCTTTTGTTCATTCTGTTTGGTGCATATGCTTCTAGAGAGCTGTGATGAGACTGCTAAAGATGTGCTTTCAGAACTTGGAGCAATCAGAGGGAGTCCTCAGTGCGGCCTTGGTAGAGTGTACCACAACATCAAGACATGCTGTGCTCTGCCCAAATAAATCAGGCAACAAGGTGATGCAAAAGATGCTGAGGAGCTGGATAAACTAAGTGCAGTTGGTGAAGGAGAAGGCTGAGGACATTGAGCTGGAGGTAACTCTCCTTGATCATGAGACAATTCAGCTGTGTTGGACACTAAAAGGCAGACAGGACCTGATTGAGACCCTTTTCCTGTAGATGCCAGCTGGGTGTAGCAGATCACCATGGACTGTCAAGGTCAAAATACCAGCAGCTGGATTGCACTGTTGGGCGAACTGCAGCCTTTCTGTGTCTCCTTTGTATTCCTTTTGCTGGCTGTCAATAAAAGCTCAAAATGTGGACTTGTCTAACTGCCTGCCTGTGTGTGACATTCTCCAACTAAACAATAAGACATGGCTAAAAGTCTTGCTGGGTCTCACAATAAGAATTCCTCCAAAACTACTCAATGCAACTCAAACTTAACCAATAAAAAAGACTTAGCACATTGAAATATGAGATTGAATCCCACTTCTGTTGGGTATAAGTGAATCTGTTGCTTAAAATACACTTCTCCCACTGCTATGACACCTAGGCAGTGAAGACTTTTACAACATAGTTGTTTAAACCCATCAATGTCCTTGGAGGATAATGCCAGTCTGTTTTGTTTTTTGGTAAACTGGAATTAGTATAAACAATGAAAACCTTATTGACGATTGTTATGACTAAAGGATAAATGATGATTGGAGCAGATTATCATCCAAACTGTCTCTAATAAATGGCTTTATGTTCTTAAATTGCTCCAGATTGTGAATCCCCCATTTATTCATTCACAGGATGAGGATATTGCTGGCTAGGCAGCATTTATTGCCCATTGGGTAGTTAAGAGTCAACCACATTATTGTGGGTCTGGAGCCACATGCAGGCCAGATCAGGTAAGGATAGCAGTTCCCTTACCTAAGGGGCATTAATGAACCAGATAGAACATAGAACATTACAGCGCAGTACAGGCCCTTCGGCCCTCGATGTTGCGCCGACCTGTGAAAACCAATCTGAAGCCCATCTAACCTAAACTATTCCATTATCATCCATATGTTTATCCAATGACCATTTAAATGCCCTTAAAGTGGGCGAGTCTACTATTTTTGCAGGCAGGGCATTCCACGCCCTTACTACTCTCTGAGTAAAGAACCTACCTCTGACATCTGTCCTATATCTATCACCCCTCAATTTAAAGCTATGTCCCCTCGTGCTAGCCATCACCATCCGAGGAAAAAGGCTCCCACTGTCCACCCTATCTAATCCTCTGATCATCTTGCATGTCTCTATCAAGTCACCTCTTAACCTTCTTCTCTCTAACGAAAACAGCCTCAAGTCCCTCAGCCTTTCCTCATAACACCTTCCCTCCATACCGGGCAAATCCTGGTAAATCTCCTCTGCACCCTTTCCAATGCTTCCACATCCTTCCTATAATGTGGCGACCAGAACTGTACGCAATACTCCAAGTGCGGCCGCACCAGAGTTTTGTACAGCTGCAACATGACCTCATGGCTCCGAAACTCAATCCCTCTACCAATAAAACCTAACACACCGTACACCTTCTTAACTATCCTATCAACCTGGGTGGCAACTTTCAGTGATCTATGCACTTGGACACCGAGATCTTTCTGCTCATCCACACTACCAAGAATTTTACCATTAGCCCAGTACTCTGTATTCCTGTTACTCCTTCCAAAGTGAATCACCTCACACTTTTCCGCATTGAACTCCATTTGCCACCTCTCAGCCCAGCTCTGCAGCTTATCTATGTCCCTCTGTAACCTGTAACATCCTTCCGCACTATCCACAACTCCACCAACTTTAGTGTCATCCGCAAATTTACTAACCCATCCTTCTACGCCCTCATCCAGGTCATTTATAAAAATGACAAACAGCAGTGGCCCCAAAACAGATCCTTGAGGTACACCACTAGTAACTGAACTCCAGGATGAACATTTCCCATCAACCAGCACCCTCTGTCTTCTTACAGCTAGCCAATTTCTGATCCAAACCGCTAAATCACCCTCAATCCCATGCCTCTGTATTTTCTGCAATAGCCTACCATGGGGAACCTTATCAAACGCTTTACTGAAATCCAAATACACCACATCAACCGCTTTACCCTCATCCACCTGTTTGGTCACCTTCTCAAAGAACTCAATAAGGTTTGTGAGGCACGACCTACCCTTCACAAAACCGTGTTGACTATCCCTAATCAAATTATTCCTTTCTAGATGATTATAAATCCTATCTCTTATAATCCTTTCCAACACTTTACCCACAACCGAAGTAAGGCTCACTGGTCTATAATTACCAGGGTTGTCTCTACTCCCCTTCTTGAACAAGGGGACAACATTTGCTAGTCTCCAGTCTTCTGGCACTATTCCTGAAGACAATGACGACATAAAGATCAAAGCCAAAGGCTCTGCAATCTCCTCTCTAGCTTCCCAGAGAATCCGAGGATAAATCCCATCCGGCCCAGGGGACTTATCTATTTTCACACCTTCCAGAATTGCTAACACCTCCTCCTTATGAACCTCAATCCCGTCTAGTCTAATAGCCTGTATCTCAGTATTCTCCTCAACTACATTGTCTTTTTCCTGCGTGAATACTGACGAAAAATATTCATTTAGCACCTCCCCTATCTCTTCGGACTCCACACACAACTTCCCACGACTGTCCTTGACCGGCCCCAATCTTACTCTCGTCATTCTTTTATTCCTGACATACCTATAGAAAGCTTTGGGATTTTCCTTGATCCTACCTGCTAAAGACTTCTCATGTCCCCTCCTGGCTCTTCTTAGCTCTCTCTTTAGGTCCTTCCTGGCTAACTTGTAACTCTCAAGCGCCCTCACTAAGCCTTCACGCCTCATCTCTACATAAGCCTCCTTCTTCCTCTTGACAAGAAATTCAACTTCTTTAGTAAACCACGGTTCCCTCGCTCGACCACTTCCTCCCTGCCTGACAGGTACATACTTCTCAAGGACACGCAGTAGCTGTTCCTTGAACAAGCTCCACATTTCAATTGTGCCCAGCCCCTGCAGTTTCCTTCTCCACCCTATGCATCCTAAATCTTGCCTCATCGCCTCATAGTTGCCTTTCCCCCAGCTATAACTCTTGCCCTGCTTTATATACCGATCCCTTTCCATCACTAAAGTAAACGTAACTGAATTGTGGTCACTATCACCAAAGGGCTCTCCTACCTCCAAATCTAACACCTGGCCTGGTTCATTACCCAGTACCAAATCCAATGTGGCCTCGCCTTTTGTCGGCCTATCTACATACTGTGTCAGGAAACTCTCCTGCACACATTGGACAAAAACTGACCCATCTGAAGTCCTCGAACTGTAGCGTTTCCAGTAAATATTTGGAAAGTTAAAGTCCCCCATAACAACTACCCTGTTACTTTCGCTCCTATCCAGAATCATCTTTGCAATCTTTTCCTCTACATCTCTGGAACTTTTCGGAGGCCTATAGAAAACTCCCAACAGGGTGACCTCTCCTTTCCTGGTTCTAACCTCAGCCCATATTACCTCAGTAGACGAGTTGTCATCAAGTGTTCTTTCTGCCACCGTAATACTGTCCTTGACTAACAATGCCACACCTCCCCCTCTTTTACCACCTTCCCTGATCTTACTGAAACACCTAAACCCCGGAACCTGCAACAACCATTCCTGTCCCTGCTCTATCCATGTCTCCGAAATGGCCACAACATCGAAGTCCCAGGTACCAACCCATGCTGCAAGTTCACCCACCTTATTCCGGATGCTCCTGGCATTGAAGTAGAAACACTTCAAACCACCTTCCTGCCTGCCGGTACACTCCTGCAACCTTGAAACCTGATTTATGACCTCACTACTCTCAACCTCCTGTACACTGGAGCTACAATTCAGGTTCCCAACCCCTGTTGAATTAGTTTAAACCCTCCCAAAGAGCATTAGCAAATTTCCCCCCCAGGATATTGGTACCCCTCTGGTTCAGGTGTAGACCATCCCGTTTGTAGAGGTCCCACCTACCCCAGAATGAGCCCCAATTATCCAGGTATCTGAATCCCTCCCTCCTGCACCATCCCTGTAGCCACGTGTTCAACTGCTCTCTCTCCCTATTCCTCGCCTCACTAGCACGTGGCACGGGTAACAAACCAGAGATAACAACTCTGTTTGTTCTAACTCTAAGCTTCCACCCTAGCTCCTTGAATTTCTGCCTTACGTCCCCATCCCTTTTCCTACCTATGTCGTTGGTGCCTATGTGGACTACGACTTGGGGCTGCTCCCCCTCCCCCTTAAGGATCCCGAAAACACGATCCAAGACATCACGGACCCTGGCACCTGGGAGGCAACACACCAACCGCGAGTCTCTCTCGTTCCCACAGAATCTCCTATCTGTCCCCCTAACTATGGAGTCCCCAATGACTAATGCTCTCCTCCTCTTCCCACTTCCCTTCTGAGCAACAGGGACAGACTCTGTGCCAGAGACCTGTACCCCATGGCTTACCCCTGGTAAGCCGTCCCCCCCAACAGTATCCAAAACGGTATACTTGTTTTTGAGGGGAATGGCCACAGGGGATCCCTGCACTGTCTGCCTGTTCACTTTCCGTCCCCTGACTGTAACCCATCTACTTTTTTCCTGTACCTGAGGTGTGACTACCTCCCCGTAACTCCTCTCAATTACCCCCTCAGCCTCCCGAATGATCCGAAGTTCATCCAGCTCCAGCTCCAGTTCCCTAACACGGTTTCCAAGGAGCTGGAGTTGGGTGCACTTCCCGCAGATGAAGTCAGTGGGGACACTACTGGTGACCCTTACCTCCCACATTCTACAGGAGGAGCATACAACTGCCCTAACATCCATTCCCACTGTTCTGAATTCCCAAACAGACAAATTAAAAAAAAATACTAGTAGCCTTACCAAATCAGTGCTCAGAACCTTTTTTTTTGGTTAGAGGAGGAGGATGGGTGGGAGACACTACCTAGGTAGTGTTTCGGGTCAAGCAACTGCCCAAATATATTACCTCACTTCCTCCAAAAATGGAGTCACGCGAGGTAAGACTTTTATAACCAAAAAGCTCACCTTCCCAGGCTGCCCTCGCGCCTCCTCCCGGACTCCCGCCGCTGAAACAACTGAAAGGCCGCAGTCACGCGAGGTAAGACTTTTATAACCGAAAAGCTCACCTTCCCAGGCTGCCCTTGCACTTCCTCCTGGACTCCTGCTGCTGAAACAGGCTCATCATTAGATTTCCTAATACCACATATTTATTGAATTCAAATTCCAACATCTGCCATGGCAGAATTTGAACCTGGGTCCCTGGAATGTTATCTGGGTCTCCAGATTAACAGTCCAGCAATAATACCACTAGGCCATCGCCTCCCCCTAGGGAGCATGGATTGTAGTTAGTCGTCAACAAAGTCCCAGAGGACCATAGAAAGAGAGCTGACTGGTGGTGAATTTAACCTGAGGGTGACGGTGCCTCAGGTGAGGGGCAAGGTTGAGAAAGTGGGATATTTGTGGTGACCTCAGCCATTACGGGAATTAAACACATGCTATTGCTGTCACTGTTTTGCAAACCAGCTCACTCAGTAACCAACTCCCTCTGTTGTACTGATAAGGTTGATATCTAAGAAATAAATTGAATTTTAAACTACTGGAGTGCAAACTAACAGGATTTTAAAGAAAGGTGAGACTGGGAGATAAAACTCACAGGATAATAGTCAATATGTAAAAAATATTGTTGAACTACATTGTCACCTATATTGTGACCATTATAACCATGTAAATCTCAGGAATTGAGCTGCCTCTTATGCTAAGTTTCCCCCACTCCCCTATCAATAAATGATTTGATTTTGATAAGGTAAGTGGTCTTTTTAAGAGTTTCAATCATTATGCAGAAAGCATTCAGGTGGTGGAGGCTGAATCAGCCACTAATCAAAATCAAAGTCTGATCTTTTTCAAGTGAATCAGCGAGGTGCATGCTGGCACGTAGGAAGCTCTGCAGATACACTGTGATGACAACCAGTTTCCATGTTGGCTCAAAATCAGGAAAACATTTATGAGGAAGTAATCACATAAAAGAGGTAACCCTTTGGAACATCAGTTTAATTCACTTGTGTCTTTCAAGTGGTTATCACACAAAACTGAAAGACAAGCTAAAAATATTGCACAGTTGAAACATTGTTGCAATTTTTGGAGGTATAAAATACTGATGAGGAGAACTGATATATAAACATAGACGGCAAGCGTGCAGATTGACTAGTGTGTGGGTGGCAGTTAAACAAAGCTTTTTTGGAAAGTTTGACAGAAGAAAGGATAATTAAAACATACATCAAGCAGAAGTCAAACATAATGCTTGGTGATGTTAGCCAATTGTTTACAGTCATAAGTCAAATCAGAAAGTGCTGGTATTGTACAGCCGGTCGCTGAGCACCATGACAGAAAATTCCGGCTCTGAAGTATTGTGTATTGGGCGTCCTTTCAGGATTACATTTGAAATCCTAAAACTTGCTTTGTCTCTTAAATGATGCTGCACATTTGCAGCATTCTCTATTGGCGTAACAGGTAATGTGCTCTGTGTCCTCACTCATACCAGGCCTGCTGTTACTCTGCTGAGTGAGGGTCAGGCGGCTCCCTGTTAACAAATGCAGGGAGAGCATCAGATCAGGCAGTTGTTTGACCGGAGGGTGGTATTCCTTCAGGGGAGGGAAAGATTTCTTTGTACGTGTGGAGGCTGAGCCAGAGACCACAAGTTTCAGAGCAATGTGCAAGTGGAAAAGGAAGGAGTCTGAATGGCCAAAAGCTCCCCAGGTCGAGAGAGGAACTGATCAGGCAAACTACATACAGTGTGCATCCAGCTGTGAGACAGCACCGAATCCTCCTGAGTTCGAGAAGCGCCAGGATGCTGCAGGCACTATACACAGGTAGGTCAGGCAGCATCAGAGGAGCAGGAAAGCTGGCGTTTCGGATCGAGACCCTTCTTTAGGAAATTTTCTGAAGAAGGGTCCTGACCCGAAACGTCAGCTTTCCTGCTCCTCTGATGCTGCCTGGCCTGCTGTGTTCCTCCAGTTCCACACTGTGTTATCTCTGACTCCAGCATCTGCAGTTCTCACTATCTCATAGTAATTCGTGCTCCCTATTCGAGTGGAAGACTGGGGATTGGATATTTAAAGAAAGGTTCTGAATCATATCGCATCTCCTTTGTGATGTAGAACACTGTCGCTCAATCTCCACCACACCCAATCCCCCAACACAGTTTAATGAACGAGTCTGCTGTTGTATTTGCCCTGATTGTCACTACTGGGATCTTGCTGCCTGCATGTGGCACACGGTAAGGGCTGCTTCAAACAAAAACTGACATTGTGGAAGAAACTCAGGAAGCCTGGCAGCACCTGTGAACAGAAAGCAGAGTGAATGTTTTGGCTCCAGTGACCTTTCTTCAGAACTGATTTGATTGTAGTGAGGAAAAGATCAGTATGTATGCTGAAGACAGGGCGTGTGGGGACTAAAGGAGAAAGAATATAGGAGAAGATGGAGCTCTGAGAGAGAGAGAAACAGAGAAAGAGAAAATAATGAGATAACAAGGTGTGGAGCTGGATGAACACAGCAGGCCAAGCAGCAGGAAGGCTGATGTTTTTGGGGTCTAGGCCTGAGATGTCAGCCTTCCTGCTCCTCTGATGCTGCTTGGCCTGCTGTGTTCATCCAGCTCTACACCTTGTTACCCCAAGAGAAAACAATAGTTGGGCAGACAAAAGGATTGAATAATAGTATGCCAGGGAGAAAGCAAAGCTGACAACAAGGGCTGTTAATAGGTGAACATGGATTGGCTGTGCTGAAGCAACTTGAGGTGTGGGGGTGAGTAAATGACAGAAAAAGACGTTTAGGCTCTAAAGTTATTGAATTCGATATTGAGTCCAGAGGCTGCAGGGTTCCCAAATGGAAAATGAGGTGCTGTTCTTCCAGCTTGCGCTGAGCTGTGCTGGAGCACTGCAGCAGGCCTGAGTCAGAAACATTTGCCAAGGAACACAGTGGTGTGTGGAAGTGGCAAGCAACTGGAAGCCCAGTCTGTGTTTCGTCTCCCCACTGTGGAGGAGACTACATTGTGGTAACCAGCTGCTTGAGATAGTTCAGCTCTACCAATTCTATGTTGTCTCTCTTGTGTCTAGGGTCCACCTAACTATCAGTGGTAAAGGATACACCAGTGGTGAGTCTGCACAAAATACACATTTGTATTCATTAACAGGATAGTTTATTGTGTGATAACAATGAATAGAACTTAAAATTCTGGCTATGAATAGCAGTTATGAGGAGAAACTAGATAAGCTGGGCTTGTGTTCTTTGGAACAGAAGAGTTTGAGGGGGATCTGATTAATACAAAATTATGAAAGGCATAGACAGGGCAGATCACGATAAGCTTTATCCCACAGCAAATGTGTCTAAGACCGGAGGGCATAAGTTTAAAAGGTGAGGAACAACTGGATAAGAGGAGATCTGAGAAAAATTTTTTTCAACCAGAGAGTGGTAGAAATATGGGGCATGCTGCTTGAGAGGCTGGTGAAGGCAGGTACTCTTGCAACCTTTAAGAAACCTCAGGATGAGTAATTAAAATGCTGGGGCATTGTGTGGTGTGAACCAAGTGCAGGTAAATGGGATTAGTGAAGTTTGGTGTTTGTTTGTCAGTATAGACACGGTGGACTGAAGGGCCTATTTCAGTGCTGTGTGACTCTATGGTGTTACTCAGTGCCTCCAATCATTTCTTTCTTGATGTCACGTGGAGTGAATTGAATTGGCTGAAGACTGGTATCTGCAATGCTGGGGACCAGTGGAGGAGGCAGGGAATAATCATCCACTTGGCACTTCTGGCTGAAGATTGCTGTGAATGCTTCAGCCTTATCTTTTGAGTTGATGTGTTGGGCTCTTCCATTGTTGAAGCTGGAGATATTTGTGGAGCCTCCTCCTCCAGTGAATAGTTTAAATTTCCACCACCATTCACAATTAAATGTGATAGGACTGCAGAGCTTAGATCTGATCCATTGGTTGTGGGATCACTTAGTTCCTTCTATCTATCACTTGCTGTATATGCTGCCTAGCATGCAAGTCATCCCCTTTGGTGGCTTCACCAGTTTAGCACCTCATTTTTAGGTAAGCCTGGTGCTGCTCCTGACACGCCTTCTTGCACCAGGCTTGATCCCTTGGCTTGATAGTTATGGTTGATTGGGGGATATGCTGGGTCATGAGGTTACAGATTGTGCTGGAATACAATTCTGCTGCTGTTGATGGCCCACAGTGCTCATCAATACCCATTTTTGAGTTGCTGTATCTGTTCGAAATCTGTCCCATTTAGCATGGTGATAGTGCCACACAACACAATGGAAGTTATTCTCAATATGAAAGTTGGACTTTGTGTCCACAAGGACTGTGTGGTGGTCACTGTTACTGATACGGTCTTGGGCAGATGCATCTGCAGTCGGCAGATTGGTATGGTTGAGGTGAAGTATATTTTTCCTTGTTGGTTGCCTCACTACCCTGTCGCAGTCTAGCAGCTGGACAAACCTGATCAATTTTCCACATTATTGGGTTGAAACCAGTCCTGGATTAGCTTGACTGGGCGTACAGCAAATTCTGGAGTACACGTCTTTTGTATTATTGACTGAGGATTACTGGCTGAAGATTGTTGCAATTCTTCAGCCTTGTTTCTTTAGCATTGATCTACTGGACTCCCCCATCATTGAGGTCGGGCATGTTTTTGGAGCCTCCTCTTTCATTGAATTCTTTAATTATCCACCATCATTCACAACTGGACGTGGGAGGATTGCATAGCATATATATGATTCATTAGACATAGGAGCA
Organism: Rhincodon typus; assembly: GCF_021869965.1. Lineage (NCBI taxonomy): Eukaryota > Metazoa > Chordata > Chondrichthyes > Orectolobiformes > Rhincodontidae > Rhincodon > Rhincodon typus. Next base: position 50,997,016 of record NC_063332.1, on the reverse strand, counting down.
GAAATAGGCCAGTTCGCCCATTTGAATCTGTTCCACTATTCAATAAGATCATGATTCTCCCCTGATCACTTTCCTGCTTTTTCTTCATAACCCTTGACCCCCTTTCTGATTAAAAATCTAAAAATGAATATACTTAAAAACCCAGTCTCTTTCACTCTCTGTGATAAAGAATTCCACAGCTCCTACTAAGCTTCTATCAATAGTTTTATAGTTATAATTTGGTGTTCAGTCCTGACGTATATAAGGCTCCGGAACCTGTCTGTCATTTCAATGCAAATGCTAAAACATCTGCAGACGCAATGCCCAGTCCAGCAACGTTAATTTTGCGGAGGTTGTGCCTGAACTCCTGTGGAGCTGCCTCCAGTTGTCAGTGTTATAGAGATCGACAGCACAGAAAAGGCCTTTTAGCCCACTGCATCTCAAAAATAAACATCAAAGTATTGTCATCCCATTTTCCAGCACTTAGCCCGTAGCTTTGTATGCTTTGGCATTTCAAGTACGGTCTACCCTAACATATGCACAGCACATCTCAGATAATATCAGCCATTCTGTCAGAGACCTGAACCCTGGTCTCCCACATAACAGACAGGGATGCTAGCCAAAATACTAACAAGGATTTGACAGTAGTATTTGTTTGAATGCATTCACATTGAATCCAGAAGAGGTATTGCTAATGGAATTTCTCTTGTGTTTTTATTCATTTTAATTCTTTCATGGGATGCTGGCATTTCTAGCAAGACTGGTACTTGCTGCCCAGCCCTGATTTCCCTTGAACTGAGTGACTTGGCGTGCTTTTCAGAGAATATTTAGGAATCAACCAAATCGCTGTGGGTCTGTGGGTCAAATATAGGGCATTGACGATCAGATGAGTTGCTTTAACAATCGATGATTATTGTCACGGTCACCATTACTGATCCAAGCTTTAGGCTAATTAATTCATTGACCTGCTGCAGATTATTAACCAGGGCCTCTAGATTATGAGACCAGTGATAATTTCCCCCAACGTGTCAGTGATCCACATTCTACATCTCACAGCAGCACAGTAGTCTGATGATGACAATTGCTCTGAACTCTGGCAGAGGTCTTTGTTATGAAACACTCAGTTATGTAGTTCACAGGCTGAGCTGGCACAGTGTCTCATGAGGCTTGTGAAGGTCATAAGACTTAATGGTCTTCAATCCTTTTTCAAGATTATGTATCACTTCACAATGCACACAACCGATCTTTCATCCAAATGTATTCCTCTGCCCCTCTCTTGAAGACTCTCAGGATGGTTACTTTTCAATTGTAAGAAAAGACAGACTGTTCAAAAACTTTATCTCATCACTTTGAACCTTTCTGTTGAATGAATTTTTCCTTTTTTCACCACAGCCCATCGAATAAGGCATCAAGGGATACGGAGAGAAAGCCAGAATATGGCATTGAGAGAGACCACCAGCCATGACCCTATTGAATGATGGAGCAGGCTGGAAGGCCCCTGCTCTAGTTTCTACATTTTTGCCTTTCCATGAATCATATTCATCTTTGATAAAGACGGATGAAATATATTCATTTCATACATTAACCGTGCCCTCTGCTTCTGTCTGTAAATACCCTGTCTTTGGCTTTAATCCATCTTGTGTGGCACAAATTTTACTTTCCACTTATCAGCCCAAGGTTGGATGATGTCCAGGTCCTACCGTGCATAGACATGAACTGCTTGAGTGTCTGAGGAGTTGCAAATAGTGCTGAACATTGTGTAATCAGTGAATCTCCACACTCTGCCCTGATGGAGGAGAGAAAGCTAAGAAGGAAGCAGCTGATTGCTGGGCCAAGGGCACTCCCCTAATGGAACTAAGATAAGTGCTCTCTAATAATTCTTCCTTGTTTATTGGGTATGACTCCAGAGAGAGGACAATTTTCCTATCAATTCTCATTGGTATAAATTGGACTTGGGCTTCTCATTATGACTTAGAGCCAAACTATCTCTTTAGTAAAAGGCAGTCCGCCACACGTTTAACATTGAAATTCGCCTCTTTTGTAATGATTTGTAAGGGCAAGGGAATGGCATACTGGTATTATCACTAGACTATTAATCTAGAAACTCAGCTAATGTTCTGGCTTGGCATGGCACGTGATGGTGGAATTTCAATTCAACTAAAAACAACCTGCAATTAAGAATCTACTGTTGACCATGAAACCATTGTAAATAGTCAGAAAAACCCATCTGCCTCATTGATGTCCTTCTGCAAAATAAATCTGCCTCCCTCACCTGGTCTGGCCTGTAAGTGACTCCAGAGCCACAGCAATGTGGTTGACTCTCAACTGCCCTCTGAAATGGCCTAGCAAGCTACTCAGATGCATCAGTCACTATGAGATCTCAAAAAGATATGAAGCCAAATGGGTCACCTGGCATCGGCTGAGGCAGCAAGTGTTCAACAGCTAAGCAATCCCATAATCAATGGATTGATCTCAGTCCCCTCCAGTGGTCCCCACCATCACAGATACCAGTCTTCAGCCAATTTGAGTCATTCCACGTTATATCAAAACACAGTTAGAGGCACTGGATACTGCAAAGGCTAGGGGCCCTAGCAACATTCCAACAATAGAGCAGAAGACTTGCTCTCCAAAAGATGCCATTTCCCTAGTCCAACTGTTCCGGCATTGTTATCTAGCAACAATGTGAAAAATAGACCAGGTATGTCCTGTATTCAAAAAAAAGGACAAATCCAATCCACCCAATTACCACCCTATCAGTCTAGTCTCAATCATTAGTAAAGGGATTGAAGGTGTCATCAACAGTGCTATCAAGCAGCATCTGCTCAGCAATAACTTGCTCACTGATATCCAGTTTGGGTTCTGCCAGGGCCACTCAGCTCCTGACCTCATTACCACCTTAGTTAAAATATGGACAAAAGAGCTGAATTCCAGAGGTGAGGTGACACCCCTTGACATCAAGACCGTATTCGACTGAGTGTGGCACCAAGGTGCCCATGCAAAACTGCAATCAATGGGTATCAGGGGCAAACTCTCGTGTGGTTGGAGTCATACCGGGCACATAGGAAGATGGTTGTGGTTGTTAGAGGTCAGTTATCTCAGCTCCAGGGCATCTCTGCAGGAGTTCCTCAAGATAGTGTCCTGGGCCCAACCATCTTCAGCTGTTTCATCAATGACGCTCCCTCCATCATAAGGTCAGAAATGGGGACATTTGTTGACAATTGCACAATGTTCAGCACCATTTGTAAGGCCCCTGACAAGGTTCCACCTGGTGGACTGGTTAGTAAGGTTAGAGAGCATGGGATCGAGGGACAGCTAGCCAATTAGCTTCATGGTAGGAGACAGAGGGTGGTGAATGTGGGTTATTGTCCGGCTGGTGGTCTGTGACCACTGGTGTGCTGCAAGGATCGGGTCTGGGTCTACTGTTATTCGTAATTTATGTGAACGAATTGGATGAGAATATAGGAGGAATGGTTAGCAAGTTTGTGAATGACATCAAAATTGGACGGTGAAGAAGGTTATCTAAGAGTACAACGGGATCTTGATCAACCGGGCCAGTGGGTTGAGGAATGGCAGATGGAGTTTAATTCAGATAAATGCAAGGTGTCGCATTTTTGTAAGGCAAACCAGGGCAGGACTTACACAATTTATGGTAGATCTCTGGGGAGATTTGTCAAACGGAGAAACTTAGGGGTGCAGGTACATAATTCCTTCAAAATAGCATCACAGTAGACAGTGTGGTGAAGAAGGCATTTGGCATGCTTGCCTTCATCAGTCAGAACATTTGTGTACAGGAGTTGGGACATCATGTTATGGTTGTACAGGATGTTTGAGAGGCCACATTTGGAGTACTGATATAATTCTGGCCGCCTCACTATTGGAAGGATGTTATTAAACTGGAAAGGGTGCAAAAAAGATTTACAAAGATATTACCGAAGGTTTGAGTTATATGGAGAGGCTGGATCGGCATGGACCTTTCTTCCTTGGAGTGTAGGAGGCTGAGGAGTGACCTTACAGAAGTTTATAAAATCATGAGGGGCATAGATAAGGTAAATAGGCAATGTCTTTCCCCATGGTAGGGGAGTCCAAAATCAGAGCGTTTAAAGTGAGAGGAAAGACTTAAAAGGGACTTGAGGGGCAACCATTTCATACAGAGTATGGCACATATGTGGAATGCATTGCCAGAGGAAATGTTACAGGCAGGTACAATTATAACATTTAAAAGACATTTGGACAGGTATATGGATAGAAGTGGTTTAGAGGATTATAGGTCAAATGCAGGCAAATGGGACTAGTTCAGTTTAGGAAACTGAGTCAGCATGGACAAATTGAGCTGAAGGACCTGGTTACATGCTGAATGACTCCATGACTCTAGAGTGATTTTTCTTGCTATGTTCCCAAATTTGCCTCATCACTGATGTACATGCGCAGACGCATCATATCTCCCACTCACCAGAGACAGAAGTACCTGCCACTGCCAGGACCTCGTGAGATTCCCACGTCAGTACCATTTTTACATGTACTCAGTAAGGTACTGTCAGGAGCTGCTGCTCACTTTGCATGTAGAAGGAAGGAAGCCAAAAAGAAACATTTCTCAGGGCATATAGCTGGCACAGATGACAGCCCATTGTAAATAGAAGTGCACATTCATAAATTTATTGCTGTTTAAGAAACAAGCTACATATTGTACCCAGCCTTTGCCCCATCCCATCTTCAAACCCAAACTCAGGGAGCCCTAGACTTTTCCTAGTGCAGGCAAATATCTTCTCGTAGTCCCACGTTGAGCAATCAGATCCTGGAAAGCTTTCAAATGGTTGAAAACTGTCAACATTACTCAGCAACAACCAAAATGAAAATTAAAAAAAAACACAGAAACAGTGTTTGATTCTGTTTGGAGCATCATCAAACTTACAGTCAGTCAATGAGAGATCACTGCACTCAGCTCACATCTATTGGAACTGGGTGTCAATTAATTCCCCTCTAGCTTGCTGTGCATGAGGCTGCAGTGCTGTATCATGCAGAAGGTCATGTTGCCCGATGATCAATATCATCATCTTCCTTCTTGGAAGTCAACTGACACTCTCTCAGCTCTTCAGCATCCATCACATTCCCTCTTTGCCTGCTGCAATAGTTCAGAGGCAGCATGTGGGATTATGCAGCATCCTCTGTTTGAAGTGAAGTGCAACCCCCTCCACCACCAAATAACTGATCTAAGCACCTTCAGGAGGCTATCATCTAGTCCACCATGGTCCTGGTTGAAGATTGGGCTGCGTTGTATCTAAGCATAACCTCAGTCAGAGTTGCAGAGGGCATGAGATCTATTCACTGATCACACATATCTCTAAAATGGCATGCCAAGTCTTCATGCATAACACAGCGCAGTTCAATGGGACTTTTTTTTAATGGAATCCCCACAGTGTAGAAACTGGCCATTTGGCCTGACAAGTCCACACCAACCCTCCAAAGAGCATCCCACCAAGACCCATCCCTGTAACCCCACATTTCCCATGGCTAACATACCTAACCTACACATCCGTGGACACTATGGTAATTTATCTTGGCCCATGCACCGAATTTGGACTGTGGGAGAAAAACCCACACAGACACGAGAAGAACATGCTAACTCCACACAGACAGCTGCAAAGGCTGGAATTGAACTTGGATCCTTGATGCTATGAGGCAGCCGTGTTAACCACTGAGCCACTGTGCTGCCCTGATCTGGTTATACCAGCTGGCTTCTAACTCTAGTTGGTTCCTGCACCTGCTTATGTGCTACTCCAGGAGTTTCAAGCATCAGAAATAGACAATGCATTAAACAGTCTACTGGGGCACAGTATAGGAATTATGAACAAAAAGGAGCCAATAGACTTGAAGGACCAAATTATAATGTTGGAAATTTCGCAAATGGATGTGGAAATCAGCAATGGCAGGGAAGTGTCAGCTGCAGTTGGTCGGTGCTGAGCATTATCTCTTCCTGGTATAGAATATAAAAGGAATAGCTGCTAAAGAATGCTATGCTTTATATACTTGATGGTCCTTTCAGAGTTTCACACACCTCTACCACCACATAGCCTCTTCTTCAGGAAGCTGTGCATTTGTTATGAATGTGGGTAAGTGCAATGGTGCAGAAGAGGAGAGTGAGGTGATTTTTTTTTTTAATTCATTCAAGGGATGAGGCTGTTACTGGCTTGGCCAGCATTTATAGCCCAACCCTAATTGTCCAATTAAGAGTCAACCACATTGTTGTGGGTCTGGGTCACATATATAGGCCAGGCCAGGTGAGGATGCCACTAAAGGACATTAGAGAACCAGATGGGTTTTTCCAACAATTGGCAATAGATTCAGTCCAGATGCTTATGGAATTTAAATTCCACCATCTGCTGTGGCAGGATTCAAATCCAGGTCCCCAGAACATTACCGTGGGTCTCTGGATTAACAGTCCACTGATAATACCAGGTCATCACTTCCCCATGCATATTACTTGAAGTATTTCAGGAACCTTCAATGATAATCTAGGAGAACTGAGTTCAAATCCTGTCATTGTGAAAATTTAGTTTAAATTTAAAAATATAGAAACAAAAGAAAACCTTCTTCTGAGGCACACCCTTGAGATTGACAAGGATTTTGCTCCCAGTCTGGTCTGGTCTGAGATGATTAGGAATCATGCAAGTCTTTTAAGACCTATCTCAATGTTGGGGGAAAATATAGAAGCATAGTTTATGCATTTGCCACGTGCCAAAGCAAATTTCTCACTCAGCAACGTAAGCAGGATAATTGTCTGTTAAAAGCCTTATTGATGTTGCAACATGCCTCATTTATATTCAGCTTCCTGTCTTGCCAGACACAGCAAACAAGCCAGACATCAAGAATTCTCAATCTGGAAGTCAGAGCAGGTACCTGGTGATTTCGGCTTACTGGCTGCAAAGAGCCTCCACGTTGTTCTGCTTGGAATAGCATCCCAGGTCATAATCCTTGAGCATCATACACATGCCCCACTCAAACACAGACATTGGCATCTATCATTTACCGATACCTCATGATCCTCATGGCACCTCTCTGATCCACCAACAGGGAACTTAGGAAGGTACAGACTTGCATTGTAGACTTGAAAGGCTGCTTTGGGCCATGTTGCTTGCTGTGACAGGCACCCAGCTCACAAATAGGATCAGGCCACAACTTAAGGCAGCTCACTCACTGTCAGTGCTCGCTTGTTTAGCAGCTACCTGCAGGCTTGCAGCACCCTTGCCTTGCTTTCATGTGCCTGTTAGCACCTTGGGTGCTTCAGCTACAACCTAAAGACTATCAGCCCTACCGTATTGATGTGCTGTTGTGCTTAGATACACAGACAGCTTGTCAGTAGGGATCTGTCTGGGGGAGGAATAGAATCATGAATCCATGCCTGCTGGATGCCAAAATACATGAAGTGTGTTGCTTGTTGACACTAGTTAAATTTTAGTTTAATCATTTCTTCACCCATTTTTAATGTATATGAAGTGAATGTGCTTAGGGTTCAAGTGCTGATCAAAAGTAATTTGCATCATCCCATTGGTGTCTACAAACCTCACATTGCCATCTCAGTGATACAGAAATCAACGGCAGTGACTTAAAAAGAGGTGAACCCAAGTCAAAAGCATTCCATCACTTGTGAAACTTCCAAGGGTGCTATCGGAAGAGGAGAACATTGCTTCATCATTCGCTGTGTTAGTATGATGAAGGAGACTCCTGAATGTAATTAAAATTTGAATGATTGATGTCGGTCTGGGACAGGGATGGGGGCAGAGTGCAGCAGGCACTCCTTTTTTGATGTAATGTGTTGGTCAGACTCGGCTGGTACAGCACCTTCGCTATGTTACTGCATGTGCTGTAAGAAGGGCAGTGATGGAGCAGACAATAGACTGCTGAAGATGAGGTTCTATAACTTGGAGTGGTCAGGTGAGTGATTCGAGCTGGGGGGTGTTCTCCAGAATTGTCTGGATGGAGCGTGCTGCATTATCCTGGAGTGCTGTGCTGTGCACAGTTGGAGCAGGCAACGAGGCAATGGGATAGATTCTGATCAACTGGGGGAATGGGAGCGGTTTTCTGAGGAGGAGGGCAAGGACATGGGAGAGGAGGAAGCCCTCCTCGTATATGACAGAGTCCAGCTGTGTCTGGCAATACAAGCCAGATGGGACCTGAATGACACCCTGTTTCAGCTGAGGAAAGCTATGTACAGCAAACTTGTTGCATTTGGTTTGAATTGTGATGGGGAATTGCAGCCTTATTCACCTTTATCAGTTTTGGCAGATATAAATAAAAGCTTAGTTATGAATTGCCTAATTGTTTTCTTGGATGTGATGTTTCCTTACTGAACAATGAGAAAAATCTTGCTGTCCAGTGGGCAATGGGGACAGAGTAGTGATGACTTAGAGAGAATGTTCAGATAGGATGTAGTTAAGGACAGTTAAACTGTGTGACCTGGTGGTTAAACAGTGACTAGGGTGAGACAGTGGGGTTGCTGGTGCAATGGAGTACCAGCCTATGCCCACTATGTGCATGAGCAGTGTGACTTTTTTTTAGAATAGAAAAACCTTTACTGTCACATATACTCAATGAGTATAGTGAAAAGTTTGTACATCGCCAATTACAGCCCCGATACAAAAGTACCTAGGCACAGCTTCTTCAGTTACAAGATTTTAGACAGTGTAAATAAAATGTTCAGCATTACAGAAATAAAAGTTCAGTACAGCAGACCACGCTGGCACCAAGTTTCCAGTCCGCACCAGGCCCTGGTTCTACACCGCGAGCAGTGACTCCCCACACCATGAGGCTGCTGCACGAGGCCGGAAGGTCACTACGTCACGCTGAGAGGCCACTGCGGGAGGAGGCCTCTGTGCCAGGCCGGGAGGCCGCTGCGCCAGATCGGAGTGGGGGTTGCGGGGTTGCCATGCCACACTGGAAAGTTGTCATGCAAAAGCCGGGAGGCTGTTGCGGGAGACCGTGAAGTCACCACGCTGTGCTGGGACCCCATTCCACCAGGCCGGGAATCGTCACTGGAGGCCGGGAGTCTTTGTTCGCTGGAGGTCCGGAATCGCCTCCAGAGGCCAAGAATCGTCGCTTGTCGGAGGTTGGGAATCATCTCTGGAGACTGGGAATCATCACCGGAGGCTGGGAGTTGAACGGGAAAATAAAAGAAAAAGGAGAAGAAGAGCGGACAAACTCTGACTGAAGCATTCTACTCTGCTACCATCTTGTAACACTTTGAGGTTGCTGTGCCATTACATTGCCAGTAAGGGACAACGTTAGATTGGCAACAGTCGTCCAGGTACAAAATGGCCTGTTAAAGATGGTGGGAGTGCAAGGGATGCCAGTTTTCCAACTGATGTCTGCTAAATGATGAGTTGCTCTGGGCATGCTGCATGGTAAGATGGGACTGGAAACAAATAAGAGAGACACCATGGGATAAGTAGTTAAGGAGGCAAGATAGGGTGAGAAATTGTGCTCTGTTTCCCATCAAATGACCGTCCAAAAAAACCGATGCAACTGGCAAATAGCCAAAGCAAAACATTAGATTCAGTCCAGTCACTGTTGGATTGTTTGGCTGGTTTACTAATCTTCAGGGATAACGAGAAAACAACATAATGTAGATGCTGGAAATCTCAAATAAAAACAGAGTGCTGGAAGTACATAACAGGTCCAGCACCATCTGTGGGGTGAAAACAGAACACACAATTCCAGATCTGTGATCTTTCATCAGAGCACAGAATGATTAGAGTTGGCAATTAATCCTAGATAAATATTGCAAGGGTGTGTTACTAAAATATTTACTGCAATCGGGAGGAAGTAGAATTCACGATTTACCTATTACTGTCAGTGGCTATTGAAACACCTTTCAAGTATTAATCCTTCCTCATGAGTTCTGCAGAGCTTGTATATGCTTTGTGTGTGGAGGAGGTAACAGCAAGTTCACCTCATTATTCTTCGATTCTGCACCACTCTCCTTTTTTCCTATTTGTTCTCCTCCTCCGACATTAACAAGCAAATAGGCAAATCTGGTGTTTGCTATCCCTCATAGTGAGTGGGAATCAAATCTTTTGCTGATCATAAAACACTTACTTTAACAACAGCTTCCCAAATTAGATTGGTTTTTAGTCAGTGCTTGATGACTGCATGCAAACTTAATGGGTTGGCTTTTGCCAGCTCTATAAAGGACAGAGTGGGAGGAGCATTAAAAAGGCAAGGGAAGGCAGGAGGTGAATTTTCTGTTCTTTTCATATTGCTGTGGCATTTTACCAGTAATAGTAGGGAAGGTGGGAGATGAACCTCACATTCAGGGGTAAACTGAATCTCATAAATTTGCAATTAAGGGCCTGTCTTGCTGCCTCTGATATTTTACAAATGGCAAAGGATGCCTCTGTTGCATGGGAAGACTGCCTGGTAACTCCAACAGGTGACTTTGCAGGGTTAGGGCAGAACCCTCTAATATGAACCACACGAATAATGCCAGTAACCACTCTGCCCTTCCATCCAAGGGATTTCTAATTCCCAATGTGTAAAGGGATGTGGAAACAACGTGGGGAAAAAATGCATAGAGGTGGACGATCATTCATGATCACATTGAATGGTGCAACAGTCTTGACAGACTGAATGGACTCCTTCTGCTCCGAGATTCCTTTGTTCCTGAGTTCCTTTGACCCAACCAGTCATTGTTACTTTTTACCTTCCATGCATGGTAATGGATCATTTTTATTAATCAGGTCAATTCCTGGATGGTCATGCCTCATTTAATTACACATGATTTACTGTAATGAAAATTACATCTAATGGTTGTGCACATTCTGGGAACTTTGCCTCCTTAAGCCATCCTGTTGGCATCTGTTACACAGAAGGGATACTTTAGATAATTAAATAATGAGAAGAGTAATGTCAGGAAAGGGTCCCAATAAGAATTATAAACAACAAATTGTTTTGTGCTTCCAATGTGCTCCTTATTCACCATTACAAGCATGATTTATTGTGACTCTTAGCATTAATATTAACAATAGCATAGAAATTAAAGATATCAATTTCAACTGTCAAATTGACATAATTACTGCTTGCTTAAGGTGGTGCAACATTTAGAAATGAGAGTTAAATTGACACAAGAATAAATGAGTTTATTTGAATTAGCAAGCTAGATAAAGGATATATTTGTTCGTGGGATGTGGGCATCGCTGGCTCGGCCAGCATTTATTGTCCATCTCTAATTACTCTTGAGAAGGTGATGGTGTGCTGCCTTCACTGCAACAGTTCATTTGACGTAGGTACGTTCACAGTGCTGTTAGGGAAGGAATTCCAAAATTTTTACCTAGCAACAACAAAGGATCTGCAATATATTTTCAAGTCCAGATGCTGTGTGGCTTTGAGATGAATGTGCAAGTGATGGTATTGAAATGCACCCGCTGTTGGGACAAGAATTTTAAAGTGATTGGTTGAAGGATTAGAGGGGACACAAGGAAAACATTTTACATCAGGAGGATGGCAGGCATCTGGAATTCACTACCCAGACTGTAACAAATGCCTAGATCAATTCTGTAACTGTAAATGATACAGATCAGGTGCTGCAATGCAGGATTAAAATTAATTTCTGGTTCCTTTTTCTTTCAGTGCAGTCAATATGCGCTGAATAGATAACTTTCTGTTCAATAACCTTCCTATAGTTCAATGGTTCTTGTCAGTGAACATATTAACCCAACGTAAATTATATATGTAAAATAATGCAGCATAATTTTAACCCCATGGCTTTGTTTTAAACTTTTAGAAACTAGACTGTTAATCTTACAATTGTTTAAAAGAGAAGCATTGTAATTCTGCAGTTTTCTTAAGGGGAATTAATTTTCTAGGAATTTGCTAACCTGAGTAGCAGAAGCCATGCCAATTAGGACTTGCCAGTAGTTGCACTAATTTTGTAACTCACGGCTGCCCACATAGGCACCTAATCAGTCGTTGCAACAGCCAGGAATATTAATGGAGCACTGGTAAACAGGAATCTGCAAAAAATTATATTGAGCCATGATTTACTCAGCCTGCTTCACTGATACAGTCATTTCTGGAATTTGGAGGACTAAGTTACAAATATATGGCAATCAAACCGAAGTAATTTTTATCGTCCATGCAACAATATCCAACTTGCAAGCAACAGTTAAAACATAATTCAACTTTTAAACACTTTGCATTGCTTGTTCTAAATTACTAGACTGAAAATTATGTCTAAATTAATTTCTCAGCTAATCCTGGTTTACAGTGCATTTTCTAATGAATCATCTCAACATTCAATGCTGCGACTCTTAGTACATTGGAACTTCATAACAATTTATTGCTCATCGGTTTAAAGTGACCCTGGGTCCAAGGATGCCCAACTGATTAAAGAGCCAGTGGGCAGTGCAGTATACAATCTTGATGATAGTTGGTGGAGTGAATGCTTATTCTGTACTGCTGCTGGCTACCTTCTCTCCCAACAGCAGTAATAAATTGGTTAATGCATAAATTTCAGCAAAATCTATTTTGTACAAATTCTTGGTGAAGGGTATATTGCTCCATGTTGAATTAATTGAAACTCAGCGAGTTAACTGATTGCTATCTAGACATTTTAATTTCACTCCATGGAAAAAAATAATGCATTGTTCTTTGAAAGTTCATTAACACAATCTCAATCTCAAAACAGCAGATATTTCAATAACATAACTCTTTTCAATTTTACCACTATTTTAATTTAAGTGGAAAATAGGGAGCCATACAGAACAAATTAAATATTTGTGATTGCTGCTTACTTGCTACTCTAAAGCCTTTCTTTAACAGCTGCAGCCAAACAACAGTGGTAGTCAACAATCCATAATTTTCTAACATTAAACTAGTCAGTACTGAAACCAAAGTTACAAGATTAAAGTCATAAAATTAGTCACTGAGAGTACTTGCAACAAAATGCTTGAAGTATAATATTCCCATGTGCTCCATTCTGTTGAAAATATTAACTTCATTAAACTGCAAAAGGCTCTCATTCATGTTAAATGTCCATTTGGTAAGATTGCCACAATTTCAAAGTGCTTGTTTTTCTCTGTGATTCTCAAACAATTATATTTTTCCCAGCATTTTTAAAAGCATATTGCTTGAAGAAACAGCATTGTATACTCTCGGATTAATATCAGGAGTTAGTTCTTGACCGAGCAATCAATGCAGGCAGTAAATACTTTTTTCTCTGTATGGAATAATTCTGACTTCTAAAGTTATTCACTTTCAGAATACAAATTGGTTGCAATCCACTTGTCATTGCAGATTTTGATCTGAATTTTTCCAGCCCAGGGATGGCTTGCAGGCAGAGAAGGGTGCATGGGCAAACTGGGCAAAGCCGCATCAAGGATTGCTCCTCAATGTACTCCTGCTGCCAGGAATCTGTCTGAGAAGTGGCCTGAGAAGTGACTTGCTGGCCACTCCACAGAGGTGGGCAGTGATTAATATTGTTGAGGACCCATTTGGAGGAAATCTTGCAGGTTCTCCATAATTTTATCAGTGGTAGAGCACCCCCTTCCCTTGTGTAGCACCTGCCAGTCAAGGAGTTGTAGTCAGATGTTCTATGGTATGAAGAGTCACTGCATAAATGATAGGCCATATTTGTGGCCCAACATAAACCTCCGGGAGGAATTTTCTTATCTGGATGACTGGTCTAGTCCAATGGAGGCTCCTGCATTTTGAGGTGCCCTCCTGGTCTGCAACCTGCTTTAAAAGTACTAACATCTTCTGGTGGGACCTGCAAGGCTCCAGAGTTCCCAGTTCACATGTACTGCAGTATCAAGGGTCTGCCCTTTAAGTGGATATAAGCTCCAAGGTGATCAGTTAAGGTACTGGCACTGGGAAGATTGCTAAACTGGCCGCACTGGCACCATGTGAATAATTGGGGTCCTTAATTCACCATGACACCAGGGTCCTGAAGTATGCAGGAAAGTCCTCTGCTATATTTTGTCTATTTTCAGAATTCTAATTGACAAAGATTTTACTTTTCCATCCATTTTCTTATTGCCTATTTTAAAACTACACTGTTTGTCCTCAAGAATTAATGACTACCATTCGTATAAAGGTGAAAGTAAAGCTGTATTAGTCCCACTGAACCATGCTGTCTGGTTAGAGAGTGATGATGGCTTTTTTAATTCATTCATAGGATGAGGGCTTCGCTGGCCAGGCAGCGTTTATTGCCCATCCCTAATTGCCCAGCAGGCAGTTGAAAATCAACCACATTGCTGTGGGTCTGGAGTCACACGTAGGTCAGACCAGGTAAGGATGGCAGTTTTCCTTCCTGAAAGGGCAGTTGTGAACCAGATGGGTTTTTCCCTGACAATCAACACTGAATTCATGGTTATCATTAGACTCTTAATTCCAGATATTTATTGGATTCAAATTCCACATCTGCCGTGGTGGGATTCGAACCCAGGTCCCCAGAGCATTATCTTGGCCTCTGGGTTAACAGTCCAGTGACAATACCACTAGGTCATTGCCTCCTCAATGGTGGTTTAACCTGAGAGATACCATGCCTGAGCTGAGAGGAGAGTCCTTCATGGTAACTCAGCTGGTGTGGAAAATTGTACCAAGCTGTTGGCATAAGTGACTGGGTGACGAACCCCTGATAAATTAAGGAGACAACTGGTGCTGGTTTAACTTGAGGGTCACCATGCCTCAGCTGAGAGGAGGAGGTTGAGAAGGTAGGATTGTTATTCCAATCTCTGGTGGAGGAATTGAACCCATGCTGTTGGTCCCAGTGTGCAGTATAAGCTCGTTGCCCAGCCAACTGAGCTAACTGACACACCCATTTTCAGGCACTTAAAGTAATGAACAAATTAAAAAATAATCATGACTAAAATTACGTATAGAAAGCTTTCTGGGTAAATCAGCATTAACAGTTAAAGTAATAAAAATAAAGTTTGAAGCTAAACTGAAACTGTTTTCTCTTTTTGCACCTTGAATATTTTCTACTCTCTGGTGGAAAGGAAGGTATAAGGAGAATGCAGTAGATTGCCAAATATGTAGATTAAGGAAATGTACACGTACGTAAAACAAATGCTAACAGAAACACCACAGATATGTGTCACATTGTCACAGGTGCACCAAAGGTTTCCATCCCTAAAGGACATTAGTGACCCAGATACGTTTTCCCCCTCATTCCTCTGGACTCACACTTTCCACATTATATTCAATCTGCCATGTTCTTGCCCATTCACTAAACCTGTCTCTTAAAGCTGCTGTACCACTTCCTCACAACACACATTCCGCACTTAGCTTTGTATCATCCATAAATTTGGAAATATTACACTTGGTTCCCAACTAAAAATCATTAATCTACATTGTGTAGAGCTGGATGAACACAGCAGGCCAAGCAGCAG
>NC_063332.1:50959165-50981257 GCF_021869965.1 Rhincodon typus | reverse complement strand
TGCTGCTTGGCCTGCTGTGTTCATCCAGCTCTACACCTTGGTATCTCAGATTCTCCAGCATCTGCAGTTCCTACTATCTCTCAATCTACATTGTGTACAGTTGGGACTCAAGTCCTGATAATTATGGTACCCCACTAGTCACACACAGCCTGCCAATGTGAGAATGACTCATTTGTTCCAATTCTGTCTTCTGCCTCTAATACATTACTTCCTTTCCTATGTGCTTCATTTCTTTCTACTCCAATCTGTTGTAGATGATTTTATCAAAAACTTAAAATCTAAGTATGCTATGTCCATCAGCTTTCTTTTATCAATTTATTTCTGTATCATCGTCAAAAATCTACAGGTTCATCAAACACAATTTCCCATTTGCAAATTCATGCTGAATATGCCCAATCAAATCTTTGTTAACAAGGTATCTATTTATCCCATTCTCTATAAAGATTGCAGCATTTTCCGTACTACTGACATAAGGTTAACAGGTCTATAGTGTTCCTGGTTCTTTTGTACCGTGAGTTCAATCTTTCATGTGGTTGGTGGCATAATTTCCTCCATCAAAATGGTGGACATTCTCATGGAAACTCATTCATGGAAGGACATTGATTGGAACCAGGAGCAATGAACTTGCTTCAAAGATGTATGTGCAATGGTTAAAAATGTTTGTTTTCAGCTTGGCACATTAACTGGTAGAGTGCCAAGGAAACAGCGCTGAGGTTACAACTATTTACAACCTATATTAACAACTTAGGTGAAGGTTTGATTGTGTTGCAGACAAATGTTCTGATGATAGAAAGACAGATAAAAAAGCAATTTGTGCAAAGAATACTAAGAGCTTGCAAGGGGATATAAATATGTTATTTGAGTGGGAAAATGTTTGGCAAAGGAATATGATGTGGGGAAATGTGAGGTTGGTCATTTTGTGGGAAGAATTGAAATGTAGAATATGATTGAATTGGAAAGAGGCTGCAAAATAGTGCAGTACAGAGGGATATGGGTGCCCTTGTACATGCATCAGAAAAAAATTAGCATGCAAGAGTAGCAAGTAATTAGGAAAACAAATCATATATTGATCTTAATTGTAGGGGAAATCTAGCGCAACTTCTTGCAAAATCTGAACAGGCCATAAGTCAGACCTCATCTAAAGGACAATTTTCATCTCCTTAATTAATGAGCATATACTTGCTTTGGAAACCATTCAGAGAGGATTAATTGGAACTGCTTTACGAATGAAGATTGGTTGAGTAACTTGGGTCTGTACTGATTAGAATTTAAAAGAATGGAAGAGAATCTTATTGAAATGTATAAGGTTCTGAGGGGGCTTATTAGAGTAGATTTTCAGTATGTATTTTCTAAATCTAAATCTTTGGGGCACAATGAAAATCAGAGATTTGTGGAATTTCTTCTCAAAAGGTCATTAGCTTTGGAGTTCACTTCTACAGGGAACATTAGAGCCTGGATTATTGACTATTCAAGGCATTAATAATTACAGGGGAATGTCAAAAATGTGGTATTCAGGCACCATTCAGATTACCCATGACATTATGAATGGCAAATTAGACTCAATAGGTCTTCTGACTTCTGTTCCTTTGTTATGATTTTATGAATGCTCGGTAACATTGGCAGTTCGTTGCAATTATCACACACACAGGCATGAAAGCAACGCAGATCCTCTCCCACTCCTGGATAGCCACCAACTAGAGGTCTGCCCTGCTGAAATATTTACATCTGCAAGTGAAGCGTCATATCCTAAAGTCACCTAGCTATTGCTGCTGGGCCCCTTTGTTCTCTCTGACAGAAACACATGTGCTTCCAATTTCCTGTCCCCATCACTGAAGCTGCAGAGATATAGGTGGGTCAGTCTGTGGTGGCGTCCTCAAGTGCTTTGTGACTCAGGGGACGGCAACTGTAGATATCACCTTTATTGGAGTGGTGGCAGACTTCATGTCAGCTTCAGACACAAGGGGAGAGCCATGTAGAAACCACAGAAAAGAACAGATACATTTTAAATCACTCTGGGTCTCATTTGGGTAGCATCATATATTGACTTGTAAGTATTATATGCTTTCCCTGATTGTTGACAATCTCATATATGTCATGACTTTCCTTGTGATGTGACCATAACACAATGTTATGGGTGCTATAATTTCAAGAACAGTAATATTAAATGGGTACATGCTAAGCTTGGTAAGTGTGATATATTAAAGGTAGGGATAGCAGAAAGAAGTGTCCTGAGTAGAAGGAATGTATCACTTATTAACTAGCAATAATTTTCTTCTTTAAAGAGCTCAGAGGAGGCAATATCCTAAAAGTTAAATATACTGTAGCAACTTCCAGTAACTCTCATGTTCAAAATTCATTGTCTGTTTTCACACTGAGTGAACGGAGGCCCATTCTGATGAGTAAGTTGAGAGAATTGACCATAGAAGCTTGCAAAGCAATTTGGATGTGATGTGTCAAGTTCCACCAGGACATAACTGGTAGGACCGTAAAGCTAAATGGTTTTATTCTATTATTGTCTGGCTGTGATACAAAAGCTGATGAATTCTCGACACTTCCAGAAAGTGTGCTACTCAGTTGATGAAAGCATGATGCCAAGATGCAAATATGAATGAGGTTACACTGATTTCCCCTGAGTACAAATTGAGCTGTCCAATTAGTTGGCTGTGGGTGCAAAAGGAAGGAGTGTATGCATATGTTGCAACAGGCAAAGTTTTCTAAAACACATAAGTAAGTAATTAACAATTGTCCACAAAGGGCTATTGGCATCCAATTGTTGTTTATTGATTGTTTGTGGCAGAGACTAATATCTTGAGTTCCATTGGGAATTCCATGCCTGCTCCTGAAAAACTTTCACAGTGAAGCAGAAATGGGAAGGCAAAATATCCCCATGATCTTACAGCTACATTGGGAATCGCAAACAAAGTCATTGTCACCTATACTTAAAGCAAAAGTACTCATAATCTGAACATCTGCCTAATACTGCCAACTGCAGATACTCCTGATAAGAGCTGTGTGGTACAGTTCCAATGCTAACACATTTCAAGCATACGATACACAAATACATGACGACGACATCATTGGTCCTTTGGTGTCTAATATACCCGACGGTGATTCAATGGTCTGATTATCAGGACAGCAAAATCCTGATTGTGAATTTATATTGTTTTTGGGATTGAAATCCTACTTTAACACTATCTTCCCCAGCTTGTGTACAGGAGACTGACACTTTGACTTTCACTTCCGGAAACCCTGTATACGATATAAAATGTGGAGTGTATTCTTCTCTTGCCTGTCATGAGTTATGTCACCTTTTGAATCTACATTTCTATGGTGAAATAGACTAAAATCAAATTCCATACGAACCCCATCTACAAGTTTGCTGATGACATCACTGTGGTAGGATGGTTATCAAACAACAATGAGTCAGAATACAGGAAGAAAGTTGAGTGCTTA
Organism: Rhincodon typus; assembly: GCF_021869965.1. Classification (NCBI taxonomy): domain Eukaryota; kingdom Metazoa; phylum Chordata; class Chondrichthyes; order Orectolobiformes; family Rhincodontidae; genus Rhincodon; species Rhincodon typus. The sequence goes on along the minus strand of NC_063332.1, from coordinate 50,977,804 downwards.
GTGTCATGGTGCGATGATAACAACCCCTCAATGTCAACAAAACAAAAGAACTGATCATTGACTTCAGGAAGAAAGGAGGAGGACATGCCCCTATCTACATCAACGGAGCTGAGGTGGACAGTATCAAGTGCATCAAGTTCCTCGGAGCGGCAATTACCAACAAACTGTCCTGGGCTTGCCACATAGATTCAATGGTCAAGAATGCACAACAACGCCTCTTCTTCCTCAGGCAGTTTAGGAAATTCAGCATGTCCATAAGGACCCTCACCGACTTTTACAGATGCAAAATAGAAAGCATTCTATCTGGCGCATAACAGCCTGGTATGGCAACTGCTCTGCCCAGGACTGTAAGAAACTACAGAAGGTGGTGTACACAGCCCAGACCATCATGGAAGCCAACCTTCTATCCATGGACTCCATTTACACATCTTGCTGCCGCGGAAAAGCTGCCAACATCATCAAAAACTCATCGCACCCCGGCAATACTCTTCTGCAACCTCTTCCATCAGGCAGAAGACACAGAAGCCTGAAGACATGCACCAGCAGTTTCAAGAACAACTTCTTCCCTGCCGTTATTAGACTGATGAATGAACTTTTGAACTGCAAATAATGTTGATTTTGCTTTGTGCACCTCCTGTGCAGCTGTAACCTTGGATGCCTCGTTCTGTTAAAGCACTCTATGATTTGTATGTCCTTGTTTGCTATGATCTGCCTATATTGATCACAAAACAAAGGTTTTCACTGTACTTAGGTATATGTGACTACAACAAATCAAATCAAATCAAGTTAGAATCAATTGAATTTGGTGTTGTTACAAACATTTCTTATTTTGGGATCTACATTTTCTTTAAAACAATTGAGAATATTTTTGATTTTTATTGTTTTTTAATTGAAATTTTAGGAACTTCAAGGAATTAGAACTTAGGAGCAGAGATAGGCCATGTGGCCTTTTGAACCTGCTCGAGATAACATCATAACTGATCTGGTTGTGATCCCAGTCCCACTTTGCTGTCTGACCAATAACCATTGACTCTCTTGTCTATTAAAAATCTATCAAACTCAGCTTGAAAAAATCCAATGACGCAGCCTCCACCACTTTCTGAAGAGGATTCCACAGACTAATGACATAAACTAATGAGGGTAAAAACATTTTCCTCCTCATCTCTGTCTTGAAAGGGACACCTTTTATTCTTAAACTGTATCCCCTGGTTTTAGTCTCTCACACAAGAAGAAGCATCCAACCAGAAACCACTTTAATAAGTCCACACATAAATATTTCTGTTTCTATTGGTTGAATTCAAATTTCACCAGCTTCTGTCGTGGGATTTAAACCCATATCCCCTGACCATTATGGAGATAGTGTCCACAAAAATGGTCCTGTTTTCCAGTTGCCACTTCAAAACACCGCTGTGTTTTGACCACTGACCAACAATTTTGTCTTGAGCCTGCAACCGTGCTCTAGTGAGATTCAGTGCAAGCTGGAAGACAAGCATCTCACCTTCTGCTTGGGAACCCTGCAGCCTTGAGGACTTCACAATTTTAAAACCTGAACACCTTCTTCTATGTCCTTTACCCACCACAACACCCGAGGCCCATGATATGGCCTGCCTTCAGCACAGTCAACCCATTTTCACCTACTTATGGTCCCAGTTATCAGCTTTTCTTTCTCCCTGGTTTACCATCATCCATTTCCTTGTTTGCCCAACTGTCATTCTCTCTGCCTAGGCTCCATCTCCATCTATCTGCTCTCTCCTTTCCCCAAACCAACGCCCACCACCACCCCACCCTCACCTCCTGTCTGCAGCACATGTCACCACATTTCCCTAGCTGTTATCTGTTCTGAAGAAGGGTCACAGGACTCAACAAGTTAACTCTGCCAGGCCTGCTGAGTTTCTCCAGCAACTTTTGTTTTGTTCCTCCGAATATTAGCCTGGGGATCATGTTTACAGTCTAGTTACATTACCATTAACCATATCTTAGCTTCTACACCATAAGATCTTATTTTGTATGACAACCTTTGATGTGGCAAACAACATGGAAATATATTGGGCTTTTCTAAAACACTTTTATGTAGCCTGGTACATATATGCATAAAGCTGAGACTTTTCCATTCCAAACAATGCACACCAATCATTTATTAACTCAGTTCATTGCTAATAATCTCTGCCAAGATAAATCATTATCTTGACATGGATTAAACATTTCAAGCATCCTGTGTGAAACAAGCACAGACAGTTTTCCGGAACAAAAGGCTTAAGCGAAAACTTCAGAAGAGTGATTTATTAGTCAGCGACTAGCCTGTTGTTTGGATTTCTTGGACTAGAGGCTACATCATAACATTTTATGGGACAAGCTCTGAAAATTGAGCTGTGCTAAGCAACTGAGACTCCAACAAAGTGGTAAATTAAACAAAAGGATTGGTTAGCATCACATAAACATTCCTGTATGCCTGGAATCAGCTAATGAAGGTGGAACAGAACTAATTCAAACTGATTTCACATAATAATATATTTTAATTTATTTTTTCAGATTTTCTAAATTCCTGGACAATTGTATCTTAAATTTTAGCATTGTTGAGTCCCAAGACTCCAAATCATTAAACATATATCTTTGCCTTGAAATCAGTAATATTCCCAGTCGGACCGTTGCCTGGCAAACAGCTGTAAATACTTCCTGTCACTTCAACACACCACCATACTGCCTGGCCAACATCTCTGTCTTGTTCTTGCTGCAGTCCAGTGAAGCTCAGCGCAAGTTGGAAGAACTACACCTAATTTTCTGCTTGGGACCCTGCAGCCTCCAGGACTCGATATCGAGTTCAATAATTTTTCCTGAACAAGTTCTCCCATGCCCTTAACCAAACCCACACACATCAGGCCTTGTCATCACATTGGCTGCTGCCACAACATTGTCAGTGAATAATGGTCCCCATCAGCAGCTATTGATTCCCTCAAGCTTACCTTCACTCGTTACTTTGTCTGTCCAACTGTTGTGTACTCTCACTGTGCTTCATTTCCACCTACCTTTTACTCCTCCCCCACCTCCCTATCTTCAGCATATGCACCACCTTTTCCTAGCCACTATCCGTTTTGATGAAGGGTCATTGGACCCAAAACGTTAAATCGGCTTTCTCTCCACATCTGTTCCACTTTGCTCTTCTCTCGGACAGGATTTCTGTTCTTATCTTTTTTCTTGCTCACCGTCATTACTTTTGTTGCCATTCCTGGTTTTTGATAACGTATTTGTCAAAACTCACTTCCACAGCCACATCTCACACCTTAGCGACTCCTCCAGCTCAGACTTGCCCCACATGGATTCTAAATCAAGTTTGATCCTTTATGTGTTGAATCAGCCCAGGAAGCAGGATGTGAGGATATGCAATCAAGGTAAGTGTGTGGGTCGGTGCATTTGTCGTGGATATTGGTGGTCAGCCTATCCCCAGAAATGGAAACAATCATTGAGGAAGGGAAAGGGAGTGTCAAGAGATAGACGAGGTGAGGGGGTGAAAATTGGAAGTGAAATTGGTAAACTTCCAATTCCAGACAAGAGAGGGAAACAGCACCAATGATGTCATCGATGTACTGGAGAAAAGGTTGTGGGTGGGGGCTCAAGTAAGACTGGAACAAGGATGTTCTATGTACCCCACAAAGAGACAGGCATGACTGGGCCCCATGTGGGTACCCATGGCCACAGCTTTGACCGAAAAGAAGTGACAGGAGTTAAAAGAGATGTTGTTCATAATAAGGATAGGCTCGTCCAGATGGAGGAGGTAGTGGTGGATGGGAAGTGTTCGAGCCTTTCGGGTTCAAATCCCATCATGGCAAATGATGAAACTTGAATTCAGCAAGAAATGATAAACTGAATAAAAAAACTAGTGTAACAGCGACCATGTAACCATTTTCAATTGTTGTAAAAAGCCATCTGCTTTACTAATGACTTTTAGGGAATGAGGTCCTTAACCGGTCTGGCCTACATGTGACTCCAAACCAACAGCAAAGTGGGTCACCTTTTACTGCCCTCCAGGTAATTAGGGATAGGCAATAAATGCTGGCTTAGCTAGTGATGCCCATGTTCCACGAGTGAATAAAAAGTCCAATACTGCATTCCTATTAACTTATGCTTTCATTTAAGTTGTCAATTCATTTTGTCAGCTGTCTTGTCATGCCCTCATAATAGCCCTTATTTTAATTGGAAAAAAATAGTCACAGATGCATTGGTCTCTCCTTCAAAACGGAACATCAATTTCAATAATTTTTTTTGGCTACCACTGAAGGACTCCTTGATTAGGAGATGAATAATTAATTCTGTTTCATTGTACTGAAGACTTTGCTAGCCTTCGCAGACACATGGCAGAACTTTTTCAGATGAAACCAATGAGATCACTGCTTGGCATAAGAAATCAGTTTAAATTTTGAACTTAGAGGAAGTTACAACCTTCATAGGACTCTGTGGAAACATTCAAAGCTGTGTCCTCTAATGTTGAACAGTCAATAACAGTGATAGAAAATGTGCTGATTGTGTAACATTCTTTCAGTAACATGACTGAGATGCTGATACAGTTTACTTCATCAGTCAAGCAACTACAATGAGGGGCTGAAGACCTAAGGGCAGTATGGTAGCTCAGCGGTTAACACTTCTGTCTCACAGTGCCAGGGAGCTGTGTTCGATTCCAACCTTGGGTGTGTATGTGTGTGAAGTTTGCATGTTCTCCCCACCGTGTCTGCATAGGTTTTCTCTGGGTGCTCCGGTTTCCTACCACAGACCAAAGATGTGTAGGTTAGGTGGATAAGCCATGGTAAATATGGGGTTATGGGGATAGGGTGGGGGTCTGGGTGGGATGTGACTCAGATTCATGAGACCAAATGGCCTTTTTCCGCAGTGTAGAGATTTTATGATTCAGCAACTCGAGAGAGCTAAGCTTCCTAGGATGTCATGAACAAGACGACTATCCGCAGATCCAGGACACGGTCCAGAAGAAGAAACTATGTGGTCTTAGCAAGTATGGGATTGCACAGGAGGTGGGTTAGAGAAGGTTTGCCAGGATGTTGCCTCTTAGCTATGAAGAGAGGCTGGATAAGCTCAAGTTGTTTTCTTTGGAGCAGAGAAGGTTGAGGGGGAACCTGATGGAGGTGTATAAGATTGAGGGGTATGGACAAGTTGATAGAAAGTAGCTAATCCCTTAGTTGAATTATCAATAATAAGGGGCACACTTTTAATGTGAAGGATAGGATTTTCAGAGGGGATTTGAGGAAAAGATGTTTTTATCCAGAAGGTAGTAAGAGAGTGTAATGTGAGGGCAGTTAATGGAGGTAACCTCAAAAGTACTTGGATGAGGACTTGAAATGTCACAACATTCAAGACTCGGGGACTATTGCTCGAAAGTGGGACTGGTGTAGATTCAATGTATTTTTGGCAGGACAGACTCAATGGACCAAAGGGCCTTCTCTGTACTGCATAATGCTATGATCTTTCGATTCATCCGCAATATTGCAAAAAAAACCCTTCTTTCAATTAGAAAGCATTTGCCTGATCCAGAAATCCAGGAAACAAGGCAGAAAGTAATTATTTCACAAAACAGTTGCCTTCCCGGAAGGAAATTCAAGAGATTAAGTGATCTCTGATAAAGATAATGGACTGACAACATCTCTACAAAGAAAGGCATCCACTGGGAAGGGTATGAGAGAGACAAAAGAACCTTCACTAAATACATGATTCACAGTTCATAATAGTTCCCAAGCAAGATACCAAGAATTCTTCCAAATCCAAAGAGAGTGCAGTCTGAGGAAAGCGTAAAATGACCAAACCACCTACATTTGTCAAGCAAAAGATTTTTGTCTTGGAGGTGGGGTGGCGGGCGTGTGTGCGCAGGAATGTGGATGATGGAACAGTGGGAAATGTCTAAGAACCAGATTGCTTCTGTTAGTGGAAAAGCTCAGCAGGTCTGGCAGTATCAGTGAAGGAAAAAACGGAGTTAACGTTTCGGGTCCGGTGACCCTTCCTCAGAACTGGTGGTGGCTGGGAAAACATCAGTTTATATGCAGAAAATAGGGAGATGGGTGGGGTAGGGAGTAAATGATAGGATAGAGCCCAAAGAAAGAGAAAGACAGTTGGACAGACAAAGGGGTTGCTAACGATCAGGCTGGGAGGGTGAATAGTTGCTAATGGGGACTCTTAGTGATTAACAACAGGGGGTGTGTAATGGCAGGCTATGTGGTAACAAGGCCTGGTATGTGGGGTAGCTCTTCACAGATGCTGCCAGACCTGCTGAGCTTTTCCAGCAACATTGTTTTTGTTCCTGATTTACAGCATCCGCAGTTCTTTCGGTTTTTACTTCTGTTAATTCTTTTAGGTCTTCTCTTTTAGTTATCCTGTATTGCTCATCATTAAATAGGCCCAAAACAAAGCAAATAACAGCTGAGGCTTAATCGAAGCAATTTACTGCAAAAAGCCCTTCACATGAGCCATATGCCAGTTGAGGTGGCTATACCCACACATTCCAAGAGGGTTCATCTAAAAGACAGTGGCTGCTTTTCTACAGGATCCCAACACATAAATTAAAAAAGATCTAAGGTGCACAGGTATTGAAAACAATTTTGATTCATCAAAGTCTAATGAATTCCATGAACAACCATCAGTGTTGGAACATTAAAGACTCAACTCCAATCTTTGGAAAGTTGCATCGACTGTGGTTGCACACAGTAGGCATATTAGACAATTTTGACATTTCAACATCTTTGCTGAACACCACCAGCTTTTGGTAGGAGCTTATCCACATGCTAAAATCTAGACCTTGCTACCCTTTGGATCTGGTTTGCAATTCTTCTTTCCAAATGACACAGGATATTATTAGTTGTCAATCTGTGTTGACTAAAAACAGAACAAAAAGGTTCAAAACAAAAGAGAAGATAGAAAAGTTATTTCTCTATTTTAACAATGTTTGTAGGAACAGTAGTTACGGTGGTGACTGGCATATCCTCTTCCTGTTTAGAGCTGCCACACACGTTTCTTTAAGATAGATTACTTAGACACACACTTAGACACAGTATGCAATCATACTTAGGAGGAAAGAATACAGGAGTAAGAGCCTCAGGGTAAATTGATTTTTGTGGAATCAGAAAAAAAAATTCAGAGAAATGGAAAATGTCAAAATGAGGGCATGTTATTCAATCAGTCGATTTATGATAGCATCTGGGACTTGATTTTTTTTTTCATCTTGTACTTTAGCATTAGTGGAGACACAGCAAGTTATAATTGTGAAGAAAGAGAGAACGCTGGTTTGTAAGTCATTGTCATTCAACAATTAGACTAGCAACCAGATGAATAGTGGTAGTAGGAACTGCAGATGCTGGAGAATCCGAGACAACAAGGTGCAGGGCTGGATGAACACAGCAGGCCAAGCAGCATCATAGGAGCAGAGAGGCTGACGTTTCGGGCCTAGACCCTTCCTTGGTCAGTTACCTTCCTGTGTTCCAGAGGGAGAACAAATGGATCAAAGTCAGAGTGGGGAGGTCCAGAAACCTCTGGAAAGGATTGATTGACAATGAAGGTGCAGGGAAAGAAAACATTAATCTGCATCCTGACGAAAAGCCTAAGAGTATGGCCTGGGCATAATAAACATTTTACTTCACCAGAGACAAAAATAGAACATCCCAAGGCAACACCCTCTCTCCAGACATTGGCATCTGTTTAGACTATGTTGTCATTCCAAGCAAGAGACTGTAGGAATGTTCTCAATACCCACAACATGACAGGAGCTAACATATTCTGGACCAACAATTGCCCAAATTGATATACTACCTCTATCTGCCAGGCCCAAAAATAGAATTAGCAGCAGAAGTACTGACCAAGCAAATTCAATGTTGATGGAGTCAAGGAATCTTCAAGAAATGTTAGTCAGCAACTCACTGTTGACTTGATGACTCCTGAGATGAAAGAATTGTTTTGTAAGAAAGATTTGAGCGGGATGAACTGATAGTCGGTGGAGTTCAGAAAAATGAAAGATGATCTTATGGAAAAATACATGGTTTTGAGGGAGCCTGACAAGGTATTTAAAAACAAAGTCACCTGAATGCTGGAGATCTGAAATGCAAACAGAAAGTGCTGGAGCAACTCAGCAGGTCTGGCAGCATCTGTGGTGAGAAAAACAGAGTTAATATTTTGAATCCAATATGACTCTGCTTCAGAACATGAACTCCCACTCCAGGCTGCAGGTGCAAATCCAAAAATTGTCCCTGAAATACATTGATCTAACTTTTATTCTCCCTGGCTGTCTGTCTAAAATTATAATTGAAAATATAGACATTCAATGGCTTATAAACAACAATCACACCATCTTGTCCAATTATCTTGAAATTTTAGAATTGTACAATCGCCACAGCGAGTCCACACCAATCCTCTGAAGAGCATCTCACCCAGACCCGCTCCTACCCATTTCGTATAAACCTGCATTTCCCATTGGCTAATCTACCTAGCCTGTACATCCATGGACACTATGGGCAATTTAGCATAGCCAATCCACCTAACCTGCACATCTTTGGACTGTGGGAGGAAAGCAGAGCACCCGGAGGAAACCCATGCAGACATGGGGGGAGAACATGCAAACTCCACATAGTCTCCCAAGACTGTAACAAAGCCCAGTCCCTGGCACAGTGAGGCAGCACTGCTTACCCCTAAGCCACTGTGCCACTCACATTGGTGTTAGAATTCATGTTCCTTCAATAAACATCACATTCACAGCATAGGGAATTTCCATAGGCAGACAAAAATCATTATGAGCCAAAATGTGCATGTTTATGTATGTTATGAACAGAAAAGCATTATATAGCTCTGACAGTTAACCTGCCAATTGTTATTATACACCAGGCACCACTTGGGCTGTTCGCACACTTTGATAGATTTACATCTTGCATATACTTTCAGTAGTTTCCAACTGACTTTCTGATAAAACTGTAATGTGGATGATAACTTTGTGAAGTCTGCTTTTTGAAACCTCAAATGAAATAGACCACGTAAAGCAGTGAAGTAAAAGTTATAAAAGAATTAGCTGTGCATATGTGAATAAAGATCGAGCAGTCACTCAAATTCAATCCAGAATCAGCTATTTTGCTTATATTTCATGCATTCTATTAAAGATAGCACTTGTCATCTCTTTTACCTAAATTCTACCTATGCATTAAATAGCACAAAGTCAAACTTATCTAAAGAAGAAAGATGTTAACTGCTACAGATCGAAACACAAAGGGGGATTTTATATTGATTGCTGGTAAATCCAAGGTCTCTATGCTGCCAGGCTGACAAGCTGCAGTAATTTTGGGCAGGTTAGCACAGCGAGAGTGGACTCGGGGAAGCAAGTCTGTGGGTGGGGCTTTGGGGAACCAAGTTTGACACAGAGGACCTGGGCAGAAGGCATCAGACCCTTCCTCAGAGCAGTATTCTGCAGGGTTAAAACTGCCAGACTACATGTTAGTGGTAGACCGTTCCCATTGCCAATTATATCAGAGGTGCAGCTGGGTGAGGTCATTAATTGGGCATTCACCAGCAGATGATATCAATCAGGAATATGAGGGTGCATAGGATCCTGGCAGAGGGAGATAACACTAGGAAAGGTGGAGATGGTGATGGAGCAGTCATGACTCTGGATTGATATTCAGATGCCCATGCTAATGACTTGGGGTCACAGGTTCAAATCTCACCATGGCTGAAGGCAGAATTTAAATTAAATTGTTAGAATCAGGAAGTATACAATTAGTCTCAGTGAGAACCAGATAATTTTCATTAATTGTAATAAGAATCCAAATAGTTTACAAGTTACTTTTAGGAAAGGAAATCTGCTGTACTTACCTGGTCTAATCGAAATGTGACCAACAGGCCTGCAGGAATCACAATTGCCCTTGAAAATTGACCATTCAGTTCATTAGCAATTAGAGATGGCTAACAAATACTAGTCTTCAGTGATGCCCTCATCCTGTGAAAGAAAATAGAAAATGTGATGTTGTAATGGTAATATCAACAGATAAGTAACCCAGAAATCCAGGTTAATGCTGTTGGGACATGTAGGCAAATCTCACCATGGCAGCCTGTGTAATTTAAAATCAATTCATAAGTCTGGAGTTAAAAGCTGTTGTAATTGTGACTGTGAATCCTTGTCATAAAAGCCCTTCTGGTTCACTAATGTCCTTTAAGGAAGGAAATCTACTGTCTACATATAACTTCAGACCCACGGAAATGTGGTTGACTCTTAAATATAATCTGAAAATGCAAGACCACTAGAAAGCCAAATGAAAGTTATGAACTCAGCTTTGACAGAAACATCAGAAATTAAAACAGCAAACCCACTCTGTCAACTTTGTAAAGTTCTCCTTGTTAACATTAAACAGCTTTTGCTCAGTGATAACCTGTTTAGTGATGTTCAGTTTGGTTCCTGCCTGGGCCACTCAGCTCCTGTCTTCGCTTGTTCAAGCATTGAGAAAAGAGCTAAACTCCTGAAATGAGATGAGAATGACTGCTCTTGACATCAAGGCAGCATTTGATTGAGTAGGGCATCAACGAAAAAGGAAATTGTGTTGGAGTCATACCTAGCACAAAAGAAGATGGTTGTAATTGTTGGAGGCCAATCATCTTGTTCCTAGGACATCACTGTAGTGGTTCCTCAGGGTACTGTCCTAGGCCCAATAACCTGAAACAGCTTCATTATGACCTTGCTTTAATCATAAGGTCAGAAGCAGGGATTGCACAATGTTCAGTACCATTCATGACTCCTCAGGTACTGAAGCAGTCTGTATCCATATGAATGAAGACATGGACACAATTCAGTCTGGGGCTTATAAATGCCAAGTAATATTTACGCCTCACCGGAGCCGAGTAATGACCATTTCCAACAGAAGAGAATCTAATTGTTTCTCATTGAAATCCCAATGGCATTACTGTTACTGATTCACCCACAATCAATGTCTTGATGTTAGCATTGACCAGAACCTGAATTGCACTAACTATATTAATACTGTGCTACAAGACCAGGTCAGAAGCTTGAAATTCTGTGGCGAGTAATTCACCTCCTAACTCCCTCGTCAATGATGACCGCATCCCATGAATAAACAAATATTAACAATAAAGGAAGGTCAGGTTAGTGACAAAATTAATAATATCTAAAGCAAGGTTAGTGCACATACGTATGAAAGCATCAGGAGTGGTGAATAAGATTGATCAGGCATAAACAGCCATGTGGAAATGTGACGTCGTGATGATAACAGAGACCAGGCTCAAAGAAGTCAAGATTGAAGGACAAGGTACTCAGTAAGTTAAAAAAAAACGGTAATGTGGTGGTGGCATTAGTTAAGGACTGTATTGTAGTGCTGAAAAAAGAATATTCAGAAGAAGTCAAGGACAGAAATTATTTAGTTAGAGCTAATGAACAAAAAACATGCAATTATGTTGTTCAATGTAGTCTGTAGGCCATCAATTAGTGGGTGAGAGATAAAGGAACACATTTACTAAGAAATCATAGAGAGGGCAAAAGGTAAAGAATAATGTTATTAGTTGTCTGAATATTGTCTGGCATAATTGTATTGTAAAGGACAGAGAGGAGAAAGAGTTGTAATAGTGTGTTCAGGAACATTTTCTATGACAGTGTGTTTTTGCTGTCTATTGAAAAGGATAAGGAAAAATCCAGAATAACTAACTGGGGAAAAGGGAGTCAAAGGTTGGCATGAGAAATGGTAGCTGAATAATGTACTACCTTCAAAGAAAAGGTGTTTAAAGGACAGCCAAGAAATATTCCTTTGAAAGGGAAAAGTAGGACAAGTAACTTCAGAGCTTACTGGATGAGAAAAGAGATATAAATAAAGATAAAGATGAAAAAGTACACTCACGACAGATATTCAAGTAAAAAGTGTAATTGTGATACATATTGACTAACGCAGGTTCAGAAGATAGGTAAAAAGGCATGTATGAAAAGCAAAGATAGATTAGGAAAAGAGACTGTCAACTATCATAAAAGGGAATCCTCGAGTCTTTTATAAACATGTAAATAGTAAGATGGTGGCAGAAGGAAAAGTAAGGCCAATTAAGGACTAACAACTGTATTAACAAAGGAGGGAGAGGGAAGAGCTATATATCGATAGGAGGAGGCAGTGGCATCGTGGACTAGTAATCCAAACCCTGGATTAATGTTCTAGGGATAGATGCTCAAATCACATGGTAGAAAGTGAAATTCGACTTCAATGAAATCTGGAACATAAATCAAACCTAACAGTAACCAGTTTAGCGACATCAATTACCAAAAAGACCCACCTGGTTCACAGATGTCCTTTAGCAACTGAAATCTGGACCATGTGTGACTCTAGACACATAATGATGTGGTTTACTCTTACATGCTGTCTGTTATAGCAGACAACGATAAGTCCCAAGAAAGGAATGAAAATGGACAAACCATCTGGCATCGACGTAGTCACCAGAAACAACCTGGCAAAGTCTTCCCTCCCAACAACTAGTGAAGTGTGTCAAAATTCAGGGAAATATCCCATTGATAAGTCAAGCAAAGACTGACAGCAACATACTCAAAAAACGATGCCTTATAGACAATGTCCCAGAAACCACTCTCACCATTCCTGGGCATTTTCTATCCTACCAGCCGGCAGATCACTTGATGCAGCAGTATAGTTGGGTGGGAGTTTCCCTGGAAGTCCCCAACATTGACTCTGGACCCCACGAAATCTTATGACATCAGGTCAAAAATGGGAAAGGAAGCCTGTTGATTATGATCGACTGCCCATATCTTCACCAATCTTTCACAGGTTCTTCCATCCATGTTAGTATTGGTAGGATTGATCATTCCACAGACCTTATAGAGATGAAATTCCATCTTCACATTGAAGGTACCATCCATTGTTTTGTGTGGCACTATCACTGCATTAAATGGGACAGAATTTGAACAGGCCCAGGACCAATTCTCATTTTGTTAACTGTTTTCTTTCTTAATATTTATATAAACTTTTACTCTCTGTTTTATATTTCTGGCTAGCTTTCTCTCATACTCCATCATTTTCATCTTTATTAAATTGTAATTTTTTTTTCATATACATATATGCCCTGGCCAATCTTCAGATCTGCCACTTGTCATGCATTGTTGTATGTCTTCCCTTTTAGCTTTGTACTGCCTTTAACATTCCTAGTTAAACATGGATAGTAGGTCCATCCCTTAGAATTTATTTTACTGATTGGAATGTATCTATTCTGTGTATTCTGAAATATCCCTGTAAATGTCTGTCACCACATTTTGATTGGGTTTTCCTTTAAACTAATTTTCCAATAGACTTTAACTATCCCTAGTTTTAATGCTCTCAGAATTCCCCTTGGAGATATAGAAGCATAGAAAATAGGTACAAGAATAGGCCATTCGGCCCTTCAAGCCTGCATTACCATTCCATATGATCATGGCTGATCATGTAATCTCAGTATCCCACTCCTGCTTTCTTTCCATACTCCTTGATCCCTTTAGCTGCAAGGGCCACATCCAGTTCCCTCTTGAATGTATCTAATGAACTGGCCCCAACAGCTTTCTATGGGAGAGAATTCCATAGGTTCACAGCTCTCTGAATGAAGAAATTCTTTCTCATCTTATTCCTGAATGGCTTACCCCTTATTCTTAGACAGTGACACTTAGTTCTGGACTTCCCCAACATGGGAACATTCTTCCCACATCTTCCCTGTCCAATTCCATCAGGATTTTATATGTTTCTATGAGATCTCCACTCATTCTTCTAAATTCCAGCGAGTACAATCCCAGTTGTTCTAGTCCTTCCTCAAATGTCAGTCCTTCCATACCAGGAATCGGTCTGGTGAACCCTCGCTGGACTCCCTCAGACTAGGAGACCAAAACTGCACACAATACTCAAGATGTGGCCTTACAGAGGCCCTGTACAACTGCAGCAAGATATCCTTATTCCAATACTCAAATCCTCTTGCTATGAAGACCAGCATGCCATTGGGTTTCCTCACCGCTTGCCAACCTCAGTGACTGTTCCACCATGACACCATGGTATCGTTGCACCTCACCTTTTCCTAAACTGCCATTCAGATAATAATCTACCTTCCTGATTTTGTAACCAAAATGGATAACCTCACATTTATTTGCCCACTCAGTCAGTCTGTCCAAGTCACCCTGCAGCCTCTTAGCATCCTCCTCACAGCACAAACTGCCATCCAGCTTAGTATCATCTGCAAATTTTGAGATATTGCATTAATTTCCTTCTTCCAAATCATTAAGTGTATTGTGAACAGCTGAGTTCCCAGCACTGAACCCTGTGACACCCCACTCATCACTGCCAGCCACACTGAAAAGGACCTGTTTATTCCAACTCTCTGCTTCCTGTCTGCCAACCTGTTCTCTATCTGCATCAATACATTACCTCTGATTCCATGAGCTTTAATTTTCCTTACTAATCTCTTGTGTGGAATCTTGTCAAAAGCCTTTTGAAAGTGCAGATACACAACAACTATTGATTCACCCTTGTTCACTCTACTAGTCACAGCCTCAAAAAAATTCCAGAAGAGTTGTCAGGCATGATTTCCCTTTAGTGAATCCATACTGACTAAGACTGATTCTGTCACTGCTTTCCAAATGCTCAGTTGTTACATCCTTAATAATTGACTGCAGCATTTTCTCCATCACTGATGTCAGGCTAACTGGCCTATAATTCCCTATTTTCTCACTCCCTCCATTTTTAAAGAGTGGGTTTACATTAGCTACTGTCCAGTTCATTGGAACTCTTCCAGAGTCTACAGAATGCTGGAAAATGATTACCAATGCATCCACTATTTCTAGGGCCACACACATAAGTACTCTGGGATGCACATCATCAGGCCCTGGGGAATTGTTGGGTTTTAATCCCATCAATTTCTCCAATATCATTTCCTGACTAACAAGGATTTCCTTCAGTTCCTCCTTCGTGCATAACCCTCTGTCCTCTAACACTTCCTGAAGTTTATTTATGTTCTCCTTAGTGAAGACTAATCCAAAGTATTTGTTCATCTCTTTGTTGTCCATTATGAATTCACCTTATTCCCACTGCAAGGGACCTACATTTGTCTTCATCAGTCTTTTTTTCATTACATATCTACAGAACTTTTGCAGTCACATTTTATGTTTTCAGCAAGCTTACTTTCATATTTTAGTTTCCTCTTCCAAATTAAACCCTTTGACCTCCTCTGCTGAATTTTACGTTTCTCCCAGTCCTCAGGTTTCCTGCTTTTTATGGCCAATTTATATGCCTCCTGTTTGGCTTTAACACAATCCCTGATTTCACTTGTTAGCAATTGTTGAGCCACCTACCCTGTTTTACTCTTATGCCAGACAGGGGTATACAATTGTTGAAGTTCATTCATGTGTTTTCTTTAAATGTTTGTCATTATCTATCCACCTTCAACCCCTTAAGTATCTTTAGTCAGCTTATCCTAACCAATACATGCCTCATACCATCAAAGTTAGCTTTCTTTAAGTTCAGGACCCTCGTTTCAGATTTAATTGTGTCGCTCTCCATCTTAATGAAGAATTCTGCCATATTATGGTCACTCTTCCCCAAAGGATCTCGCACCACAATGTTGCTAATTAATCCCCTCTCATTACACAATATCCAGTCTAGGACGGCTTGCTACCTAGTTGGTTCCTCAAATTTCTGACGGGCCCTATTTCTGGAGAAGGGTCCCGAACCAAAATGTCAACTTTCCTATTCCTCTGATGCTGCCTGGCCTGCTGTGTTCCTCTAGCTCCACACTGTGTTATCACCATTATGCTAAGCCCTGTTCAGAAGCATGCTATTCAGGCAACAATGGGTCAAGAAGCAATCATTTGTGGAACCATAGATCGTGAAAATATTCATTATTGAACAACTGGTTAATGGGAAAGCCAAAGAAAATTTAATCAGGCTTCCTAGAGTCATGATGTAACCCAAAAGAAGGTATAACATAAAAAATATTGGCATAAGGTAATTATTCCTGCCAGTCAACAGATGGAAATCTGCAGCTAAACAGGTGGGCAGAAATAATTTTCACTCATCATCACTGAAGATAGTTCACATGGTAGAAAACTAAAGAGTTTATGAAAAGATGCAAATGATGAGAAAGATAATGAACAGTATGACACATTGGATGTCATCACTCCGCTGATGGTCTTTAATTGAAGTTATTCAGATAGCAGCACAGCCTGGGGTACAAGTCATTATGATAAATTTAATTTTAATGTCAGATGATGAGACAACACAAGTTCAAGAGGAGAATTTCAATATTGCATTTCCCAAGGAAGAATCAACAGTCCCAATGACAGAGATCAAGCTGAGTAAACCACAATATCATGTGACATGATAAAGGAAATGAACTTGTTGGGTTAACCAGTGAGCCAACCACAACCAAAGTAGGTGAATGCAATAAGTTGAAGTATGGAGTCTACATGCATTGAAACAGACTGGTTGGCATATTGAAAATGACAAATTGCCTGCACCAATTGAAGACAGACTGCAGAAGACTCCATGGGAGCCACCACTGGGGTCAGATGACCAACATCGACAATTTCAGAATATTATCAAGAGAAACTACCCAATACAGAGATCCAGGAGATCAAGATGTCAAGGTGATGGATCAGAAATCTGCAAAAAAGAACATGGATGTTAGTAACTAACATTGCGTGTTAGTATAGCAGTGACTTACACACTCAGTGGATGTTATTCCCATCAGCAAACAAGACAATGTCCCTTTAAATGACCTTCTCGGGCTCATTAATGAGAATGAGACAGATGTGCATCCCACATGTTCCCTGAGGAGCTTTGTGTGTGTGTGTGTGTGTGTGTGCGCTTGTGTGTGTGTGTGTGTGTGTGTGTGTGTGTGTGTTTTTCAGCATTCAATCACTTAAATGTAATTTTCTCTGAGACTGGAAGGACAATGGTTAACTAATTTCAGTTGGGCCATCTGGACCTTACATAATTAATACATTGTCCAGCTATGATTGTGTGTGCTCATCTCAGAGGCTACACGGTATTAAATTGCATATCTTGAATCCTTGGTGAAGATAAATATCTATTTCCTATTGTAAAGCATGGAAAAGGAAGAATGTTCATACTTAAAATAAGCGTACTGCCAAATTTACACCAAAGAAGAGTCACACATTAGTAATTCGTCCCATCTAATTGTTTTGTCCCACGTAATTGTATTTATTTATCAGCTTTCACTTAGCTTCTTTGCTTGTACTAAAGATGGATACTTTCCTTGTTGAAATCTGCACTTTTTACTGAAAGAGAGAGCTGCAGAGATTATAGATATGTTGTTTTGAGGCAGTAGGGAGTTTCAAAGTGGTACTTTGTGTTTAAGAGAAGATGCGATTCCTTTATTTGACCTACCTACAAAGTGTAGGGCAATAAAGCAAGATTTCCAGGTTGCTATTTTGTATTTACATGCAGCACCATTAGGCCTGGGATTACCATCACCATCTGAAATTATGTTACAGAGACTGATCAGGACAATACTTCCAAGTTATTAACTAACCAGGTTTTCAACAAAGTAGGAAGACTACTAAAGGAAATTATCTCTACAGATGATTGGCAAAGAAGTGAGGAATTGCCTCGCTCATGTGTGAGACAAAAGGTTATTCACACAGTAGAAAGAATCTGATTTCTGATGGGGATATCGAAGATTTGCAGTGAGTGCATTTGAGGATGAACAGATGTCAAGTAAGGGAATAAAATAAAGAACTGCGAATGCTGAAGATCTGGAACAAAAACAGAAACTTCAGGAGAAACTCAGCAGCTGTGGAAATAAAGAAGAGGTAACATTCTGAGTTCAGCGACCTTTCTTCAGAACTGCTGCAGAACTTTGTGTTTTGTGCCACCTAAGGGAATTGCCTAACTGTATTTAATCTAATACTCCAATAGCAGTGAGAAGACATTGCGCGGAAGGTGTGAATGTTAAGTTCTGGAAGATCGCTGTGAATGCAACCAGCACAGTCCCAATGTGTAGAAGACACGAACATCTCCATTGATGAAGCAAGATCACCACAGCAATGATTTTCAATATTAAAAGGCTGTTACCATTACAAAGCCCTGGCATATTATCACACACCCTAAACATTTTATGGACTCTTAAATGATGGACGCATGTCTAACTCCTATGTAAATACTGTTTACAGCAATTCTGTTGTGTGCATTTATTATTTTTGTGTACTATTCAATTGAAGACAAAAAGGGAATGTTGTGATATTGCCTGAATGGAATATGTAAATGCTAAATTGCATCCGTACTACAGGTTTGGATGGTATGTAGCATGCAATACAGCAATCATTTATGTTGATTCCCTAGCAAATTATACATGTGAGCTCTGCTTTAACTCGCCTTCTTCAATATGTGATTAACAAATGTACGTGAATAACTGAATAATGCAAAGGAATTGACTAAAAATTTATCTAAGTCAAGCTTCATAACTAACATCATATGCACCATTTCAACCTAACACACAACCTCAAACCAACATTAAATAAAAACCAAAAGAACTGCGAATGCTGTAAATCAGGAACAAAAACAAAGTTGCTGGAAAAGCTCAGCAGGTCTGGCAACATCTGTGGAGGAGAAAACAGAGTTAACGTTTCGCGTCCGGTGACCC
>NC_063332.1:50914801-50958765 GCF_021869965.1 Rhincodon typus | reverse complement strand
GAAACGTTAACTCTGTTTTCTCCTCCACAGATGTTGCCAG
The DNA here is from genome assembly GCF_021869965.1 of Rhincodon typus. Classification (NCBI taxonomy): domain Eukaryota; kingdom Metazoa; phylum Chordata; class Chondrichthyes; order Orectolobiformes; family Rhincodontidae; genus Rhincodon; species Rhincodon typus. Next base: position 50,958,725 of record NC_063332.1, on the reverse strand, counting down.
ACCTGCTGAGCTTTTCCAGCAACTTTGTTCTTGTTCCTCAAACCAACATTTCCTATCTTGTATATAATGCCAGGTATTCATCCAAGGCAGCAGGCTTGCAGACAGGACTGATAGCCTTCTCTCTCACTTGCAGGAGAACATGGTGCACTTCAAGTGATAGCAGGAATGACCTGAAAGGTGATAGTAGTGGCTGCATGCCCTAAGCTCTACAGAGGAGATGTGTTGAACATTTTTGGCTGTGGACGGCAGCAGGGCTGAAATCATCAAAGCTGACTAGCCCTAATCCCTTTTCTCATATTTAAGAAGAATACAAGTTGGTAAAGTGACTGAACTTGCAATCCAGAGTCCAGCCTAATGCTATGGGGACACAGGTTCCACCATGGCAGCTGGTGGCGTTTAAATTAAACCATTAATTCTGGAGATTAAAGCAGTCTCAAAGAACAATACAGCACAGGAACAGGCCCTTTGGCCCTCCAAGCCAACAAATTTTGTCCCTCCGTTCTAAACTGTCTTCACTTATAGGACCCGTATCCCTCTGTTCCCTTCCTATTCATGCATTCATCCAAATGCTTCTTGAATGCTGCTATCATGTCTGCTCCACCACCTCCTCTGGCAGCATGTTCCAGGCATTCATCATTCTTTGTGTGAAAATCTTGCCTCACGCATCTCTTTTAAATTTATGGCCTTGAACTCCCCCCTCCCCCTGCACCTTGAACCTGTGTCCCCCAGTAATTGACCCCTCCACTCTGGGAAAAAGCCTCATACTTTCCACTCTATCCATGCCATTCACAATCTTATAAACTTCTATTAGGACGCCCCTCAACCTCCTGTATTCCAATGAAAACAAACCCAGTCTATCCAACCTTTCTTCATAGCTAAAATCCCCCATACCAGGCAACATCCTGGTAAACATTTTCTGTACCCTCTCTGAAACATCCACATCCTTCTGGTAGTGTGGTGACCAGAACTGTACGCGACATTCCAAATGTGGTCTAAACTGCAGCATAACTTGTCTGTCCTTATACTCATTGCCCCTTCTAATGAAGGCAAGGATGCCATAGGCCTTTTTTACTACCTTATCTACCTGTGCTGCCACCTTCAGTGATCTGTAGACCTGGACACACAGATTCCTCTGCATATCAATACTCCTAATGCTTCTGCCATTCACTGTATGGTTTCCACCTGTACTTGACCTTCCAAATTGCATCACCTCACATTTCTTCGGATTAAACTCCATCTGCCACTTTTCTGACCATGCTTCCAACTGATCTATGTCCTGCTGTACCCTCTGACGATCCTGCTCACTATCTGCAACTCCACCAATCTTTATATCGTCCACAAACTTACTAATTAGACCAGCTATGTTGTCCTCCAAATCAGTTACATAGATCATGAACGTCAGAGGTCCCATACTGATCCCTGTGGGACACCACTAGTCACAACCCTCCATTCTGAAAAGCATCCTTCCACCGCTACCCTATGACTCCTATGACTGAGCCAGTTCTGTATCTGTCTTCCCAGCTCACCCTGATACCACATGACTTTACCTTTTGTACCAGTCTGCCACGAGGGACCTTGTCAAAGACTTTACTGAAGTCCACGTAGACAACATCAACCGCTTTTCCCTCATCAATCATCTTCATTACCTCCTCAAAAAACTCAATCAAGTTAGTCAGGTACGACCTCTCCTGTACAAAACCATGCTGCATATCACTAATAAGTCCATTTGCTTCTAAATGCGTGTAGATCTTGTCCCTGAGAATAATTTTCCAATAATTTCCCTACCACTGATGTAAGACAGACAGGCCAGTCATTTCCAGGATTATCCCTGTTACCCTTCTTAAACAATAGAACAACATTGACTATTCTCCAGTCCCCTGGGACCTCACCTGTGGCCAAAGAGGATACAAAGATGTCTGTCAATGCTCTAGCAATTTGTTCTCTTGGCTCCCTCAATATTCTGGGAATGATCTCATCAGGACCTGGGGATTTATCTACTTTAATACTTTTTAAGAAGCACAACACCTCTTCACTTTTAATATCAACTTGGCTGAGAAACTTGACACTCCCTTCCCTGAGGTCACCCTCCACCAACTCCTTCTCTTTGGTGAATACTGTATGATGATACTGTCACTTTAAAAAGGTTATTTTGTCCTTGATTTCTTTTGAAGAGAGGTTGTAAATGCAGGGATGTAGAAGAGTCTAGGGGGTAACTGTTCATCAATGGAAGGGGAGTGGCCAGTTCTTCAGTTCAGGTTTTTTTCAATTTTTTTAGATCTGGCAGTCACAAGATATTTTAAGTACTACAAGTGTTGCAAACTTCAGGAAAAGATTCCTCTGACTTTCTTTGAAACCTCTTTCTGGATTTTGTTCCCTCCTGCCTGTAAGAAGCTGTATTTGAATCAACCTTTCTGCCACGGGGCATGTATATGGGATGTTACTATATTGGAACCGTTAATTATTTCAGTTGCTGTATCATGTTGGTTAGGTTTTCCAATGGTTAAGTTACTCTAAATTCTGCTTTGTTTTGTTCGTGTTTCAATAAATTTTGTTTCACGTAAAGACAAATGGTTTGACCAGTTGCATCACACCTGGAACACCCACTTCACACCTGCCTTTAAAATATGACAAGTTAGGGTCTACTCTACCTTCTTAAAATATTTTGAGGAGGTCTGGCCTGGTCCATGACAACTGACATAAAGTATTTGTTTAGGATCTCACTCACGTCTTCTGGCTTCACACATAGATTCCCTCCTTTGTCCTTGAGTGGGCCAACCCTTTCCCTGGCTATCCTCTTGTTTTTAATATTTCTATAAGAAGCCTTGGGATTCACTCTAATCCTGTTTGCAAATGACTTTTCATAACCCCCTTTAACCCTTCTAATTCCTTGTTTAAGTTCTTTCCTACTTTCCTTATATACTGCAAGGGCTTTGCCAATTCCTATCCTCCTCGACCTTATGTATGTTTCCTTTTACTTTTTGACCAAGGTCATAGCATCCCTGGTCATCCAAGATTCCTGTAACTTGCCATACCTATCCTTCATGCTCACAGGAATGTGCCGCTCCTGAACCCTTGTTTACTGCCATTTAAAATATTCCCACATGTCCGATGTAGATTTACCCTCAAACAACCGCCTTCATTCAACATTCTCCAGTTCCTGCTAATATTGTAGTAGTTCACCTTCCTCCAATTTAACACCTTCATCCCAGGATTACAGTTATACCTATCCATGAGCATCTTAAAACTCACGATATTATAGTCACTACTCCCGAAATGCTCCTCCACAGAAACTTCACTCAGTTAGCTGCGCTCATTTCCCAAAACCAGGTCCAGTATGCGAGAGACACGGTCGAGGTTCCCGCATCTCTCGTGTTTCCCGCAACTCAAGAATCCCCCTCATTCTCACGTACCACCCCACCAACCTCCGGATCCAACGCATCATCCTTGGCCACTTCCGCCATCTGCAATCTGACCCCACCACCAAGGACATTTTTCCCTCCCCACCCTTATCTGCTTTCCGGAGGGATCACTCTCTCCGTGACTCCCTCATCCGCTCTACACTCCCCTCCAGCTCCACCACACCTGGCACTTTTCCCTGCAACCGCAGGAAGTGCTACACCTGCCCCTACACCTCTCCCCTCACCCCAAACACAGGCCCCAGGAAGACCTTCCACATTAAACAGATGTTCACCTGCACATCTGCTAATGTGGTATACTGCATCCGCTGTACCCGATGTGGCCCCCTCTACATTGGGGAAACCAAGCAGAGGCTTGGAGACCGCTTTGTGGAACACCTACGCTCGGTTCGCGACAAACGACTGCACCTCCCAGTCGCGAACCACTTCAACTCCCCCTCCCACTCTTTGGACGACATGTCCCTCCTGGGCCTCCTGCAGTGCCACAATGATGCCACCCGAAGGTTGCAGGAACAGCACCTCATATTCCGCTTGGGAACCCTGCAGCCCAATGGTATCAATGTGGACATGACAAGCTTCAATATCTCCCCTCCCCCTACCGCATCCCAAAACCAGCCCAGCTTGTCCCCGCCTCCCTAACCTGTCCGTCCTTTCTCCCACCTATCCCCTCCTCCCACCTCAACCCCCACACCCACCTCCTACCTAGCAGCCTCTTCCCCATCTCCTTGACTTGTCCGTCTTCCCCATCTCCCCACCTACACTCACCTTTACTGGCTCCATCCCCGCCTCCTTGACCGGTCTGTCTCCTCTCTACCTATCTGCTCCTTTATCCATCTTCTATCCGCCTCCCCCTCTCTCTCTATTTATTTCAGAATCCCCTTCCCCTCCCCCATTTCTGAAGAAGGGTCCAGATCCAAAACATCAGCTTTCCTGCTCCTCTAATGCTGCTTGGCCTGCTGTGTTCATCCAGCTCTACACCTTGTTATCTTAGCTGCTAGACTGGGTGTATGGCAGGTGGTGATGGAGCCAACGAGAGGGAAAAACCTCATCCTTCCCAATCTGCCAGCTGCAGATATATCTGTCCATGACAGTATCAGTAAGAGCAACCACCGCACAGTCCTTGTGGAGACGAAGTCCTGCTTTCACATTGAGGAAACCCTCTGTTGTGTTGTGCAGCACTATCACCGTGCTAAATGAGGCTGACTTCAAACAGATTTAGCAACTTAAGACTGGATATCCATGAGGCACTGTCGGCCGTCAACAGCATTGTACTTCAGCAAAATCTGCAAATTCATGGCCTGGCCTATCGACATCCTTCCTTGACACACTCAATGCTTTCTATGCTCAGTTTGAGCAGAATGCCAGCGGTGCAGTGACATCTGCCCCAACAGACCCAAAAGTACTTGTGCCCGCTGTCACCGCTGCAGGCGTCAGATTGGTCTTTCTGGGAGACAATCCAAGGAAAGCAATGGGCCCAGACTGAGTCCCTGGCCAAGCACTTGGATCCTGTGTGGACCAGCTGGTGGAGGTATTCACTGACATCTTCAAACTCTCCCTCTTACAAGCCGAAGTCCCCACCTGCTTCATTGAAGACCACCATCATCCCCGTGCCTAAGAAACAACATGCAGTGTGCCTTAATGATGACTGCTGTATGACCTCCATAATCATGAAGTGCTTTGAGAGGCTGGTCATGACCCTCATCAACTATAGTCTGCCTCGATCCCCTGCAATTTGCCGACCAATAGCACTGTTGATGACATCTTCCATCACTTCGCTGATGATCAAGAGCAGGCTAATTAGTAGTAATTGGTTGTGTTGAATTTGTCTGCTGTGTATGTACAGGACATACGTGGACAATTTTCCACATTTTCAGGTAGATTTCAGTGTCATAACTGTACTGGAAGAGCTTGGCTAGGGAAGTGGCAGGTTCTGGAGAACAAATCTTCAGCAGTGTTGGTCCACAGCAGACACAATTTCCCTAGCCCTGCACTTATCCCTGGAACAGGTGGACAACAAGGACACCCATGTCAGACTCCTGCTCATCGACTACAGTCCTGCCTGCAACACCATTATCTCCTCCAGACTGATCCCAAAACTCTGAGACCTTGATCTTGGCTTTGCCCCCTACAACTGGATCCTCAGCTTCCTGACCCACAGACTGCAATCAGTGAAGATAGACAACTGCACCTCCTCCACAATAAAGCTCAACATGAGAGCCTTTCCCCCAAAGATGCGTCCTCAGCCCTGACTGTACCCATGACCGTGTTGCCAAATTCCAAATGAATGCCATCTACAAGTTTGCTGACAACACCACCATGATTGGACGATATTACACAACAATGAGTCAGAAGACAGAAAGAAGAGAGAGGGCTTGGTGTTGTGGTGCAAAGAAACATTTCTCTCAATGTTGGCAAAACAGAAGAACTGATCATTGACTTCAGAAACAAATGAGGAGAACACGTTCCCATCTACATCAACGGAACTGAGGTTGAGAGGGTGGATAACTGACAACTTGTCCTGGACTTCCCACGTAGGTGCAACAGTCAAGAAGTTACAGCAACACCTCTTCTTCCTCAGGCGGCTCAGGAAATTTGGCATGTCCATAAGATTCCTCACTAACTTCTCCAGATGCACCATTGAAAGCATACTGTCCTGGTATGGCAACGGCTCTGCCCAGGACAGTAAGAAACTACAGAAGGTGGTATGACAGCCCAGACCATCACAGAAGCCAACCTTCCATCCATGGACTCCATTTACATGGCTCGCTGACACGGAAAGGCAGCCAACATCATCAAAGGCCCATCACACCCTGGCAATACTCTTCTACAAGCTCTTCCATCAGGCAGAAGACACAGAAGCCTGAAGACACGCACCAGCAGTTTCGAGAACAGCTTCTCCCCTGCCATTATCACACTGATGAATGGACTATTTGAGTTTAAACAATGCTGATATTGGTAATGTTGATCTTGCCTAACATATGCCCTGTGTGAAGTAACTTGTCTGCCTCTGTCTAGTCTTTTTTCACCTATGATCTGTATGTCCTTGCTTATTATATTTTGCCTGTACTGCTCATAAACAAAGCTTTTCACTGTACTTAGGTACATGTGACAATAAATCAATCAAATATCCCCCACTCAACAATTACCATTCAGCCTGGTGATCAACCTTGGTTCAATGGAGAGTGCAGGGGGGCATGCAGGAGGTGCAGCAGGCATACCTGAAAATGATGTGTCAACCTTGTGAAGCTACCAAACAGGACTATCTGCATACCAAACAGTATATAAGCAGCAAGCAATTGACAGAGCTAAGCAATCCCACAACTAAAAGATCAGATCTAAGTGCTAGAGTCCTGTCACATCCAGTCGTGAATGGTTGTGGGCAATTAAACAACTCACTGGAGGAGGAGACTCCATAGATATCCCCATCCTCAATGATGGAAGAGCCCAGCACATCAGTGCAAAAGATATGGTTGAAGCTTTCGCAACAATCTTCAGCCAGAAGTGCCAAGTAGACGACTTATTTCGGCCTCCTCCAGTGGTTCCAGCATTAAGATACCCATCTTCAGCAAATTCAATTCAGTCCACGTGATATGAAGAAACAGTTGTAGACACCAGATACTGCAAAGGCTGTGGGCTCTCACAATATTCCAGCAACAGTACTGAAGATTTGTTCTCCAGAACCTGCCACTTCCCTTGCCAAGCTCTTCCAGTACAGTTACAACACTGAAATCTACCGGAAAATGTGGAAAATTGTCCAGGTATGTCCTGTACATTCACAGCAGACAAATTCAACACAGCCAATCACTACCCATTAGTCTGCTCTTGATCATCAGAGAAGTGATGGAAGGTGTCATCAACAGTGCTTTCAAGCAGCACCTACTCAGCAATAACCTGCTCAATAACCTGCTTGTGTTTTGCCAGGACCACTCAGCTCCTGGCCTCATTACAGCCTTGGTTCAAACATCAACAGAAGCAGCAAATTCCAGAGGTGATGTGAGAGATCTGGACAATATCCAGACTGGGCAGACAAATGACGAGTAACATTCATGCTACACAATGCCAAGCTGTGACCATCTCCAATAAGAGACAATCCAACCACTGCCACCTGTTATTCAATGGTTTTACAATCTGTGAATCCCCGGCTATCAACATCCCGGAGGGGTGATTGTTGCCGTTGACCAGAAACTCAACTGGACTCGTTACATAAACATAATGGCTTTAAGACCAGATCAGAGGCTAGGAATACTGTGGCAAGTAACTCACCTCCTGTCTCCCTAAAGCCTGTCCATCATCTACAGGGCACAAGTTAGGAGTGTGATGGAATACACCCCAGTTGTCTGGATGGTTGCAATTCCCACAACATTCAAGAAGTTTGATGCTAAAGCAGCCTGCTTGCTTGGCACTGCATCCATTGGTGTCCACTCCCTCTGAAACCAACAGTCAGGAGCAGCAGTGTGTACTATCTACAAGATGCACTGCAGAAATTCATCAAACATGTCTAGACTGTACCTTCCAAACCCAACAGCTGTTCCATTTCGAAGGACAAGGGTAGCAGATACATGGGAACACTACCACCTGCAAGTTTCTCTCCAAGCCACTCACCATTCCTCACTTGAAAATATATCACTGTTCCTTCAGTGTTGCTGGGTTAAAGTCCTGGAATTCCCTCCCTAAGAACATTGTGGGTCAACATACAGCATGTGAACTACAGCGGTTCAAGAAGGCAGCTCAACCACTTCACCTGGGCAATAAATACTGGGGAACGAGCGACAGCCACATCCCACGAGTGAATAAAAAAAAACAGATTCCTTCTCATCTCTGTCCTAAATTAGAATGTGTAAAGGAATATGAGTGCCACAGTAGTCTAGCAATCTGTTCTCCAGTATCTCAAGTGCTGCCTTGGAAGAGTGGCAGTGGCTTAAAAAAACAGGAACCAATTACATTTCTCAACATTATCAGCCACCCAACTTTATTCCTTTTCCAATGCTCTCACTGTCAACTGTCAACTGTAAACTACTGCCTCCTAGATATTTTCCTCATCTACCTGTTCACACATGTTGCTTCCTACACCAGGAGACTAAAAAGGGGACCACATTGAAACATACAATATTCTGATAGGACTAAGCAGATTGAACGCAGGGACGATGTTTCTCCTGGCCAATGGGTTTAGAATGAGAACAGCTTCAGGATACAGGGTTGGCCATTTAGAAGATGAGACAAAGAGACCTAGGGGCGCAGGTGCATAGTTGCTTGAAAGTGGAGCCACAAGAACAGGGTGGTGAAGCAGGCATTTGACACGCTTGCCTTCATTGGTCAGAACATTGAGTATAAGAGTTGGGCCATCATGCTGCTGTGAGGCCACTTTTAGAGTCCTGCATACAAATCTGGTCACCCTTATGTAGGAAGAATGTTATTAAATTTCAGAGGACGCGGAAAAGATTCACAAGGATGTTGCCAGGACTTGCAGGTTTGTGTTATAGGGAGAGGTTGAATAGGCTGGGGCTTTTCTTCCATGAAGGATCAGAGGCTGTGGAATGACCTTATAGAGGTTTATAAAATTATGAGGGGCATGAATAAGGTAAATAGCCAAGGTCTTTTTTCCTAGGGTAGGCGAGTCCAAAACTAGAAGCCGTAGGTTTAAGGTGAGAAGGGAAAGATTTAAAAAGGACTTGAGAGGTAACATTTTCATTTAGACAATGGTGCATATATGGAATGAGCTGCCAGAGAAAGTGGTGGAGGCAGATACAATTGCAACATTTAAAAGGCAACTGGATGGATATGTGAATAGGAAGGGTATAAAGGGATATGGGCTAAATGCTGGCAAATGGGACTAGGTCAGATTGGGATGTCTCCCCAACATGGATGTTTTGGACTGAAGGGTCCGTTTCTGTGCTGTGCGACTCCATGACTCCATAAGAAGAAGAGAAATGCGAATACTCAGAGAGTGCTGAATCTGTGGAATTCTCAACCACTAAAGGCTGTGAGGTCAAGGCACCAAATACGTTTAAGCAATAAATTGATGGCGTTCTGAGGCTAAACATATCAAGGGGTATGGGAAGAGAGCAGGGGTATGGAGTTGAAATACAGGATCAACCATTATCATGTTAAGTGTGAATTAGAATGAATAGACTAACTGGCCTACTTCTGCTTCTCTTTTCTATGTTTCTTTGCATGAATGCCTGAAATGGATTGCATATCATTCTCCACCTTACAGAAAGAAGTAGCAATGACCAGCAGACACCAAGTGACAGAGAGTATCAATGGACCAAACACTTCAGCCTCTTTAAAATATGTAATAATACAGCCACTCAATGACAATGAATCATGTACAGCTTTTGGAAGATGCTCCTGCTTCATATGATTAAAATTGCTCACCTTATCAGGGGAATTGTATTCGAGCAGATGTGAAGAATTAGATGTGGTGCACAGAGAAATGTGCCAGGAATGTCTAAGCAACTGGAACATTGCAAATTAAGCAAATTAGGTTCATTTTTCTTCCTGTTATATTTATGACAGAACTAGGTTCCTTTCATCCTAAGCCTCACCAAAACAATTCACCTAATTTCCACTTCATAAAAACATCAGTTCAGATACATGCAAACTGGACGATTTCATTTTTTTTCAGAGGGAGAAGCACAAAATGAGTGGTTTTATGATGAATTAGTCAGATACGAAGGGAAAGTACTTTAAGGCCAAGTACAGAAATCTCTTGTCTGCTTTGCAAGCAGTTGGTGCATATTTGTATAATACCATATAACAAGGAATCTCTGTACTGAATCTTGTCACTGGGCACCATAAAATGTAAGAGTATACAGGGAGATGCCTAGACTCCAAGATGTAGTATCTGTCAAGACTGTTCCTGATAGTAGTGATGAAGCAATTACAGTTAGGGTCAAAGCACTGCTTTCCATACATTTAAACTCTAAAACATCATCAGGAAGAAATTCAACAAAGCTGAGAAGATCAATGGCAAATATAAAGACTCGCTTTGTTATACAAGCATGTAGACGATGTAACACAACCTTGTTAATACACCAGGCTGAATGGTGTATCGTCAGCATTACCTAGATTATGTTGGCATTGACAATTTGGCTCTTACAATCTTCTTTAACTGTATGAAGCTGACCTAACTGTAAAACAACTTGCTTGCTTCTCCTGCAAAGGACTACAGTCACTTATAAAATGCACTTATTTCATGACCTGGGGATGTTGCAAACTGTTGCATAGCCAATGATGTGCTTTTTGAATGGTAGCCACTTTTGTAAAATTGAAAAAACTACCAATCTATTTTAGTGCAGGCCAGCAACAGTCGGCAATAATAACTAGAACAGCTCTTTTAATGACTTCACAGAAAATTTAATATTAGTCAGGAAACTGGGTCGATATAATTTGTTCTTCCTTGACAGTGATATTGAATCTTGTACGTTCACATGAGAGGAGAGACAAGAAGTGGATTATTGTTGAACTATAGACCTGGCAAGAGAACCAGGTGAACTTCTTAAGGCAAGACCTACTAAAACTACTGCCAACCAGGCTTTGGTGAGGCCCATCAGTGGGCTTTCACCTGGGCTTGATAAACCAGACGTGGAGGTTCTGCCTATCAAGACCTGCTATTCAAACAGAAGCCAGCAGTTGTGGCACTTAGCAGCACCACAGATGGTGTCACAGCCACTGCTAGTAGGGCAGGATTAGAGCAGCACTCATTCAGGCAAATGAGGAATATTCCATCACTCTCCTGATTTTTGCCTTGTGGATGATTGACAGATTTTGGGGACTCAGGAGGTGAGTTACTCGCTGTAGAATTCTTGGACTCTGACCTGCTCTTCTAGCCACTATATGTATATGTTAGTCATTTAATTCAAATCAGTTTCTCATCAACTTTAACCCCCAGGATGTTTATCATGGGGGGTTCTGTATGATTTGCTCATCATTACAGAGATATAGTGGCAGGATGAAATGGATTGTGACCTGAAGCTTAAGGGAATGAAAAGAAATTAGGGAAAGGGGTGGGGATGGGGGGTTTTGTTAGATAATGATATTATTGGCACATTAGCACAAGTTCAGGGAAACAAGATACGGCAATAGTTTAGGTAGAAATGAGAAATGATAAAGACAAGAAGTCACTTGTGGTATGCCCACAAAGAGTAACCACACAACAGAATGGAGATTTAAGCAAAAATAATGAGAGCTTGTCAAAAAGGCAATGTGAATAATCATAACAGATTTTAATCCATATATTCGTTGGAAAAGTCAGTGGGCAAAGGTAGCCTTGATGAGGAGTTCACAAATTATTTTAGGATAATTATGAGAACACCATGTTCTGGAGGTGACCAGAGAACAGGCTATACTTGATACATGATTAATAAGTGATCTCATAGTGAAGAATTAGGTAATAGAGACATAATATCGTTGAGTTTTACTTTAAAGTTGAGGGAGAAAGGAGTCAGTCAAGGCTATTTTTTTAAAAAATTGCAACAAGGAGAATTATGAGGGTATGAAAGCAAGGCCTGCTGAATGAATTAACCAAAATAGGTTAAAGAAAAATTCAATAGAAATGCAATAACAGACATTTAAGAGAATATTTGAGAATATACAGAATAAAAACATTTGAAGGAGGAACAAAAATTTCAAGGGATGGACACATTATCTGTGAAAAGCTAGAATTGTTCAAGGTAGTATCAAATTAAGATACAAAATATATAGTCAACCAAAGACAGACAATAGGTCAGATGATTGGATAGAGGGTAATGAAAGATAAATTAGAGCTGGTGGAATGTTAGCCCAAAATATTTAAGCAGATAGTAAGCTTTTTGTAAATATTTAAAGAAAAGAGTTACAAATTAACTATTGGTCCACAGAAAGTGAGACTGAATGAAATAATGAAAAATAAAGAAAAGACAAATGAATTCCCCATCCATCTTCATCATACAGGATACAAGTACCATACCAGAAGCAGCAATAAATCAGGAAATGGAACTCAGGATACACAAAGCAGGAAGATGCATATAAGTTAGACTAATGTTTGTCATGGAAGGAAATATTAGAAGCTATTTATTAAGAAGTTAAAGCAGGGAACTTGGACAACACAGTTTTGTCAAATGAAAATCATGTTTGACCAATTTATTTGAGTTATTTGAGGAGGTAGCATGTGTTTTGTGTAAAAGAGAACTGGTGGATACGTTGTGTTAATTTTCTCTAAGACATATTTGATAAAATTATTGTGAAAAATAAAATCTGAAGGTGGAGAGCGTAGCATATTGGCAAGGAAAAAAGACTGGCTGGAAGGGAATGAAGTTTTTCAAAGGGATTATGAGTAATTTGGGCTATAATCATAAACATACCACAAAGGTGATAATCTTCGGATTACTGCCTGAGTCACATGCAAATTAGCACAGGATAAATAAGATTAATCAGCTAAATGCATGGCTAATAGATTGGTGTGTGAGAAATTGTTTCAGTTTAAGGCAGAACTCGCACCAACAAAGGGAGATGTTCATTTGAAGATTGGCAAATTGTATAACTAGGGTTGTAGACAGGGCTTTAAACTAGTTATTGGGGTGGAGGATTCAATTGAAGGGAAGTTTAAAAGAAACAAGAGAGCAGAAGTGCAGGGTAGTGAGGAGATGAATTATGATAGGCAGGGAAGAAAAAAATTACACAAGAATGCAGCAGAAATTAGAACCAGAGTAACACTGGCAAAAGCTCGAAGTTTAAAGCTCGTTTTCTGAATGCATGCAACATTTTCAACAAGGAGTTGAAATAAATAACTAAATAGAAATAAACTGATATGATTCAATTTAAGGAGACCTAGTTGTAAAGTGGCCAAGACTGGGAACTTAATATTCATGGGTATTCAATGTTCCAAAAGAATAGGCAAAAAGGAAAAAGGGCTTTGTTAATAAGGATGGTTTCAGTGCAGTGGTGAGCAGTGACATTGTTGCAATTAATCAGAATGTCACCTCAGTTTTGGTGGAAATACAGAATAGCAAGCGAGTCATCAACAGGACCCCGTAGAGTTACCTCATTGTAATAGATCAGGTATTAACAGAGCAGTACAAGAAGGACATAATAATTATCATGGGTGATTTTAATCGGTACATTGATGGGACAAATCAGATGGGCAAGGATAACATTAAAGTCTAATATATGGGTGCATCAAGGATTCTTTCCGAGTGCAGTATGTTGCAGAAGCTACTCAAAAACAGGCTAGTTCAGATCTGATAATCTGCATGAGAAGACAGAAGGTGGTGGTGGACAGTTGCTTTTTGGACTGGATGGCTGTGACCAGTGATGTGTCTCAGTTATCGGTGCTGGGTTCATTGCTTTTGGTCATTTATATAAATGATTTGGATGTGAATACAGGAGGGATGGCACCAAAATTGTTGATGTAGTGGAAAGCGAAGAAGGTTACCTCTGAGTACAACGGGACCTTGATCAGATGGGACAATGGGCCGAGGAGTTTAATTTAGATTGATGTGAGGTGCTACATTTTGGTAGGGCAAGGTAGTGCAGGATTAATATGCTTAGTGGTAAGGTCCTGGGGAGTGTTTCTGAACAAAGAGATCTTGGAGTGCAGGTTCATATTTCCTTGAAAGTGGTGTCACAGGTAGACAGGGTAGTGAAGAAGGCATTTGGAATGCTTGCGTTTATTGGTCAGTGCACTGAGTATAGGAGTTGGGAGGTCATACTGCAGCTTTACAGAACATTGTTTAGGCCACTTTTGGAATACAGTTGGTTATGGCATAACATGATAGTTGTGTTCCTGTGTAACATTGCATTACAGAAAATTGCAATACAGAAATAGTGGGGGAAAAGTGAGGTTAGGGACAGACCACCAAAAAAAAAATCACTCAGAATAACTCCATAGTCACTCAGAAGCCTAACACATAGGATAGCACAATTTGAACAAATGTTTAATTCATATCTAATAATGAAATAAAAGTAAATTTAACACTTTACCTTGAAAAAATGTCATGAAGATTTGATAGAGGAGGAGGTTGCACTGTATCTCTCACAGAAAACACTTCACAACAAAGCCTGTGAAATGATCATGTGATGCCGGTGTGGAGACTGTTTTGGAGCTAACATTGTACGTAGTCACGACAAAGCCCACGAAACGATCATGTGATGTCGACACCTAATCTTCTGCACATCGATGGAATTGTATTATAGCCATCACTAGTTCACATTTTAGAAATAGCGTTCCCCTATTCGTCAGTCGCGTTACAGCCAATTTGCATTGCTGGAACATGTGTTCTCGCGGAACTGACAGTACTACATTCATTTCTGGTCTCCTTGTTATTGGAAAGGTGTTGTGAAACTTGAAAGGGTTCATTAAAGATTTACAAAGATTTTGCCAGGGTTGGAGGGCTTGAGCCATTGCCAGATGCTGAATAGGTTGGCGCTATTTTCCCTGGAGCATCGGAGGCTGAGGGGTGATCTTATAGAAGTTTCTAAAATCATGAGGGACATGGATAGGTGAATAGTCAAGTTCTTTTCCCAAGGGTAGGAGAGTCCAAAACTAGAGAACATAGGTTTAAGGTAAGTGGGAAAGATTTAAAAGGCACCTGAGGAACAACTTTTTTTCACACTGAGGCTGGTTGCATATATGAAATGAACTGCCAAAGGAAGTGATGGGGGCTGGTACAATTACAACATTTAAAAGGCATCTGGATGGGTACATGAATCGGAATGGTTCGGAGGGATATGGGCCAAATGCTGGCAAATGGGACGAGAGTAATTTAGGATATCTGGTTGGCATGGATGAGTTGGACTAAAGGGTTTGTTTCTGTGCTGTACATCTCTATGACTCTATAAGTTGGATTAATAAGACATTTCACGGTTAAGAGTCCTCTAGAGGGTAGTGATCACAACATAGTAAATTTTTAAGTTTGATTTCAGTGAGCATAGCTTGAGCCTCAAACCTCTGCCCTCAATTTAAAAAAAACAATTATAGAGATATGAAGAAAGAGTTGTATAAAGTGTGCTGAGAAAGTAGACTTGGGGAATGTCAGCAGATGACAAATGGTAGATACTTCGAGCAGATATTTCATCAGACTCAGCAAAATTTTTTCCAGTCAAAAACACAAATTTGACAATAAGGATGGACCACCCATGGTAAATGAAGGCAGTGAAGGAGAGTTTCCAATTAAAAACTAAGGCATTCACAGTGGCAGAAACTTACTGGCAGCTGAGAGGATTGAGTTTTTTTTTAGGAACCAACAGTGGATGACTAAAAGGCTAATAAAGAAAGAGATAACTGACAATGAGAGAAACTAATTATGAAAGTAAATTGACAAGAAATATCAAAACAAACAGCAGATGTTTCTACAAGTGTATAAAAAAGAGAGTAACTAAAGTAAATGTAGGACCCTTGTAGGATGCTTCTTCCTAACATCTCTTCTGAATGCTCTGGCCCTAATTTTTAGACTGAAACCCCTAGTTCTAGAATCTCCAACCAGTGGAAATGTTTACTTTTATGTACACTGCCTTTTCCTGTTATTTGCTTAGATCATCCCTTAACCTTCTAACTTCTAGAGAAAAGACGGCTAATTTGTATAATTTCTTTGCATAAATTAACCCCTGAAGTCCAGGTTTAATTCTGGAGGTTTCCAGCAGATTGGAAATCCATTAATGTGACATCCGTTTTCAAGAAGGGAGGGAGACAGAAAGCAGGAAAGTATAGGCCATTTAGCCTAACATCTGTCATTTGGAAAATTCGAGAATCCATTAATGACGGAAAAATAACAAGACATACAGAATAGCTAACAAAATCAAACACGATCAACATGAAAGAGAAATCATGTTTGACAAATTTGCTCAAACTTTGAGGATATAACAAACAGAGTCGATAGAGGGGAGAAAAAGACGTGTGTGTACTGTATTTGAGTTTCAATAAAATACCACATAAAATATTATTGCACAAGACAAGTGAGAAATGATATAGGTTCTACTGAACAAAAGATTGAATCCATTTGGGTGGAAATTAGGAGTAGCAGGGAGATGAAGTCACTGATAGGTGTGGTCTATAGGCCACCAAATAATGACATTGTGGTGGGGCAGGCAATAAATATAGAAATAGCTAATGCATGTAAAAATGGTACAGCAATTATCATGGGGGATTTTAATCTATATATTGATTTGTGAAACCAGGTCGGTCATGGCAGCCTTGAGGAGGGGTTTGTAGAATGCATCGCGATAATTTCCTTGAACAATATGTAATGGAACCTACGAGGGAGCAAGCTATCCTAGATCTAGTCCTGTGTAATGAGACAGGAATAATTAATGATCTCACAGTTAGGGATCCCCTCGGAAGGAGCGATCACAGTACGGTCAAATTTAAAATACAGATGGAGCGTGAGAAGATTAAATCCAGTACCAATATCTTGTGCTTAAACAAAGGAGACTATGATGGGATGAGGGAGGAGTTAGCTAAGGTAGAATGGGAGCAAAAACTTTATGGTGGGTTAATTGAGGAACAGTGGAGGACTTTCAAAACAATTTTTAACAGTGCTCAGCAGCAGTATATTCCAGTGATAAGGAAGAACTGTAGGAAAAGAGAGACACAGCCATGGATATCTAAGGAAATAAAGGAAAGTATCAGATTGGAAAAAAACACATACAAAAAAGCAAAGAGTAATGGGAAACTAGTAGACTGGGAAATCTTTAAAGGCCAACAGAAAGCCACAAAAAAAGTTATAAAGAAAAGTAAGATAAATTATGAGAGTAAACTAGCTCAGAATATAAAAAACAGGCAGCAAAAGTTTCTATAAATATGTAAATCATAAAAGAGTGGCAAAGGTAAACATTGGTCCTTTAGAGGATGAGAAGGCCAATTTAATAACTGGGAATGAGGAAATAGCCGAGGCATTAAACAGTTATTTTGTGTCGGTCTTCACAGTGGAAGACATAAATAACATGCCAAAAACTGATGGCAAGAAGGTTATAGCAGGTGAGGATCTAGAAACTATCATTATCACTAAGGAGGCAGTGCTGGGCAAGCTAATGGGGCTAAAGGTAGACAAGTCTCCTGGGCCTGATGAAATGCATCCCAGGGTACTAAAAGAGGTGATGGGGGAAATAGCAAATGCAATAGTAATTATTTACCAAAATTCGCTGGACTCTGGGGTGGTTCCTGCTGATTGGAAAACAGCCAATGTGACACCACTATTTAAAAAAGGAAGTAGACAAAAAGTAGGTAACTATAGGCCAGTTAGCTTAACTTCAGTAGTGGGGAAAATGATTGAATCTATCATTAAGGAAGAAAAAGCAAGACATCTGGATATAAATTGTCCCATTGGGAACACCCAGCATGGGTTCATGAAGGGTAGGTCATGTTTAACTAATTTGGTGGAATTCTTTGAGGACATTACTTGCATGGTGGACAATGGGGAACCTGTGGATGTGGTGTATCTGGATTTCCAGAAGGCATTTGACAAGGTGCCACACCAAAGGCTGCTACATAAGATAAAGTTGCACAGTATTACAGGTAATGTATTGGCATGGATAGAGGATTGGTTGACCAGTAGAAAGTAAAGAGTAGGGGTAAATGGGTGTTTTTCTGGTTGGTGGTCAGTGGCTAGTGGTGTGCCTCAGGGATCAGTATTGGGACCGCAATTGTTTACAATTTGCATAGATGATTTGGAGTTGGGGACTAAGTGTGGTGTGTCAAAATTTGCTGATGACACTAAGATGAGTGGTAGAGCAAAGTGTGCAGAAGACACTGAAAGTCTACAGAGGGATATAGATAGTCTAAGTGAGTGGGCAAAGGTCTGGCAGATGGACTACAATGTTGATAAGTGTGAGGTCATCCACTTTGGTAGGAATAACAGCAAAATGGACTATGTTTTAAATGGTAAAAAATTGCAGCACACTGCTGTGCAGAGGGACTTGGGTGTCCTTGTGCATGAATCGCTAAAAGTAGAATTGCAGGTGCAGCAGGTAATTAAAAAGGCAAATGGAATTTTGTCTGCCATTGCTAGAGGGATGGGGTTTAAAAATAGGGAGGCTATGCTGCAGCTGTATAGGGTCCTGGTGAGGCCACACTTGGAGTACTGTGTGCAGTTTTGGTTTCCTTAGTTGAGAAGAGATATACTAGCACTGGAGGGGGTGCAGAGGAGATTCACTCGGTTGATTCCAGAGTTGAGAGGGTTGGATTATGAGGAGAGACTGAGTAGGCTGGGATTATACTCATTGGAATTCAGAAGAATGAGGGGAGATCTTATAGAAACATATAAGATTATAAAGGGAATAGATAAGGTGGAGGCAGGGAAGTTGTTTCCACTAGCAGGTGAAACTAGGACTAGAGGGCATAGCCTCAAAATAAAGGGAAGCAGATGTAGGACTGAGGTCAGGAGGAACTTCTTCATCCAAAGGTTTGTGAATCTGTGGAATTCCCTGCCCAGTGAAGCGGTTGAATGTTTTTAAGGCAAGGCTAGATAAATTTTTGAACAATAAAGGAATTAAGGGTTATAGTGAGTGGGTGAGTAAGTGGAGCTGAGTCTCAAAAAGATCAGCCATGATCTTATTAAATGGCAGGGTAGGCTCGAGGGGCCGGATGGCCTACTCCTGCTCTTAGTTCTTATGTTCTTACGTAAGATAAGAGTTCATAGTATTGGGGAGCTCACCAGCATGGATTGCGGATCAGCTGACACAAGAATAAAGAGTCAGGAATATTGAGTTTTTTCAGGTTGGAAACTTGTAACTAGTTGAGTACCACAAGGATCAGTCCTCGGGTCTCAATTATTTACTGCCTATATCAATAACTTGGAAGAAGGGGCAGAGTGGAATGTATCACAATTTGCTGATGAAGCAAAACAAGGTAAGATGGCACGTTGTAATGAAGGCATCGGAATCTGCAAGAGATTATAGATATGCTGAGTGAGTGAGTAAAAATAAAGGTGGATGAAGTATAAGGTCATGTACTTTACTGAGAAGAATCAGAAGTCAGACTATTATTTAAATGGTGAGAGATTCCAAAAACATGCAGCCCAGAGAGATCTGGGTGTCTGAGCATGAAATATACAAAAAAAGTATGCAGGTGCAGCAAGGAAGTAAGAGGTGAATGGAATTTTGGCCTTTATTGCCAGAGGTTTTGCTTTTAAAAATAAGGATGTCTTGTTACAACTATACACGATGTTGCTGAGGCTGCACTTAGAGTACAGTGGATCACATTTTAAAATGTATATATTGGTATTGTAGGCAGCTCAAAAGAGATTTACTAGGCTGACTCTTGAATGAAGGAGTTGATTTTTCAAAAATGGCCGAACAGATTAGGCCTTTATTCATGAGAAGTTGGAAGAATGAGAGGCGATTTTATTGAAATGCACCAAGATTCTGAGGGGCTTGACAAGATAGAGGTAGAGAAGATTTTTCCACTAGTGGGGGGGTCTAAAACTAGTGGATGGAGTTGTCAAATATGGGGACACTAATTTAAAACTGAGTTGCAAAGGAATTTCATCTCACAGAGGGTTGTGAATGTCTGGAACTCTCTATCTAAGAGAGCTTTTGAGGCTAAATCACTGGAAATATTTAAAAAGGAAGTAGATAGATTTTTGAACTGTCAGCGAGTCTATAGCTATGCTGAGCTGACATAAAAGAGGAGCTGAAGCCAGAGGATGATCAGGTACAAAGTTATTGAATGTTGGGGCAGACTTGGTGAATCAAATGGCCTATTGCAGCTCCATACTTTTTATGTTCTGACAGGAAACATAAAGAAGCTCTAAATGGGTCTATTTTATCTTGTAAAGGTGCAACTTATGGTGATTAAGGATACTGGGATTTCAAGAGTGTACAATTTTTATATAAATGACTTCCATGACAGTATAGAAGGTATGACTGCCAAATTTTCTAACAACACAAAGATAGATAGGTAAGCAATTTGTGTAGAGGTCATAAAGAGGCTACAAAAAGATATTGATTGCTTATGAGTAGGCAAAGATCTGGCAAATGGATTACAGTCTGGAAAATGTGAAATTGTCCATTTTGGTAGGAAGAATATGAAAGAAGCTTATTTTCTGAATGGTGAGTGATTACAGAGATATAAAATACAAAGAGATCTGAGTGTCCTTGTACATAAATGGCTGAAGATTAGTTTGCAGATACAGCAAGTAATTAGGAATGACAAATGAATGTGGCCATTTATTGTGAGGGGAATTGGATACAAACATAGGGAGGATATATATCGTGGGCACTATTGAGGCTGCATCTGGAGTGCTATGCACTATATTAATCACCTCATTTAAGGAAGAATACCAATGCATTGGAGGCAGTTCAGATTATGTTTATTAGATTAAAACCACTGGAATTGATGAGTTCCATGAATAGAGAATTACCTTATTAATAGGAAGGCGGAGAGTTGTGATTAAAGGGGCATTTTTTATGATGACAGCCTGTAACTAGAATACCATCAGGATCGCTACTGGGACCACAATTATTTTCAATATGTATTAATATCTGGGATGAGGGAAGTCAATTTATGATTACCAGGTTTATGAATGATACAAAATAGGTGGGAAGGCAGATAGCAAGGATGACACAAAGACACTCAGAGGGACATAAACAGGCAAAATAAGTGGGCAAAAACTTTACAGACAGAATATAATGTGAGAAAATGTGGCTAGAACTCACAACCTTTACACTTAGAGACACATATTCTACCACTGAAACACAACTGGTACCTTGTCTACCTTTCCCTTCCACATCAAACACATGTTTACCTGCACATCTGCTAATGTGGTATACTGTATCCGCTGTTCCCGTTGTGGCCTCCTCTACATCGGGGAAACCAAGCGGAGGCTTGGGGACCGCTTTGCGGAACACCTACGCTCAGTTCGTAACAAACAACTGCACCTCCCAGTCGCGAACCATTTCACTCCCCCTCCCACTCTTTGGACGACATGTCCATCCTGGGCCTCCTGCATTGCCACAATGATGCCACCTGAAAGCTGCAGGAACAGCATCTCATATTTCGCTTGGGGACCCTGCAGCCCAATGGTATCAATGCGGACTTCAGAAGCTTCAAAATCTCCCCTTCCCCAAACGCATCCCAAAACCAGCCCAGCTCGTCCCCGCCTCCCTAACCTGTCCTTCCTCCCACCTCAAGCCCCACCCCCATCTCCTACCCACTAACCTCATCCCGCCTCCTTGACCCGTCCGTCCTCCCTGGACTGACCTATCCCCTCCCTAACTCCCCACCTGCATTCACCTTTACTGGTTCCATCCCCGCCTCTTTGACCTGTCTGTCCCCTCTCCACCTATCTTCTCCTTTATCCATCTTCTATCCGCCTCCCTCTCTCTCCCTATTTATTTCAGAATCCCCTTCCCGCCCCCATTTCTGAAGAAGGGTCTCAACCCAAAACGTCAGCTTCCCTGCTCCTCTGATGCTGCTTGGCCTGCTATGTTCTTCCAGCTCTACACCGTGTTATCTCAGATTCTCCAGCATCGGCAGTTCCTACTATCTCTGGTACCTTGTCTAATTGTTTGTTTAACAACATACTTTCTAATTTCTTTATCATTTGAGACTCATGAAAATAATATTGGTATTTACATGGAGAACCCCGCAAGTTCAAGTTGATAATTTGATTATTCTTTAAGGAGCTGTGATTGAAATAGTACTGAAATCTAGATGTTTTAATTTCTTCAAGTGTCTTCCTACTGTAGGCAGCAGGTGGTTTATGAAATTCAGTATCTTCCACAAAGATAAATATGCAATTTTCACACTAATGAATGTAAACTTCTGACAAAATTTTTTATTTTTCATTTATTTTTGGAATGTGGTCTTTCCTGGCAAGGCCAGCTTTTATTGCCAATTTCAAATTGCTCTTGTAAAAGGGCACATGAACCTGCACTTGATCTGAGGAAGGGTCACCGGACCCGAAACGTTAACTCTGTTTTTTCCTTCACAGATGCTGCCAGAACTGCTGGGCTTTTCCAGAAACTTTGTTTTTGTTCCTGATTTACAGCATCTGCAGTTCTTTCGTTTTTATCTGCACTTGATCATTGATGTTTCTTGCAAACCATGGATGACAACTAGATTTAACCAAAAACTGCAAAGCTGAAACTGAGGGAAAAGATTTGGCCAGAAGCACAAAGATCAAACCTGGGATTATACAATATCAGTGTCCAAGTGCCTAGTTACAATAGGCTTGATTGGCACCCATTAGGCACAACATCATCAGCATAAAATGTACTGTACACCTGCGCAAATATCAAAACTATGTATTCCTCTGCTTTTGTTCAGAATAAATGAAAACATGTTTTCTCTCCCACTTCCTTTCTCCTAAATTTACTAATCAACTAGTAAGCAGACAAATATGTATGACTCACCAGATGACACATGCTGTCTACTAATTTAAAACTCCACTAATAGGTAGTGAAGAACATTGCTTTCAGAAGGTAGTAATTGCAGGGCATTGTGTAACATAGCACAGTTATCATATCAATAAAAATAGCTGCAGGGAAATAATTCACATGAACTTTGTTCATCAATGGAAACTGCCATATCGAAGTTCATGTAGATTTACAGGTAATAGTTTTGCAACAGGAATATTGATTTGGACTAGTCTGAGCCATTATTTTAAGAGGTTTAAATTTACATGTATTTTACTTTCATTTAGTGATTAGTCATAAATTGCCTGCCGGTGGTGCTTATGTAAACTGTGTTTTGTGGAGCTGGAGCTATGTTATCAAAATCTAAGTGGTCATCTGACAAATGTAAAGTGTTTTGGGACTGAAATCTGATAATTCTGTTCCATGACATGGGGCCTTATCAACAGGCTATTTTCCTGTGTAACCTTTGAATATCACCATTATTATTATTAGTTTTTACAATATCTATTATAATAAAAGATCAATTAAAAGGGAGCTTTCCCAAATACAACTACAACTCAGAAATTCAGAGCTGTAGTATACGAGTATTTTAACCTTAAGAGAATCCTGAACTAGGACTCCAAATCCTTTTGTGCTTCAGATTTCCAAAGCCTTTCCCAATTTAGAAAATAGTCTCCACCTCTATTCTTCCAACAAAATACGTAACTTCACACTTTCCCATGTTGTATTCCATCTGCCACTTCTTTGCCCACTGTCCGAGCCTGCCCAAGTCCTCCTGCCAACCTCCTCAATTCCTCAACACTAGTTGCCCCTCCAACTACCTTTGTGACATCTGCAAAATTAGCAACAACGCCCACAGTTTCTTCATCCAGATTGTTAATCTATATTGTGAATAGTTGTGGTTTCAGCACAGGCACTTGCGGAAATCCGCTGGTCACCTGCTGCCAACCCGACAAAGATCCCTTTATCCCCAAGCTGCCTTCAGCCAGTCAGCCAATCCTGTATCCATACAAGTACCTTGTCCTTATAGCATGGCTCTTATCTGCCTTGATTTGATTTATTGTCACATGTACCTAAGTACACTACAGTGAAAAGCTTTGTTTGCAAGCAGTACAGGCAGATCATAGTAAGCAAGGACATACAGATCTTAGGACAGAGTTAGGCATATACAGGTTACACCGCACAGGACATGTACTAGGCAAGAACAATATTAACAAGATCAACATTACTTGAAGTTAGACAGTCCATTCCAGTCTAATAACAGCAGGGAAGAAGCTGTCCTTGAAGCTGCATGTGTTCGAACTTCTGTATCTTCTGCCTGACAAAAGCAGATGTAGGAGAACATTATTGAGGTGGGATATGTCTTTGATGATGTTGGCAGCCTTTCCACAGCAACGAGAGGTTTAAATGGAATCCATGGATGGAAGGTTGGCTTCCGTGATGATCTGGGCTGTGCACACCACCTTCTGTAGTTTCTTATGATCCTGGGCAAAGCAGTTGCCATAGCAGGCAGTTATGCACGAGGACAGTATGCTTTCAATGGTGCATCTGTCGAAGTTGGTGAGGGACCTTATGGACATGTCAAATTTCCTGAGCCGCCTGAGGAAGAAGAGGTGTTGTGCCTTCTTGACTGTCACATTTACGTGGGACGTCCAGGATAGGTTATCAGTCATCATCTCTCCAAGGAACTTGACACTCAACATTCTCAACCTCCGCTCCATTGACATAGATGGGGGCCTGTTCTCCTCCTTTCTTTCCGGAATCAATGAACAGTTCTTTAGTTTTGCTGACATTGAGAGAGCTTGGTATCGCTGCAGCATAACTCCAAGCTTTATATTTCCTTTCTGTATTCTGACTCATCATTGCTTGATACCTGCTCTACCATGGTGGTGTCGCCAACAAACATGTGGATGGCATTTTTTCGGAATTTGGCTACACAGTCATGGGTATACAGGGAGTACAGTAGGGGGCTGAGGACACATCCTTACGGGTGGGGTGTGGGGTTTCCTGTGTTGAGGATTATCATGGAGGAGGTGCAGTTGACTATCTACCCTGGTTGTGGTCTTTGGGTCCAGAAGCTGAGGATCCAGTTGCAGAGGTCGGAGCCCAGAGTTTTGAGATCAGTCTGGAGGGGATAATGGTTTTGAAGGTGGAGCTGTAGTCGATGAGCAGGAGTCTTATTTAGGTGCCTTTGAGGCACCTTATCAAAGGCCTTCTGGAAATCCAAATAGATCACATCTACTCTTTCTAACTTGTTCGTTACTCATCAAAGAATTCTAACAGATTTGTCAGCCATGACCTTCCTTTGATGAAACTGTGCTGACTCAGCCCTATTTTGCTGTGCACTTCCAAGTACTCCACAGTCTCATCCTTAATAATGAACTCTAAAATCTTACCAATGACCAAGGTGAGGTTAACTGGCCAATTGTTTCCTGTCTTCTGCCTCCCCACTTCTTAAACTGAGGTATTACATTAGCCATTTTCCAGTCCTCGGGCCCTCTCCCTGACTGCAGTGATTCCTGAAAGATCATCTCTATGATCTCCTCAGTTATACCCTACAGAACTTTGGGGTGTAGTCCATCTGGTCTGGATGATTTATTCACTTTCAGACCTTTCAGCTTCTCCAGCCCTTTCTCCTTAATGGTGGACACTACACTCACCTCTGCCCTCTCTCTTGACATTCTGATACATTGATGGTATCTTCCACTGTGAAAACTGATGTAAAGTACCTATTCTGTTCCTCTGCCATTTCTTTGTCCCTCATTACCACTTCCCCAGCCTCATTTTCCAGCAGTCCAATGTCCACACCCACCTTTCTCCTGCCTTTTAGATTCTAAAAACACTCTCACAATTTTCTTATATATTGCTAGCTAGCTTTCTGTCATATTTCATCTTCTCCCTCCTTATTGTTTTTTTAGTTAACCACTGCAGGTTTTCAGGGGCTTCTCAATCCCCTGACTTCCCATTAGTCTTCATCACATTGTAGATTTTTTTTCTTTTGCTTTTATCCATTATTTTCCCCGCTAGGCTCCCCTTGCAATCAACTCTGGCCAGCTCCTCCCTCATGTCTTTGTAGTTACTTTTACTCAATTGTAATACAATTGCATCTGATTCCAAATTCTCCCTCTCAAACTGCAGGTAAATTCTATCAAATTGTTGTCACTGTCCCATATGGGTTTCTTCACTTTAAGCAAATCCAAATCCAGAATTGCCTGTTCCCTGGTGCCTCTACCACAAGCTGCTCCAAACAAAATCTTATAGACATTCCATAAATTCCTTTTCTTGCGTTCTGCTACCAATCTGATATTCCCAGTACACCTGCATGTTGAAGTCCCTCATGATTTTTGTAATAGTGCCTTTCTCAGATGCTTTTCTATCTCCTGATTTATTGTCTTCCCAGTATCTCAACTGCTGTTAGGAGGCCTGTACGCAACTCCCATTATGGTCTTTTTTCCCTTTGTCATTCCTCAACTCTACCTACACAGATTCCAAGTCTTCCAATCCTTTATCACTTCTTGCTACTCATTTAATTCTTTTCTAACTAACAGGCAAATCCACCCCTCTACCTTTCTGCCTGTCCTTTTACTATCATAAGTATCCTTGGGTATTTGGTTTCCGTCCCTGATTCCCTTCCAGCCACATCTTGGTGATATCCACAACATTGTACCTGCCAACTTCAATCTGCACTACAAGCTCACTTACCTTGTTTTGTATACTGCTTGTATTTAAGTACAACACCCTTAGTCTTGCATTGACTGCCCCTCTTCTCATAGTTGTCCCCTTATTTATGGTGGCTGAAGTTAGATTCCTGACCCTTTCCATATTCTCTATCTTATTTCTTGTTCTGGAAATTTAAAAACCTCTGCTGAGCCCTGCCCCTTTTTCCATAATTTTCCATGCAACTGAACGCACCCCCATACTATCTACTTTCAAACCCTATCCATAGCCCTAGATGTATGATTTGCCAGGACTCTGGTCTAAGCATGATTCAGGTGGAGTCCATCCCATTGGAACAGCTCCCTCCCTCCCCAGTTCTGATGCCAATGTTCCATGAGTCTGAACCTTCTTCTCCCATACCAAATTTTGAGCCGTGCGTTTACCTCTTTAATCTTATGAGCCCTGTGCAATGTACTTATGGCTCAGGTGGTAATCCAGAGATTATTAGCTTTTTAGTCTTGCTTTTTAATTTAGCCTCTAGCTGGCCATATTCCCTGAGCAGAGCCTCTTTCCTCTTTATACCTAAATCATTGGTATCTACGTGGAACACGACAACTGGATCTTTCCCCTCCCACTCCAAATTCCTTGGAGGGGGGACCTGATTGAGGTCTACAAAAGCATGAGAGGTATAGGCAGGGTGGATAGCAAGAAGCTTTTTCCCAGAGTGGGGGATTCAATTACTAGGGGTCATGATTTCAAGGTGAGAGGGGAAAAGTTTAAGGGAGATATGCGTGGAAAGTTCTTTATGCAGAGGGTGGTGGGTGCCTGGAACGTGTTGCCAATGGAGGTGGTAGAGGCGGGCATGATAGTGTCATTTAAGATGTATCTAGACAGATACATGAATGGGCAGGGAGCAGAGGGATACAGATCCTTGGAAAATAGGCAACAGGTTTAGATAGAGGATCTGGATTGGCGCAGGCTTGGAGGGCTGAAGGGCCTGTTCCTGTGCTGTAATTTTCTTTGTTCTTTGTTCTTTGTTCCTCCACAGCCCAGATGAGATATCCTGAACCTGAGCACCAGGCAGGCAACACTGCCTTTGGGACTCTCGGTTCTGGCCACAGAAAACAGTGTCTATTCCCCTGATTATACTATCCCCGATTACAACTACATTTCTCACTTCTCCCTTCTCATGAATGACTCCAAGTACCACAGAACTATGGTCAACTTGCTCATCTTCCCTAAAGCCCCCATCTCATTCTGTTAATATCTTGAAGACTTTGATCAGACCACCCCTTAACCTTCTAAATTCTGGAGAAAACAGATCTAATTGGTGTAATCTCTTCTCATAATTTAACCCCTGAAGTCCAGGTATCATTCTTTATCCTCCCTCCAAGACCAATGCGTTTTTCATAAATGTTGGCCAGATCTGCTCACAGTACTCCACTGGGGACTAACCAGAGTTTTGTATACTGCAGCATAACTTCTGTAATTTGCACTCCAGTCATCTAGATATAAAGAGCAGCATTTTGTTAGCTTTCTTGATTATTTTCTGCATCTGTTTGCAACATTTTAAAGATCTATGCACCCGAACACCTTGGGCATCCACTGTAGTTAACTTCATACCACCGAAAGTACCCTGATCTCTCTTTCATCACTCCAAAATGAATAACGAGTGAGAAAAGTCCCAATCCTTCTTAATAACTCAAACCTTCCATACCTGACAACATTCTGATAAATCTCTTCTGGACCCTCTCTAGCCTAATAATATCATATAACAGGGTGACCATAACTGGACACACTGCTCCTGAAGCCTCACCAAAGCCCTGAGCAACCTTAACATGATGTCCGAACTTCTAAAAGCAATGAAGGCAAGCGTGCTATTCTTTTGGCTTATTCTGTGCAAATTTTGTGCGGTGACAGAGCACAAAAGTGACTCTTTTTCATGAAAAAAGGTATTCAACCTCTTTGGCAGAACAATTTTCATGCCTGAGTTTTTTTCTTGCCACAGTGATAACAGTTAATTTGGATGGTTGTTGCATACTTCTCCTGCTTCCTTTGTTTTTACTTGGCCAACTCTTTGCTTTTAAAGTTAACATACTCAACTGAGTTGGTCATTTTAGGGCTATTGTGCTCCCTGTCACTCTGATCACTGATCAATTTTGCTTCCTGACCTTGTCTACCCAGTTGAATTGTCTTAATGTTCAGACCACAAACAACTGCAAGTGGTCAGACAATGCTTCGTCTATGATTCCAACAACAATTCTGCCCAGGTCAGCTCTTCCTTTAAATTGTCATATTCACTATTCTCTGAAATTATTGATAAAAGAATTAATACTTTACTCTTGTCACTGGCTGGACTTATTACGCTTACTCAACGATGTTAATTTTTCAGAGACTCAGGTTGGTGGTAGGTGCTTTTATTCCTTCCTCATGTACCTAGCTTTTTCCCTTATTGATTCCTGGCCTAACATGGATGGAATTGACACAGCCACCCAATGCATTCAGTAATGTAATAGTTTGCATATTGATCCACTTTGCAATGAATCTGGATGCATTGTGATACCTCAGCCATGCTTCTGCTTTATTGAGACCTGCAACCTGCTCAGAGTTGGTCAGTAATGAGAAAAGCTTTTCTATATTGTTCTTTCACTCACTGCCACAATATAATCTGCTTGGACTTGAGCTGCTAAAGAGCATTATAGAGTCTGCTGAGGTTAGGCTGCAAGCTGCAGCATCATCTGATGTTGCATTGCTTCCTGTGCCGATGTATACCGCGTCTTGTTGGCATATCACATAGTCAAAATGAACCCACTAAATTACAGAATTAAGCACTAGCGATATGTAAATAAGAAGCCAAATCCCTCTACAAAGCCTCTTTTGCAAACTTATACTGATTGAGTGCTGAATTCAGCTGGTTTGAGGAACACGTGGCCTATTTGCAGATGGACATTTAAACAGCTGCTAGAATTTGCCTCTTAAATGATAGAAGTTTTTTTTATTTAAAAAGCATTGTCTGCTTTTCATTTGGAACATTGCAAGCCTTTATAAGATGCAGAACACAATCCCTTCCCACCTCCAACTCCTCGTGATCATTTTCTCCTCTCTCCCAGGCATCAACCACTCCCTCTTGATCATTTCCTGCTCCCCCATCTGATCACCATCTTTTTCTGCTCTCCCCTGATTATTTTCCTCCTTCCTCCCCAGCCCCTTCCACACCACACCACCCAAGCCTGCTCATTCCAATCTACTCTGATGGCTTTCCTTCCTTTCTCAGAAATTATCCAGTCATTCATCCCTTGTGTGGCCTGCCTATTTCTGGGCCAGCATCTTGAACAGCACAGTATTGTAATGTCAGTCTAGCTTGAATTTGTTTAGAACTGCAAATGTTACTGAGAAACGAATGCCGACTCATAATTCTCCAAAACTCTGTTTAATTCTTTATTCTTAATGATGCTAGGATATAATTATAAATCAAGTCATATAACCCCTTGACAGAAACCTTTTCCTCAGCAGTCGAGCTTTATCGTCAAATTTTACCGAGTAAAATCACACACTGATTACTTTCAGAATCAACCATATAAATCTCTGAGTGAGCTGCTGAACAAAATGTTCCAAATAATTTAATTACTTAATTTTGATGACCTTTGAGAAGTCAAGTGAATAAAAATAACATTTTATTAATAAATGCAAATCCAGAAATCATACATAATACTATCACTTAAGGAAGTTATAAAGTGCAATACAATAAATGTAAGATAGCAAATTAGCATTCAGCAGTTTACTTTGTAATAAAGACAGATAAATTAAACATCAAATCATGCCCTTTAGTTGACTGTTTTGAATAATATGTAAAATCAAAAGGCAATTACTATTTGCTTCAAGGACTTACAGATTGCCAGGACGTTGAAAAGGGGAAATTATGGCAGTGTGACAGAAGTAGACAAAAGTAAAGACAATTGGGATGGAAGCAATTGTGATGTTACTGTGGCTTTAAGAGGTGTGTTTTGTCCTGGTTTCTTTTAATGAGAGATAGGGGGACACATGCCAAGCAGGCTATGAGGAGACAAACAATTTGTGAAGCCTTAGATTTTTTTTAAGGTTGTGACAATGGAAGCATCCTGAGTGGGTATGGTCAAGCTTGCACACACAAAACCAAGGATTTTACATTTAGATTTCAGCAGTTGTTGCTGGGGTCTCAGTAAGTTTGGAAGGCAGTGAATCTCTCCCCACTGCTACACTCTTTTTCTGAGCTCTCTCTGGATGTTTTTTGCCTCCTGGGCTGCTGGAGTTGCATGTGAGACAATTCTGGATTCTGAAATTGCCATTTGCAAAGGGTGTGTTTATGGGATGTTGCCATATTGGAATAGTTATGGTTACATGGAAGCATTGAAATATAGAAGGTAGGAGCAGGGGGAGGCCATTCAGCCCTTTGAGCTTACTCCACTATTCTTCACGATCGTAGCTGATTGTCCAACTCAATTGCCTAACCCATAACCTTTAATCCCATTCGCCCCAAGTGCTATATCTAGCTGCCTCTTGAATACATTCAGTGTTTTGGCATCAACTACTTCCTGTGGTAATGAATTCCATGGGCTCACCACTCTTTGGGTGAAGAAATGTCTCCTCATTTCTGTCCTAAATCGTCTACCCCGAATCCTCATACTAGTATTAAAATAATCTATTATTCTGTTAAGTTGTCCAGTAGAGTCAGTTATTCCAACTTCCTGTTTCTTTTGTTGTATTTTAACTATAATGTTTGAAGAAATTGTGTTTTGCTTAATGTTGAGTAGTTTGACTAAATCAAATTGCATCTGGAGCACAGCACCTCACATTTACTTTTAAAGTAAGAAAAAAGTTACGGTCTAGGCTCCCTTCTTAATATATTTTGAGGGTGTCTGGACTGGTCCATAACACAGTTGAGAATGGAACGTAAGCATTATGTTTTCATGGTTAACTTAAAAGTAACATTAGATAGTTAAAATTCTCCCAGCACTGCCACACCTCTGTTTTAAAATTGTCTTCACTGTTTTGAAATTTATTCATGGCCTTATTCCTCCTGATGACTTTCATTGGTTCCATAACCCTCCAAGGTATTTGTGCTCCTCCAGTTCTGTGAATAGCCTTTTCTAATTATTCCATCACTGGTGGCTGTGCCTTCAACTTTCCAGGCCTTTGTAGTGATTGGAACGAGGGCCTGTTGACCTGATCCGATCAGAGAGTTCTGGCTGATAGATATAAACAGATGTTTCAGGGGTTCTGCTCACTCAGAGCTGTCTTAAAGCTAGCTGGGTCAGTGTCATGTACTGTGCACGTGTAAATAAAGAGTGACTTGGTGAAAGGATGCTTGCATTTGTGAAGTTATTTCAGTGGTGACAAGATCAGGATTAATGATGTGACCATGAAAAAGTGCCTACTAGCTGAAGCCCACTGGACTTCAACCAGGCACTACAACTGGCTTCATCATGAGAAAATGCTGTAAATGAAGTGGAATAAATAAATGGAAGTGAAAACCCTTGCCAGGCCAACTGAGCTTGGAAAACACTACTTCAGTGAAGGCAATTGCATACACTCATTCAGGACATTTCCTGAACAAAGGGACCCTAGGTTACCTCACAGCATAACCTCAAAGCAAAGCCAAGCCTTGGCCAAACAACTAAAATTTTCTCAAGGATCTGGGCCAGAAGGCCATTGAAGTTGCAACCAGTATGTGGACTTGAGACAGCAAAAGAGTTTCACTAGGTCTGAATTGAGTAAGAGAACTCATTGGCCAATATGCAGGAGAGTGCACGCCCCGGGAAATGGTTTGGTGGTTTGGAACAGTTAAATTGCTTAGCTACATCCAAATCAGAAACAATCAAAATAAACTTCTGGTTAAATGGTCACCCAGTTATAATGGAGGTCAATAGCAGCACGGCTGTCTCAGTGATTGTGGAACCAGTCTTTAGAAAAGTTTGCTTAAGCCCTTAAGTTTGTGTAAGACCTCTGCCAGGACAAGAACCTATACCAGGGAACCTTTACAGATTAAGGGTACAACTTCGGTTCTGGTCTCTAATGAGAAGCAGCTGGTTCAGTCACCACGGATTGTAATAAAAAGCTTCGGGCCAAGCTTAATGGGGCAAAACTGATTGAGAAAGATTCAACTTGATTGGTTCAGCAGTTTTCAATTAAAAAATGGCTGCCTGAGTAAAGTCCTAATTAAATACCCAGACGTTTCTCAGGGAAGTCTAGGGACTATCAAAGGGGCCAAGGCCACCTTGCATGTTGACTAGGAGTAATTCCACAATTCAGCAAAGCTCATCCAGAGCCATTTGCCTTACATGCAAAAGTTGAAGCAGAAATCAGAAGGCTAGAAGGCGACGGAATCATTAAACCAGTCCAGTTTGTGGGATAAGTAGGCCTGGTCTTACCGATTGTGAAGCTCAGTGACTTGGTTTACCTTTGTGGGGACTTCAAACAAACGGTAAACTGCTTCTCACAACTGGATAAATACACAATGCCTCGCGTAGAGGACTTATATGCAAAACTGACAGGGGGGGTTGCTGTCCTTCAAGAAGCTGGACATGAATCACGCATTCCTGAAATCGTGATTAGATGAGGAGTCCCAGAAGTACGCTACAATTATTACTCATAGGGTTTGTATCAATGTATGGGACTGCCTTTTAGGGTACCATCAGCCTGTGCCATATTACAGCAGATGATGGAGAACATTTTACAAGGTCTACCCCACGTTGCTATTTATCTGGATGACATGCTAATAACAGAGAAGATCAATAAAGAGCATTTAGAGAACTTGGGCATAATACTTGTGGTGGGCGTATGCCTTAGGAGGCAAAAATGTGTTCCAGTGACTAACTTGGGTTACAGAGTTGACAAAACCAGGTTACACCCATTGGAAGATAAAGTGAGGGCAATCAAAGGTGTCTCAGCTTCCACGTCTCTACCCGAACTCAGGTCTTTCCTTGGATTCTTGAATTATTATGGAAAATTCATACATAACCTGGCCTCCATCCTGGTACCCTTATAATTGCTGTTGAGCAAGGGTCAGCTTTGAAAATAGCCTCATAGCCAAGATGTAGCCTTTAGGGAAGTGAAGAAGCAGCATTGTCGAAGGTGTTGACAAACTATGATCCCAAGCAAGATGTGGTGCTGACATGCGATGCCCCCCCCAACCCCACCAAACAGTATCGGGGTAGTGTAGACTCACTAGTGGCCCAGCAGAGAAGAATGCCCGACAGCATATCTGCCCGTACTTTGGCTGATGACAAACAAAGACTCGTCCAGATAGAAAATGAAGGTTTGGCGGTCATCTTTGGTGTGAAAATGTTCTACCAATACATTTACAGACATAAATTCGTCATAGTAACAGATCACAAACCACTGCTAGGGTTACTTAAAGAGGAGAGGGCCATGCTGCCCATAGCTTCAGGTTGAATTCAGCAGTGGGGTCTTATTCTGAGTGCGTACAATAACAAGTTGGAACGCTGTCCGAGAGGCCAAGTGGCAAATGCGGATGCCTTGAGTTACCTCCCACTGGCAGATACACCACCAGTCCATTCTAGTTTTAAACTTTCTGTACATCCTCCAGTCACTGCTGACAACATCTGACAGGGGACATAAAAAATATCCTGTCCTGGCAAAACTAAAACAGCCGGTGGTGATGGGGGAAACAAAAGGGACATCACAACCAGAATTGAATTCTTTCTGGACCCGACAAGGTCAGATTACCATCGAGGACAGTATATTATAATAGGGAGCAACAGTGTTTATCCCAAACAAAGGTTACTATCAGATACTGGCTGAACTTGAACAGGGTCATTCAGGGAATTCCAAAATGAAGATGCTGGCGAGATGTTATGTCTGGTGGCCAGGATTATATGCCAACATAGCTGTGCTTGTACAGCAGTGCCCAGAGTGCCAACAAGGACAAAACTTACCGCCAGCATCTCCCCCACATTCGTGGGAATGGCCAGATAAACCCTGGACCCAGTTGCATGTCAACTCTGCTGGTCCTTTCTTGGGCTCTATGTTTTTAGTTATTGTGGAAGTCCATTCAAAGTGGTTGGATGTGCATAGAGTTCATTCGTTAAGCACAGGGACAACAATTGAAAAACTGGGGACATCTTTCACAATATACGGACTCCTGGAGGTGTTGGTCACAGATAATGGGCCATCATTTACCAACAGGGAATTCAACTATTTCCTAAAGTCGAATGGCATTCAGCATACCATGCATCATACAATGGTTTGGTGGAAAGAGCAGTTCAAACTTTGAAGGTAGGCTAACTAAACTTTGATACTAAACTGCCCTGGTTCCTGTTTGATTATAGGACCACCTCTCCTGCAACTACAAGGACAACTTCAGCAGAATTGGTAATGG
Source organism: Rhincodon typus (assembly GCF_021869965.1). Taxonomy (NCBI): domain Eukaryota; kingdom Metazoa; phylum Chordata; class Chondrichthyes; order Orectolobiformes; family Rhincodontidae; genus Rhincodon; species Rhincodon typus. Next base: position 50,923,946 of record NC_063332.1, on the reverse strand, counting down.
GGAGAAGACTCCACACCAGGTTAAATCTGATTTTCCTGGACCTGGGGTGAAGGGTGGAACGGCATCAGGAATGCTAAAGCTGGACACAAGACTCCTCAAAGCGAGAGAGACAGCTTATTTCAGGGGATGAAGTTTGGTATCGATACTACAGGAATAGCCCTACATGGATAAGAGGCATGGTTGATGCGAGGTCAGGTCTAGTGACGTACAAAGTTTGGTTTGGTGAGGCAGACCTGAACAAGTATGTGGACTATTTGAAAGCTGCAACCTTGCAAATGGGGCAGGGGAAAACATACCCGGCACCTCAGAAACTGTGGGTTCTGCCAGTCCACCTAGCATTGAAGAAACCTCTAAGGACATGATGGGTACGGCAGATGTCGCAGCCTCGACGCCGTTACTGCCGGAAGAAGAAGGTGAGGTTCAGCTGAAACACTCTGGGCTCAAGAGGCCAGCTCCAGTCCAGTACACGCTGTCAGTATCCTAGGCAGAGTCAGAGGAACTGGACCAGGAAAAGCTACAGGAAAAGTAATGGGCCTATGTCATAGGACTTAGAGAGGGGAGGATGTAGTGATTGGAATGAGGTCAACCAGGTGACTCTCATAGCTGTTGACCTGGTCCAATCAGGGAGCCCTGGCTGACAGATGTAGACAAGAGTATCAGAGGTTCTGTTCACTCTGAACTAGCTGGGTCAGTGTTATGTTCTGTGCACGTGTAAATGAAGAGTAACTCGGTGACAGGATACTGGCCTTCATGGAGTTATTTCAGCCATAAGCCCTGGAATTCATTTTTTAGCCTTTCCTTCTTTACCTCTCTCCATTCTGACACCGTTTAAAACCTGCCTATTTAATAAAGCTTTTGCCTAACTTTCCTAAATGATTCCTTTTATGGGTTGTGTCAAATTTTGTGAGGTAAAATCTGCACTGTAACTCAAATTCTGTTGCCCAAGTATTGCTCTCTACGGATACCTGCCATACCACTAGCTGGTAGGATACGTGCATTTTAAGTTTGTACTGATAAGTCTTCCGTTGCAGCCTATTTCATAAATTAACAAAATCACTTTCCAGCTGACACTTTTTAAGTGCAGTACGTGATCTGAACAAAGCGGACCACCCCATAATGAAATATATCCATTGAATTTCTATCACAAACATCTATTGACACACGATGCTATCCCTATCTTCGCTGCCTGAAGCCATTATTTTTCTTGCTTCTTTTTGTTTGCCTTGTGGGTATGATTTACACCCCCAGGAATGACGACTATCAGCTGCCTGCTGCAAGAGAGAGTTAATGTGCCTGTTAGGCTGTATTGTCTGATCAAAAGCTGATATGTGTTGAAAGAGAACTGCATCTCATTCTCTTGACATGGTGCGTCTGTTGTAATCTGTGTACTTCTATTATTTGAATAATATTCTCAAACTGGATATCATGTTAAGATTGTTTAACTCCTTTACTTATCATATTTCTATGACACTGAAAATACAGCAAGAGATATAATTGTAAAATTAAAGAAATTTTTTTCTCTATAGATTTATGGCAAAGATTTTCTAAGTGTTTTTTGTTGCTATTAAATTGAAATGCCAAATTATTTCTTCTTGTCTTTCTTTAAAATATTTAACTTTTCCTTGGAAACCCTCCCCTGAGTCAGATGCCCATCCACTTCAGATGTTCCCTTTCATATTTCAAACATGGTTTTATTTTTGTTTCCTTCCCTGCCCACTTCTTATTCCCTCTCCAATCTTACTCTCCTGCCCCAGACTCCTACCTCTAACTATTCTTCGAGCTGAAGGGATCAAAAAGTATGGAGGGAAAGCAGGAACAAGGCACTTGGTTAGATGAGCAGCAGTGATTATATTTAGAGGTGGAGCAGGCTCAAACAGTCAAATGACCTCCTCCTTCTCCTATTTTCTATGCTTCTATAGAGTATCCTGTTTCGCAGGAATGAGAAACTTCAGTTATGAGACATCATAAGATCATAAGATATGGGAGAAGAGTTGGGTCATTTGACCCACTAAGTCTGCTCCGCCATTCGATCATGGCTGATATGTTTCTTAGCCCCACTCTGCTGCCTTCTCCCTGTAACCAATCAAAAACCTTTCTATCACAGTCTTAAATACACTCAACCACTTGGACTCCACAGCCTTCTGTGGCATTGAGTTCCACAGATTCACCCCCCGCTGATTATAGAAATTCTTCCTCATCTCAGTTCTAAAGGGTCATGGCTTAACTCCAAAGCTGTGTCCTCAGGTCCTAGTCTCTCCTGATAGTGGAAACATTTTCTTCACGTCGCTCTATCCAGATGTCTCAGCATTCTGTAAATTACAATCTGATCACTCCTCATCCTTCTAAACTCTATTGAGTACAGGCTCAGAGTCTTCAACTGCTCCGCGTATGACAGACCCTTCATTCCCAGGATCATACTTGTAAACCTTCTTTGGACCCCTCCAAGCCAACACATCCTTCCTTAGACATGGGGAATAAAACTGCTGACAATGTTCCAAATGTGTTCTGACCTGAGCCCTATACAGCCTCAGCAGTACATTCCTGCTCCTACCCTCTCAAAATGAATGTTAACATTGCCTTCCTAATTGCCACCTGAACTTGCATGTTAACCTTAAGAGAATGTTGAAATAGGACTCCCAAATTCCCTTGTACTTCAGATTTCCAAATCTTTTCCCCATTTAGAAAATAGTCTACACCTCTATCCTTCCTACCAAAGTGCAAAACCTCATACTTTCCCTCATTGTCTTCCATCTGCCCACTCTCCTAGTCTGTCCAAATCCTCCTGCAGCCTCCTATTCTCCTCTTGACTACCTGTCCCTGTGGATAGATTAACAAAGTCGTGACTGTTCTCCTTGGAGAGAAGAAGCCGAGAGGAGATTTGATAGGGATTTTCAAAATCATGATTGTACTCAACAAAATAGATTGGCAGAAGCTTTTCCAGATCATAAAAGAAAAACAAACAAGAGGGCATTGACTCAGAGTGATGAGCAAATGAAGCAAGAGTGGTGTGAGAAAAAAGTTTTCACACAGCCAGTGGTTAGGGGATTGAACGTACTTCCAGGAAATGTGGTAGACGTAGGTCCAATTGAGATATTCACAGGATGATCATTTGGATAGAAATGGTGTGCAGGGATATAGGGAAAAGGCAGGACATTGGCACTACATAATAGAACTGGCATAGATGTACTGGGTCATTTGGCCTCATTTTATGCTGTAACAATCCTGCGATTCAAGCATCCCTGGCTACATGCAGCACAACAAAATCCTGAAACTTCATCCTAATGGTATTGTATGTATACGTACATCATATGACCTACAGCAGTTCTGGATTCAGAATTGTCTGACCCTTAGAAGACAAAGGGTGGTAGTGGACGGAAAATATTCAATATGATGCTCAGTTATGAGTGGTGTACCACAAGGATCAGTTCTGGGTCCTCTTCTATTTGTGATTTTTGTAAATGATTTGGATGTAGGAGTGGAAGTGTGGATTAGTAAGTTCGCGGACGATACAAAGGTGAGTTGAGTTGTGGATAGTGTGGAGGGCTGTTCTAGGTTACAAAGGGACATTTATAGGATGCAGAGCTGGGCTGAGAAGTGGCAGATGGAGTTTAACCCTGAAAAGTGTGAGGTGATTCATTTTGGAAGGACAAACTTGAAAGCAGAATACAGGGTTAACGGAAAGATTCTTGGCAGTGTGGACGAGCAAAGGGATCTTGGGGTTCATGTCCACAGTTCCCTGAAAGCTGCCACCCAGGTGGATAGAGTTGTTAAGAAGGCGTATGGTGTGTTAGCTTTCATTAATAGAGGGATTGAGTTCAAGAGCCATGAAGTTATGCTCCAGCTATACAAAACCCTGGTTCGGCCACATCTGGAGTATTGTGTCCAGTTCTGGTCACCTCATTACAGGAAAGATGCGGAAGCGTTGGAAAAGGTGCAGAGGAGATTTACCAGGATGTTGCCTGGAATGGAGGGAAGGTCTTATGAGGAAAGGTTGAGAGAGCTGGGGCTTTTCTCTTTAGAACGACAAAGGATGAGCGGTGACTTGATCGAGGTGTACAAAATGATCAGAGGTATAGACAGAGTGGACAGCCAGAGACTTTTTACTAGAGTGGAGGTAACTATTATGAGGGGGCATAGTTTTAAAGTGAGTGGAGGCAGATATAGGGGAGACGTCAGAGGTAGGTTCTTTACTCAGAGAATGGTAGTGGTGTGGAATGCCAGAGAGGCTAGTGGAGTCGGCCTCATTAGGGGCATTTAAGTGGCTATTAGATAGGCATATGGATGATCGTATAAGGTAGGGGTGGTGGTTAGATTGACCTTAGGTTTAGGGTAAAAGTTCAACACAACATCGTGGGCTGAAGGGCTTGTACTGTGCTGTACTGTTCTATGTTCTCTGTTCTATGTTCTAACAGTTCAGGAAAATAGCTCATTACCACCTTCTTAAGGGTAAATAGGAATGGATAGTAAATGCTGGCCTTGCCAACAGTGCCCATGAACCAATAAAGGGAAAAAAGTCCAATTTTGATAATAACTTTTTTTTTACTTTTCATGGCTGACAAAAAGTATCTCCTTCCTCATTCTGACTGTACCCAACAATATCTCCAGTGAAGCAGCAGTAAGTCTATGTGCAGTTCCTGTTCCCTTTGCATCTAAACATCCTGACATCTGCAAATTCCATTTATGCTTATATCTATTTGTTACAGTTTTACCCATTTACTAAAACTGTTAATATTGTTTTGAAAGTGTAGCTTTCCCTCCATGCTGCTTATAATACCACCTACATTTGTGTGATCAGAAATCTTTGATACATGGCTCCCTTCCCATCCAAGTCATGAGTAAATATGGTGAGTACTTGAGGACCCAACACAGGTCCTGTGGGACATCACTGGAGACATTCTGCCAATAAGAAATTCACATTCCATTTGAATGAAGTGGTCTGCTGATGCTTCATCTTGAACCATTTCCTTGGCAATTTTAATCTGTGATATTTTATTACTCTCTCCCACCCTCAGGGTCAGGACAAACAGGCAGGTCCTAAGTCTATATCAGTTAGAAAGGGAAATGTGCCCATGCTGTCAGCAATATTTAAAGCATAGATTAACTTTATAAACTACAAAGCTAATCAGCCTCACTCCAGTTAACTCAGCTAATTATTATCCATTTCTTTGTCACAACAACAAAAGCAAAGTTGCTGGAAAAGCTCAGCAGGTCTGGCAGTTCTGAGGAAGGGTCACCAGACCCGAAATGCTAAGTCTGATTTTTCCTTCACAGATGCTGCCCAACCTGCTGAGCTTTTCCAGCAACTTTGTTTTTGTCACGATTCACAGTATCCGCAGTTCTTTCGGTTTCCATTTCTTTGTCTTCTGCCACTTAGTGATTTTCCTAAGCAGGCCAGTCAATAGGGGAGCCAATGGCCTGGTGATATTAATGCTGGACTGTTAATCCAGAGGCCTAGGTAATGTTCTGGGGACCTTGGTTTGAATCCTGCCATTGCAGGTGGTGGAATTTGAATTCAATAAATATCTGGAATTAAGAGTCTAATGATGACTGTAAATCCATTGCCAATGGTCAGGAAAGCCCATTTGGTTTACTAATGTCCTTTAGGGAAGGAAACTGTCATCCTTACCTGGTCTGACCTACATGTGACTCCAGACCCATAGCAATGTGGTTGACTCTGAACTGCCCTCTGGGCAATTGGGGATGGACAATGAATGATGGCGTAGCCAGTGATGCCTTCATCCTGTAAATGAATTTTAAAACAATGTTTTCAACTTCAAGACTTTCATCTTCAGTTAGAGGTTTCTCACAACTGTTTCTTATCGATTGCCTTCTGGAAATCCAAATAAATAACATCTGTAGAGATTCCCTGTCCACTACTTTAGTCACATCCTTACAATCAGCTTCATGACTTAGCGATTCACAAATGCATGCCAACTTTCTTTTAAATAGCAGAATGGCATGTGCAGTTTTTCAATCCACAGAAATGGCTCCTGGGTCAAGGGAATTTTGATGGAACATACAAATCGCCCCCACAGCCCTCATCAGCTCTGGATATTTATGCTAGTGTTTATTGGAATTCCATTGACTTTATTTGTTACCTTCTGCCTCAGACTGCCTTGTTGTTCAGAATGCCCCTTCAACCGTTGTCCTGAAATCTCTGTCCTTCCATAGCGCTGAGACCACTTCTAATGAAATATAATTATTTGTGTTTTTCGTGATTAAGACCAATCAGTTTACACCTGCTGATATCAGATTCTATTGCCACCGTATAGGCCATTCCCCAACTTCTGAATAATCCTTTAAAGTTCCTTCAAAAATTTGTATTTCCGTCTGCTAATCATCCCAAAGCATTCCTCATTTTATCTCTGCCGTCACTTCAAGCCTCAAGTCCCTTCCATAGCCTTCAGCCCTCAGTACGAACACCTCCCAGGATCAGCAAAATGTTTAGCTGCTTCAAGACTTCTCTCTGGAACTTCCTCCCTGAAACATCTGAAGTCGATGTACTTTACTCACCTTTCAAAATGCTCTCAAACTCCGTTTATAGTTTAAACTCTGCTGATTACTACTCAATGGAAAGTTTAACAATGTGTGCAAGAAGTGAATTTAAGTAATATATAGCCCTGCTGCAAAACTGTGCAAGCATTTTAAGCATGGTACAGTCGTCTTATTCAGAGTCGGCAGTATCTGAGGGTCAATCGAGTTTAAACCCTTCAAAGAAATGAACTTTGACGATTGAATGATAAAAATGTTTAACAGCTGGTATCTATTCATTTCCTATTTTGGTTGTTTTGCAGGCGATAAGTTAATATTGATCCTAATCCACGTGTGCAGACTGTATTCTGACAGACGTCAGCCTGTTATTTATTGACAGTTTTGTATCGTTGGCTCTGCAGCAGTGGGATAGATACATTGTTTAGACGCGGCGACTTGTCTTTATGCCAAATGAGTTCGGACACAAATCATTAGCAACACGCTATCGAACAATGCTTTATTGTGTGCAAGTAAGTGCAGTATATTTTAATACTGATACAGTTCACATCAATCTAAATCCTCATGGTACAAGCACGGACGTAAATACAGTGCAGCAGCCTGTATTTACACTCTGTTCTGTTCGGACATGGCCATTCGTTTTAGCACAGGGCGATTAGCATTGCTGCATCCCGAAGACAGCCGGTAAAAACGTGCTTGAATCCAAACGGAGAGCAACCTGACAAAAACAAAAGAACAGTCACAATCACCGTCGACCCTCCCCAGACTCCACAATGGATAAGGCAATACAACTTTGTCACGAATTTCAAGCTAAGTAGTCTACATTAGCTCCTTCTTCTAAATGGTTCTTGGGATGTAGACGATTATTAACCTAAAACCACGGACTGAGGTCTTTCTGCCGAAGTTAAACAGGGGTCCGTTCAGTTATCGGACCCTCCCGGTGCCTCAAATGTACGTAAATATAGGTTTGCACAGGTAGGAAGTAAGTACTTTTGTTTGTTGGATAGAGTCAAACTCCAATGTTTGTTTCTTCAGCTTTTACTGTACAGATACGAACTGCTTTAGTGACTATTTATGTATATAAAGATATCTTTTATGAATAAAGTATATTTTTGAAATAAAAATACTGTTAACCTGCATTGCTCTGAAGATATGAAAAAATGGCTATATTTGTGGAGAATTGTGTACGTTTGCCTAGGGAGATTATTGCTGAGCTATGTAAGGATTCCTACCTGCGCTTTGAGTTGTGAACAGTTTTGATAACCGCGGGTAACTCTTTGCAAAATAAGCAACTGGTCCCTGTATTCTGGAGTGTGGCCCATTTACCTGTGAGAAACCGGGCTGGGAGTGCAGTCGCCAGTGTTGAAGATGGCCAGCCCAATGGGTCGATGATGATGATGATGAAGATGATGAAGAAGGAGCGCGATGGCTTGGTGCACAGAGGAATCTCTCTCTGCTCTGTCAAGCTCACGCACTGGAACTGCTCAGAGTCCGATCCGCCAAGCGGCCCGAGGTACGAGTTGACCTCATGCGCTTGAAGTTGTTGAAGTGCTTCTTGATGAGGAGTTGGAACTTGCTCTTGTCTTTGATGAACCTGGGATAGGGGCTGGTCTGAGGGCTGCGCTCGGCGATGGGTTCACAGCATCCCGAGCCGCAGGCTCTCTGCTCTTCACGTCCCCCGTGGTCACTAACCCTAACACAGTTTCTTCTGTCCAGCACCGCGCTCCTCTTCCTTCTGCTCCTCACCTCCGCCACGTCGTCTTCAAAGAAAAGTGACTCCTTCCTCTTAATGTGAGGGACCTCTCCGAGGGCCGGGAAGCCGTAAGGGGTGGTGATTTTCTGCAGATGGGGCAGGGACATGGCAGCTCGGGTTGGGGGGTCGGAATGGTCGCCAGCAGCTTGCCCGCCGCAGCTGGGCCTCTTCTGAAGACCCTCCCTCGCCACATTGGGTTCGGAGCAGCTCCTCTCGGAGCTGGGGCTTTTCGAGCCTTCCTCCCGGGCTGAGAGCAGCAGGTCTGGTGCCGAGGAGCCTCTCTGAGCCCTCTGACCCTGCTCCCGCTGAAGGTGAACGCCCAAAGGCGGGATGAAGAACTTGGGGATACGGTCGGGAGTCACCATCACGCTGAAGATGTCTTTGGAGCTTTGGGAGCGCCGGCTTTTATCTGCTGTGGCAGGTTTGGCGTTTGCATGATTGGCCCAGGACAGCATGCTTCCTATGTTAGCTTTGAAGGAGATGTAGGAAGCCATGGATACCATGAATGCACGGACTGCAGGTCAGCTCGGAGATAGTTGTGGTAAAGATCTGCGGGAAGCGGCTGACTGCAGCTATTTTTAAATGATCTTTAGCAGGTAACGTCACTCACTAACCCTGCGTCAATAACATCCATAGCCTGTCTGACTGGCGCTCTCAATCCAACCTCTGCATCTTGAACACACACACACACTCAGAGCAAAACAAACAAGAGGAACATGCTGCAGCTCCGGAGGTGCGCTGTTTATAATGACCATTTCCTCTGTCTATATACTATACAATGGAAGAGAGAGTTAGGACTGCTAGTGTCCTGACAGTATCCCACCACGCCCCCAAAAAAAACCCTTGTTACAATTGCATCAGAGATAGTAGGAACTGCAGATGCTGGAGAATCCGAGACAACAA